>NC_046156.1:73986386-74352029 GCF_011064425.1 Rattus rattus | reverse complement strand
AAACAAAGATATTCCTTGACAAAACCAAATTACACAATATCTTTCTAAAAATCCAGTGCTACCAGAAAGACATACATGGTATGCACTCACTGATAAGTGGCTATTAGCCCAAATGCTTGAATTACCCTAGTGGCCTAGAACAAATGAAACTCAAGACGGATGATCAAAATGTGAAGGCTTCACTCCTTCTTTAAAAGGGGAACAAGAATACCCTTGGCAGGGAAGAGAGAGGCAAAGATTAAAACAGAGACTGAAGGAACACCCATTCAGAGCCTGCCCCACATGTGGCCCATACATATAGAGCCACCCAATTAGACAAGATGGATGAAGCAAAGAAGTGCAGACCGACAGGAGCCGGATGAAGATCGAACCTGAGAGACACAGCCAGAATACAGCAAATACAGAGGCGAATGCCAGCAGCAAACCACTGAACTGAGAACGGGACCCCCGTTGAAGGAATCAGAGAATGAACTGGAAGAGCTTGAAGGGGCTTGAGACTCCATATGTACAACAATGCCAAGCAACCAGAGCTTCCAGGGACGAAGCCACTACCTAAAGACTATACATGGACTGACTCTGGACTCTGACCTCATAGGTAGCAATGAATATCCTAGTAAGAGCACCAGTGGAAGGGAGAAGCCCTGGGTCCTAAGACTGAACCCCCAGTGAACTAGACTGTCGGGGAGGGCGGCAATGGGGAGGGTGGGGAGGGAACACCCATAAGGAAGGGGGGGAGGGAAGGGGATGTTTTCCAAATGTACATAAGAAATACTCAAGTTAATAAAAAAAAATAAAAAAAAAAAAAATCCAGTGCTACAAAGGATAATAAATGGTAAAGCCCAACATAAGGAGGCAAGCTACACCCTAGAAAAAGCAAGAAACTAATCGTCTTGGCAACAAAACAAAGAGAAGAAAAGCACACAAACATAACCTCACATCCAAATATGAATATAACAGGAAGCAATAATCACTATTCCTTAATATCTCTCAATATCAATGGTCTCAACTCCCCAATAAAAAGACATAGATTAACAAACTGGGTACGCAATGAGGACCCTGCATTCTGCTGCCTACAGAGACAAAGACAGACACTACCTCAGAGTGAAAGGCTGGAAAACAACTTTCTGAGCAAATGGTCGAAAGAAGCAAGCTGGAGTAGCCGTTCTAATATCAAATAAAATCGATTTTCAATTAAAAGTCATCAAAAAGATAAGGAAGGACACTTCATATTCATCAAAGGAAAAATCCACCAAATGAACTCTCAATCCTAAATATCTATGCTCCAAATACAAGGGCACCTACATACATAAAAGAAACCTTACTAAAGCTCAAAGCACACATTGCACCTCACACAATAATAGTAGGAGATTTCAACATCCCACTCTCATCAATGGACAGATCATGGAAACAGAAATTAAACAGAGGCATAGACAGACTAAGAGAGGTCATGAACTAAATGGACCTAACAGATATTTATAGAACATTCTATCCTAAAACAAAAGGATATACCTTCTTCTCACCACCTCATGGTACTTTCTCCAAAATTGACCATATAATTGGTCATAAAACAGGCCTCAACAGATACAGAAAGATAGAAATAATCCCATTTGTCCTGTCAGACCACCACAAGCTAAAGCTGGTCTTCAATAACAATAAGGGAAGAACGCCCACATATACATGGAAATTGAACAATGTTCTACTCAATGATAACCTGGTCAAGGAAGAAATAAAGAAAGAAATTAAAGACTTCTTAGAATTTAATGAAAATGAAGGTACAACATACCCAAACTTATGGGACACAATGAAAGCTGTGCTAAGAGGAAAACTCATAGCTCTGAGTGCCTGCAGAAAGAAACAGAAGAGAGCATATATCGGCAGCTTGACAGCACACCTAAAAAGGTCTAGAACAAAAAGAAGCAAATACACCCAGGAGGAGTAGAAGGCAGGAAATAATCAAACTCAGAGCTGAAATCAACCAAGTAGAAACAAAAGGACGGGTTGGGGTTTAGCTCAGTGGTAGAGCGCTTGCCTAGGAAGCACAAGGCCCTGGGTTCGGTCCCCAGCTCCGGAAAAAAAAAAAAAAAAAAAAGAACCAGAAACAAAAAGGACTATACAAAGAATCAACAGAACCAAAAGTTGATTCTTTAAGAAAATCAACAAGATAGATAAACCCTTAGCCAGACTAATGAGAGGACACAGAGAGTGTGTCCAAATGAACAAAATCAGAAATGAAAAGGGAGACATAACTACAGAATCAGAGGAAATTAAAAAAATCATCAGATCCTACTACAAAAGCCTATATTCAACAAAACTTGAAAATCTCAAGGAAATGGACAATTTCCTAGACAGATACCAGGAACTGAAGTTAAATCAGGAACAGATAAACCATTTAAACAACCCCATAATTCCTAACGAAATAGAAGCAGTCATTAAAGGTCTCCCAACCAAGAAGAGCCCAGGTCCAGACAGGATCAGTGCAGAATTCTATCAGACCTTCATAGAAGACCTCATGCCAATACTATCCAAACTATTCCACAAAATTGAAAACAGATGGAGCACTACCAATTCCCTTCTATGAAGCCACAATTACTCTTATACCTAAACCACACAAAGACCCAACAAAGAAAAGAAGTTCAGATCAATTTCCCTTACGAATATCGACGCAAAAATTCTCAATACAATTCTGGCAAACCGAATCCAAGAGCACATCAAAACAATCATCCACCATGATCAAGTAAGCTTCATCCCAGGCATACAGGGATGGTTTAATATATGGAAAACCATCAACGTGATCCATTATATAAACAAACTGAAAGAACAAAACTACATGATCATTTCATTAGATGCTGAGAAAGCATTTGACAAAATTCAACACCCCTTCATGATAAAAGTCCTGGAAAGAATAGGAATTCAAGGCCCATACCTAAACATAGTAAAAACCATATACAGCAAACCAGTCACTAACATTAAACTAAATGGAGAAATACTTGAAGCAATCCCACTAAAATCAGGGACTAGACAAGTCTGCCCACTCTCTCCCTACTTATTCAATATAGTTCTTGAAGTTCTAGCCAGAGCAATCAGACAGTGAAAGGTCAAAGGGATACAGATTGGAAGGGAAGAAATGAAAATATCACTATTTGCAGATGATATAATAGTGTACTTTAGTGACCCCTAAGTTCCACCAGAGAACTACTTAACCTGATAAACACCTTCAGCAAGGTGGCTGGATATAAAATTAACTCCAACAAATCAGTAGCCTTCCTCTACTCAAAGAATAAACAGACTGAAAAAGAAATTAAGGAAATGACACCCTTCACAATAGTCCCAAATAATATAAAATATCTTGTGTGACTTTAACCAAACAAGTGAAAGATCTGTATGATACAAACATCAAGTCTCTGAAATTGAGGAAGAAATTGAGGAAGATCTCAGAAGACGGAAAGATCTCCCATGCTCATGGATTGGCAGGATTAATATAGTAAAGATGGCTACTTTGCCAAAAGCAATCTACAGATGCAATGCAATCCCCATGAAAATTCCTACTCAATTCTTTACAGACATTGAAAGAGCAATTTGCAAATTCATTTCGAATAACAAAAAGCCCAGGATAGCAAAAACTATACTCAACAATAAAAGAACTTCTGGGGGAATCACCATCCCTGCCTTCAAGCAGTATTACAGAGCAATAGTTTGTATGGTATTGGCACAAAGGCAGGCAGATCAGTGGAACAGAATTGAAGACCCAGAAATGAACCCACACACCTATGGTCATTTGATCTTTGACAAAGGAGCTAAAACCATCCAATGGAAGAAAGATAGCATTTTCAACAAATGGTGCTGGTTCAACTGGAGGTTAGCATGTAGAAGAATGCAAATAGATCCATGCTTATCACCATGTAATAAGCTTAAGTCGAAGTGGATCAAGGACCTCCACATCAGACCAGATACACTCAAAAGTGTATAGAAGATAAAGTGGGGAAGAGTCTCGAAGATATGGGCACTGGAGAAAATTTCCTGAACAAAACACCAATGGCTTATGCTCTAAGATCAAGAATCAACAAATGGGTCTTCATAAAACTGCAAAGCTTTTTTTTTTATTACTTTTTTTTTTCCGGAGCTGAGGACCGAACCCAGGGCCTTTCACTTGCTAGGCAAGCGCTCTACCACTGAGCTAAATCTCCAACCCACTGCATAAAACTGCAAAGCTTTTGTAAAGCAAAAGACACTGTCATTAGGACAAAACGGCAACCAACAGATTGGGAAAAGATCTTTACCAATCCTACATCTGCTAGAAGGCTAATATCCAAAATATACAAAGAACTCAAGAAGTTAGACTCCAGAGAACCAAATAACCCTATTAAGAAATAGTGTACAGAGCTAAACAAAACATTCTCAGCTGAGAATTATTGAATGGCCAAAAAGCACCTAAAGAAATGTTCAACATCCTTAGTCATCAGGGAAATGCAAATCAAAACCACCCTGAGATTCTACCTCACACCAGTCAGAATGGCTAAGATAAAAAACTCAGATGACAGCAGATGCTGTCGAGGATGTGGAAAAAGAGGAACACTCCCCCATTGTTGGTGGGATTGTAAACTGGTACAACTACTCTGGAAATCAGTCTGGAGGGTCCTCAGTAAATTGGACTGAGGACTCAGCTATACCTCTCTTGGGCATAAACCCAAAAGATGCCCCAACATATAAAAAAGACACGTGCTCCACTATGTTCATCGCAGCCTTATTTATAATAGCCAGAAGCTGGAAAAAACCCAGATACCCTTCAACAGAGGAATGGATTCCAAAAATGTAGTACATCTACACAATGGAGTACTACTCAGCTATCAAAAACAATGACTTCATGAAAGTCATAGGCAAATGGAATGAACTAGAAAATATTCTGAATGAGGTTACTCGATCATAGAAAAACACACTTGGTATGCACTCATTGATAAATGGATATTAGCCAAAAAGCTCAAATTACCCAAGATGCAATTCACAGACCACAGGAAGCTCATGAAGAAAGATGAAAAAATAGATGCTCCCTCCTTCTTAAAAGGGGGGTATCCATAGGAGGGATATGGAATCAAAGTTTAGAGCAGGGACTCAAGGAATGGCCATTCAGAGCCTGACACACATGTGGTCCTATATATATATATATACAGCCACCAAAACTAGATAAGATTGATGAAGCTAGAAAATGCATGCTGAAAGGGACGGTATAGATCTCTCTGAGAGACATATCAGAGTATGTCAATACAGAGGTCAATGCTAGCAGCAAACCACCAAACTGGAGAACAGGACTCCCCTGGGGGGAATTAGAGGAAGTATTGAAAGAGTTGAAGGAGCTTGCAACCCCATAAGAACAATGCCTACCAACCAGCGCTCCCAGGGACTAAACCACTACCGAAAGTCTATACATGGACTGACCCAGGGCTCCAACTGCATATGTAGCAGAGAATAGCCTTGTTGGGGCACCGGGGAAGGGAAGCCCTGGTCCTGCCAAGGTTGGACCCCCAGTGCAGGGGGAATATGGGGAGGGGTAGTAAAGAGGGGATGGATGGGGAGAATACTGGTGGGGGGAGGGGGAAGGAGGGGATGGGGGCTATGGACAGGAAACTGGGGAAAGGAATAACATTTGAAATGTAAGTAAAGAAATATCTAATAAAACAAATTTTAAAAACTTACATATATACATATACATATATATATATATATATATATATATATATATATATATATATATCCCCCACATCAAAAACAAAAAAAGAATGTTAAGCATATTGTGGAGTTAAACAGCTACGAAGGGTACAGGGAGCAGGTGGAGGCTCATGTCTGAAGGGGACTTATTTTAAAGACTGTGTGTATAGAGGTCCTAGTGAGATAGCTCCTGGAAGCTATCTACTGTGCTGGTGCAGAAGGCAGAGAACTCCAGCAGATGAATGTCAGCATACAGGGAGGCGGTACTTACAGGCAGCCTTGGAGTAAAGGCCACAGACAAGAGACAAGGTGTGTGGGCTTGAACTGCTGTGGAGACATTTAGAAGCAGGGGGATGAGAAAGAACCATTAAAGGAGTCTGAATGAGTGGCTGGTGCGTTGAAGGGGAGCCAGGTGTCCTGGAAATGACACTGGAAGGACCAAGTAATCGACCACATCTGGTTGACAGGTCACGTATAATGAAGTCTGAGAATGAACAGTTGGATTTAGCAACATAGGCGCTTTAGTTCCTGTGAGACAGTATGAGCTTTGGGGGATGCCCCTGCAGCCTGAGGACGAAGCAAGCTTCTGTGATCACTCACAGTTCCGGAGACTGAAAAATGAGCAGACCCTTGTAACGGTTGCCAGTGTGGGGCAGTGGGGTTGGGGTGGGGAGGATGTGTGAGCTATGGTGGAGGACTCGGGTTGGGGGAGTCCAGAGTTGCTCTGCTCTCCCTCCCCAGCACAGTTCTCCAGACTCCCCAAGTCTGGGTGTGAGAAATTAGGTCTCCTCCATTAGTTTAACCGAATCAAACTTCAGGCTTTGTAAAAGAACATTTTGCTAAAAGAAAGAAGAAATAGTACAGAGGGGAAAAAAAAAGAAACAATGTTTATTTGATGACTAAAGTATATTTAAGTTTTATAAATTTCTAAGCTTATAAAGTTCTTCTCAGGTGAACAAAAACCAAGTGATATGTCTAACTGCTTGTGTATTTGCTGTCTTCAACACGAGGCTTCTAGAAAGTGATAAATAATAAACAACATATGTTTGACTGCTTGATAAAGTTTATAAATTACTAAGACCTGTCCAGGCAATCAGAAACTGACTTGAAGATATATGTCTAGCTGTTTGTCTTAGCTAACTTTAAGATTTGACTATTGGAAAAAACTGAGATTTTTATAAAGGGACCCCATAAAAAAGATCAGGAAAGTAAGGTTCTCGGTCTCTCTGTGACCTGCATTTACGGTTTTGTGAAGTTCCCAGTCTATCTATGAGCTGTACTTATGGTTTAAAGGATTTTCAATTAAATTTTCAATTAAAAAAATTTAAAGTGTATTTATTTATTTTATGTATGTGAGTGCTCTGTTTCCATGAGCACCAGAAGAGGGAATTGGGTCCCATTACAGACAGTTGTGAGTCACCACATGGTTGCTGGGAATTGAACTCAGGACCTTTGGAAGAGTAACCAATGCTCTTAACCTCTGAGCCATCTCTCCAGCCCCTCACTTTAGATTTTAAAGGCTCAAACTTAACAGGGATAAAACTGTAAAATCTTAATCTCATGAAAGTTACTAACTCATGGTAAACTGTTAAAGATAATTAAGACATGCAAGTTAATGGTCTTGGAAATGATCAATCCCTTTAATGTTCTCAAAGCTATGTTTAAAGTCTTGCCAAGTCCCAATGTAATTCATTTACAGGGACAAACTTTATTTAGCCTTCTGGAAATGTTGTCAAGGTGAAGCCTGGAGCAAGTAAAACAAACAAACACACCAAGTATAATCAAGTATAATAGATTAGATGATACCGCTCAAACCCCTCAGAGTTCTGCCAAATATGGCATTTAATTTAAAAAAAAAAAAAAAAAAAAAAACAACTTCCCACAACAGACAGAAAATGCTAGATCCTAGAGGAAGCCTCCAAAGAAGATAAGGCACAAATGAGTTCTACTGGACACTTGCTTCAAATGTGGTAAATCCCGCCACTGGGGGAAGAGCTGGCCTTTAGCCTACTTGCCACCAGAACCCTTACCTGAATTATGAACAAGAAGAATTGCCTGCCCTTCTATGCCTAAGCCAATCTACGTCAATCTCTCAAATTCCTCTTCCACAAAAAAAAGCCCTTAGACCTTCTGGATCTGGCAACTTAACGCTTCCCCATGTGACAACCAAAGACTAACAACTGTTCCCAACGAAGTCATCAAGGTCATCATGGAGGAGCCTAGGTCTGTCTCTGTTATTTTAATGGATACAGAGGCCATTTGGATTATACTTCTTGCTCTATTTTCTCCTAAGATCTCCGATGGTGATTGATGGCTGGCTGTAGCTTTTTCAGTTCAACAATACCAAGCAAACCAGCTCCTCCCCACAAGTCTACATACAGCTGCCTGCTTGGTCCATTTCTTATGTAAAAGAATAAGGCTTTGTGCTTTCTAGAACTACTAAGTCAACTGCTGACTCACAAAGAAGGTTTAGAAGTAAAAAATCAAACTCAAGCTATCATGCTGCTATTACTAAATAAATTTTACTTTTTACTATCCCTTTATTTAAAAGAGTATGCTTTTCAACGACTGCTCTCAGTAATTACCAAGGTCTCATGGTAAATGGTTAGATGAAAATAAAAAGGGTTTAAAGTTTATGAAAGTCGTGAGGATTTAAGAAAGTGGTTTAAGGTCTGCAAAAGCAAGTTGTAAAGGTCTGAGGGAGTGACTTAAGGTATGTGAAAACGCCACTTAAAGAGGACACATAAGTTTAGGACTTCTAAAGTCTGGAGTTTTAGCATATTATTGGAGTTCTAATACGCTATTAAAGTAGGACTACCATGGTAATCACAGGCTCAAATTTTTAAGTTTCCTTTGGACTTGAGAACAGGGAAAAGGACAAGGTGTGGCTGGGGCAGTGTGTTTTCTTGGTGATGGTTCTGGCAGGTCAGAGCATGTCTGACATGAAGGTCTCATCACTGGTCTGACTTTTGGCTCATCTCCTCCTGAGCTTCAGCTCGCTCCTTCCTTTTCTTTTCTTTCTTTCTTTTTTTTTTTTTTTTTTTTTTTTTTTTTTTCGGAGCTGGGGACCGAACCCATTTTTCTTTTTTTTTTAACCACTGGGAGCTGCTGTTGCTTCATGACTTCTGTGATCTCATGTCTTTCTTCTTTAATACTTTTTTTTTTTTTTTTGGCCTTTACACTGAATTCTCAAGTCTGTGATGAGTTCATTCTGATGGTCCACACTGAACAGTGTTCTAGAACCCTCTTACCAACTGCTCCTGACCCTACTACCCTGACAACACATAGACCACAAATCACGTGCCATTTGGTCTTGATGGTGCCTGCACCCAACCTCCTTGATGAGATCACTACGTTCTCCTACCTAGAACCCTAGCTGTGGGAAACACTCCCCCAATAGAAAATATCACTAGAAGGTACATCAGTTCACCCAGGCAAAATCTGTAAGTATAGACGTCCAGGCAAGAGCCTGAAATGAGTTTACAACTGTATAACTGTATCTAGCACTCTGTCCACCTAGCCACTTAGTAACAAATGGGGCACATACCAATCTATGGCATTTAGGGGGAGAAAAGTCCTCATCTATATAAGAAGACAGTAAGAAAGGAAGCTGAAACAGTCTGCGATGCTGTTACTCTATTGCTCTCCACCAGCACACATTGCTTTCGTCAACGCCTGGTGCCAAGTCAGATAGAGGCTTAGAATGTATAAGCTAGGTGAAAACAGGAATTCACTCATTTGAGGCACTGAATTTCACTTTCTCCTTTTTAGTCATTTTCCAACCCAAGATTGTGGTAATCTATTTTGCTCATGAAATGGGACCCAAAGGTTTCTTACAGTTCTGTAAGTTTTGCTGTTAAACAGCCACAGCATTGTGAAAGACAAATGGGCAACATGGGGATGTCTAAAGCACAGGCAGTCAGTCTACTACATCTTCCTGGTACTGGCTAAAATGCAAATGACTAAACGTATAATTCACAAATAATTTTTCAGACCTACTAAGTGCTTTGACTCACTCTCTAGACTAGGTAAATGCTCATCCACTTAAAGTCTTCCATTTCACTCTGGCCATTGGGAAAATCTACCTCACCCATCTCTGATAAACCATTGTCCTTTTAGCCTCTGCTTGATATGTATTTCTCTGTATATGGTCTTAAAGGCACTTTTATTTTATGCATGTATGCCACATTTTCAGCAGATGCCTGTTGAGGCAAGAAGATGAGGCCAGATTCCCTGGACTGCCTGGGCTGATGCTGGGAACAGAACCTCCGTCTTCTAGGGAAACAGTAAGCATTGCAAACACTGAGCAATCTCTCCACCTCTGCCGATGTCCTCTATCTTCACAATATTCAGCCAACCTGGCTCCTTGGTTGCTGCATAAACTTGGTTCTTCAAGTCAGGGTGGTTTTTTGGTTGGTTTGCTTGCTTGTTGTTATTGTTGCTGCTGTTGTTTGAGACAGGGTTTCATGTAGCCCAGGCTAGCTTCAAACTCATTAAATATCAAAGAAAAGTCTTGAGCTTCTGATCTTTCTGGTTCCAACCCCTGAATTCTGGAATTATAAGAGATTACCATCACATCCAGTTTTATGGGATGCTAAGACGAAACCTAGTTCATGCATCTAAGCAAATACTCAACTGAGCTACATCCCCAGACTTGAGTCAGCTATATTTAGTGTATGGCATGTGAGTGTTCCTAACTGTTCACACATATATATAGGCCAGAGGTTGATTTCAGGCATTGTCTTAGGGCTTTACTGCTGTCAACAGACACCATGACCATGACTCTTATAAAGACAACATTTAATTGGGGCTGTCTTACAGGTTCAGAGGTTCAGTCCATTATCATCAAGGCAGGTGCATGGTGCATCCAAGCATGGTGCAGGAGGAGGCGAGAGTCCTATATCTTCATCTGAAGGCTGATAGGAGAAGACTGGCTTCCAGGCAGCTAGGAGGGGGTGGTCTTAAATGCCCACAGTGACACACTTCCTCCAACAAGGCTATACCTAATCCAACAAGGTTATACCTCCTAATAGTGTCATTCCCTGGGTCAAGCATCGTCAAACCACCACAGGTGTCATCTTTAGTCACTCTCCACCTTAGTTTTTGGGATTGTTAACCTGATGAACATGTAGAGCACAGATTCAGGTACTCTGGCTGGCCAGGACACACTTTGTACACATTCCTGTCTCTGCCTGCTTAGAAGTGGGATTACAAGCACAAGCTACTGCCCATGGCTTTTAAGTAGATGTAGAGGTTCCAAACTTAGGTCCTCATGCTTGCTTGGCAAGTACTTTATTGAGATATTTCCCCGACCCCCTGACAGTTATTTTAAGAGAGAACGTTATGGAATCAAGACCCCTACAAGTTCCTATTTCTTTAGCATGAAGGCATGATAATGTATTGAATAAAGGAAGAACCTATGGGGCATATTAACTCATATCCCCTCTTGAGTGAAAGAGAAATAAAATAAGTTTAGATGAGGGCTGAAGAGGTAGCTCAGTGGTTAAGAGTCCTAGTTGCTCTTCCAGAGGACCCAGGTTCAATTCCCAGCACATACACAATGGCTTACAACCATCTGACATTCAAGTTCCAGAGGACACAGTGCCCCCTTCTCATCTCCAGGTTATATGCATGTAACACACATGTAAGCAAAACACCTATACATATAAAATAATAGGAGTACAAAATAAGTATAGATGAACATATGTCTATGCTTCCTAATTTGGAAATGGATTGAAGTTGAAGACAATATTTATCTCAGGCTATAATGTGTATGTATGAAAACATTGGCCTGAGTGTTCGCTTTAGGGAGAAGTAAGATGTTTAGTTGAGCCCTGTATAACATTCCTATAACTCAGTGACTGAGGGTCTGGCTCCATGGCAAAGCATGTGCCTAGCAGGTACTCAGCCTTGGGCTTAATTCCCTAAACTGAAAAAAAAGAAAAAAACCAAACCAAATTTGGCATAGTTCAAGAATAAGCTCATGCTCTAAAGACCCATTCCATAACCACTACACACACACACACACACACACACACACACACACACACACACACACACACACACACATACGTCAACACCAGCACTCCCTCAGGCCACTGCCCCCCAATTAGAGCAGACTCCCATTGCTCAGGTGTGGGCCACACCAGTCAAGAATAGTTTTGTCTGACAGCTGAAAGGCCCCACTCCATAGACTCAGCTCCCAAGACCCATTCCACCACCATAGCCCCACCTATCTCACCGCCTACCCTACTACCAGGCCTCTTCCCCCAACTCTGGAAGATTTCAGCTGCTCAGTGCAGGCCATACCAGTCAGAAGGACAGAGACCCCATGTTACACCAAAGGCCAAACTAGTGCCCAGAAGTCCAGCACCCAACCTGGTCTGAGATGCCCTACTGGATCAGAGGTTACTCCAGCCACCAGAAATCCAGGCCATAAAGACCAGAAAACAAAGAAAAAACAAAAACCATGGACCAAACACCCCATCCACTAAAGACAAACCAAGGAATCAGCACCTAGGACTATAATCATACCAAACCCAATACCCAATTGCCAGCATAAGAATACAGTCAACAATAGCTATATTAAGGTACCACCAGAGCCTTGCTATCCTATGGTATCAACACCTGAGTATTTCAATGCAGCTGCAACACAAGAAAATAACCTTAACACCAACTTTATGAAGATGATAGAGGCCTTTAAGGAGACATTTTAAAATCCCTTAAATCAAAATGATAAACAAAACATTGGAGATCAATAAATACCTTAAAGAATGCCAAGAAAGACTAGAAAAAAAATGAACAGGTGAAGGAAACTGTTCAAGACCTAAAAGTGGAAATAGAAGCAATAAAGAAAACACAAACTGAGGGAATTCTAGAAATGAATAATCTAAGTAAGTGGACAGGGACCTCAGACACAAGCTCACTAACTGAATACAAGAAATGGAAGAAAGAATCTCAGGTATTTAAGATACAATGGAGGAAATAAATACATTGTCAAATACATGATATATCTAAAACAAATTCCTGTGTAAAAAATCTAGGAAATCTGGGACACCATGAAAATATAAGAAATAAGAATAATAGGAATAGAAGAGAGATGATTCCTGGATCAAAGGTCCAGAAAATATATTTAATAATATCATAGAAGAAAAATTTCCTAACCTAAAGAAGGACATGCCTATAAAGGTAGGAAAAACTTAGAGAACACAAAGAGATAAGACCAAAAAGAAAGTCCCTGGGTCACATAATAATCAAAACACTAAACATACAAAACAAAGAAAGAAAATTAAAAGCTGTAATGAGAAAAGGCCAAGTAACATATAAAGGCAGACTTATTAGAATTATACCTGAGTTCTCAATGGAGACTCTAAAAGTCAGAGGGTCCTGGTTGAAGTCTTGCAAACTTTACAACTGCAGATGCCAGCCCAGACTACTATACCCAGAAAAACTTTTAATCACCGTAGATGGAGAAAACAAAAGATTTCATGATAAAATCAATTTTATTTTTTTAAATTTAACTTTTTTTACTTATTCACTTTACATCCCTTCCCTAGTTACCTCCTCCCACAATCCTTTCCCCATTCCCCCTTCCCCTTCTTCTCTGAGCAGGTGCCCTCCCCCTGGGTATTCTGCCATTTTTGCACTTCAAGTCTCTGTGGGGCTAGGGGCTTCCTCTTCCACTGAGGCTAGACAAGGCAGCCCAGCTAGAAGAACATATCCCACATATAGGCAACAGCTTTTGGAATAGCCTCTGTTCCAATCCCATCCTTCTGTTGCATACAAGAAACACACATCAACATCAAGATAGACATTATCTCAGAATAAAGAATTGAAAAAGGATTTACCAAGCAAATGGACTCAAGAAGCAAGCTGGTGTAGCTATTCTAATATTTAACAAGATAAACATCAAACCAAAATTACTCAAAAGAGATAGAGAAGGACATTTCATACTCACCAAAGGAAAAACCACCAAGATGAGGTTTCATTCTTAATACCTATGCCTCAAACACAAAGGCTTTTGTAAAAGAAAAATTACTAAGGCTTAAATTATACATTAAAGCTCAGCACTTGATGGAACATTCTCAAAAATTGACACATACTCAGTTATAAAGCAAGTGTCAACCTATACAAGAAAATTAAAATACCCCCCTGTATCCTATTAGACCACCACAGATTAAAGCTGGATTTCAGCAACAACAGAAACAAGAGGCAGCCTACAAATGCAGGGGAACTAAACAACTTCCTACTGAATAGCTTTGGGGTTAAGGCAAAAGTAAAGAATTAAAGACTCCCTAGAATGCAACAAAAATGAATGCACAGCATAACTAAAACTTATGGGACACAATGAAAGCAGTGCTAAGAGGAAAACTCATAGGACTGAGTGCCTTCATAAAGAAATTGGAGAGATCTCATACTAGCAAGTGGACAGCACACCCTAGAACAGCTCTAGAACAACAACAACAACAACAACAACAACAACAACAGCAAAGCAAACAGACCCAAGAAGAGTGGATGGCAAGAATTAACAAAACTGGGGGCTGAAATCAATAACATAGAGACAAAAAAAAAAAACAAAACAAAAAAAAAAAAAAACCAAAAGAAACAATGAATCAAAAGAGCTGGTTCTTGAGAAAACCAAGCAGAAAGACAAACCCTTATCCAACTAACTGAAAGACACAGAGAGAATATCCAAAATAACAAAATCAGAAATGAAAGGAGGACATGACAACAGACACCAAGGAAATCCAGAGAATCATTAGGTCATACTTCAAAAGCCTGTACTTCCTCAAACTGGAAAATAAAAAGAAATAGGCAATTTTCTGGGTGTGTCACCAAAGTTAAATCAAGATAAACAATTTAAATATACCTAAAACCAGTAAAGAAATAGAAGCAATTGTTTAAGCCCCCGCCCCAAAAGCCCAGGAACAGATATTTTAGTGCAGAATTTTAACATTTTTTAAAGAAAACCTAATATTAATACTCCTCAAATTAGAACATAGAAACAGAATGTTTATTCTGTGGCCAACTTATTTTAGGCCACAATCACCTTGATATGCAAATGTACATTCAACAAAATATGAGAATTACAGACCAATTTCCCTCATGAGCATTAATGGGAAAATACTTGATAAAATACTCACAAACAAAAGTCCAAGAACTCATCAAAAATATCTACCATGATCAAATAGGCTTTACCCAAGAGATGCAGGGATGGTTAAACATACAAAAATCTGTCAACGTAATCCACCATATAAACAAACTGAAAGAAACAAAACATGTCTGTCATGAGCCAGGTGCTGCTGAGAGGGTGTGTGGGGAAGGACTGTAAGGCAGAGTCAGTCAAGGCGGTCAGGGTGTGTTGGCAGATTTCCTGGCCTGCTGAGGCATGGAACTGTAGAAAGAACACTTGAGGCTGAAGGTGAGGGGCTGTTTCTATTGACCTTGCTGGAAGGAACAGGGAGGCCTTTGGATGGGGACAGATGTCCTTTGTATATTTCAGCAACTGTTTCTGGTAGCTTGTGGCTTTGCTTCCCATGGTACTGTGAAGTATAAAAAGGCTAAGAAAAATAAACTTGAGGCTGCTGACTGTTGCTGCTGTGGTATTAACCAGCAGTCCTTCCAAATCTAACTCTTGTCTTTGGATCATTTTTCTGCCTTTTCTATCTGTTATCTCAAGCCCTTCTTGGAGACTGTTTGATGGCTCTGATACACATGCTCACCTTATTAGATGCTGAAGAAACCTTTGATAAAATCCAACACCCTTTCGTGTTAAATATCTTATAGAGATCAGGGATAAAAGGGACATATCTGAACATAATAAAGACAATTAACAGAAAGCCTTTAACCAACATCAAATTAAATGAAGAGAAACTCAAAGAAATTCTACTAAAATCAGGAACAAAACAAGGCTGTCCCCTTTCTTTCTTTCTTTCTTTCTTTCTTTCTTTCTTTTTTTTTCTTTTTTTCAGAGCTGGGGACCGAACCCAGGGCCTTGCGCTTGCTAGGGCTGTCCCCTTTCTATATAACTATTTGATATAGTACTTGAAGTTTTAGTCAGAGCAATAAGAAAACTAACGGAAACCAAAGGGATGCAAATTGGAAAGGAAGAAATCAAAACATCATTAACTTTAAAAAAATCAGTGGCTCTCCTAATATACAAATGTGAAATTAGCTAAGAAAGAAAAAAAATCAGGGAAACAATAACCTTCCCAATAGTCACAAATAATATAAAATATCTTGGAGTAACTCTAACCAAGCAAGTTGAACACCAGTATGATAAAAACTTCAAGTCTCGGAAGGAAGAAATTGCAGAAGATATCAGAAATGGTATCTCTCATGCTCATGGATCAGTAGCATTAACAGGAAAAATGTCCATCCTATCAAAAGAATCTACAGATTCAATGCAATTCCCATCAAAAATCCAACACAATTGTTCAAAGACCTTGAAAGAACAATTCTCAACTTCATATTGAAAAACAAAAAGCCTGGGACAGCTAAAACTGTCCTGTACAATAAAATAACTTCCAGAGGCATCACCATTTCTGATCTCAAGTTGTATTACAGAACTATGGTAATAAAAACTGCATAGTACGTATTATTGGCATAAAAACAGACTCACTGATTAATTCGATTGAATGGAAGTCCAGAATGTAAATCTACACACCTATGGACTCTTGATTTTTTTTTAAATAAAGAAGTCAGAAATATTGAATGGAAAAATCATAGCATCTTCAACAAATGGTACTATGCTAGTTTGACTGGATATCAGTATGTAGAAGAATGCATGATCAATATCTACCACCATGCACAAAACTTAAGTCCAAGTGGATCAAAGGCCTCAACATAAAACCAGATACATGAACCTGATAGAAGAGAAAGTGGGGAATAATCTTCAATGCGCAGGCACAGGAGACAACTTCCTGAACAGAACACCCATAGACCAGGCACTAAGACTGACAGTTAGTAAATGTAACTCTTGAAACTGAAAAGCTTCTGAAAGGAAAAGGACACCATTCAAAGAACAAAATGGCAGCCTACAGAATGAAGAAATATTTTCACCAACTTCACATCTGATGAAGGGCTAATACCTAAAATATATAAAGAACTGAAGACTTCTGATCTTCAAGTCACCCTGGAGCTAAGGCTGTGCCACAGCTCTCCATACCCAAATTCCACCTGGAGAGAGCTGGTCTCCCAGGAGTGCTGAGACACCCAAGATCAGGCTCACAGGGTCACAGGAGGTCAAGTTTTCAGTCAGAGACATCAAGGTCAACAAACACCAGAGAAACCAGATGCCAAGAGGCAAGTGCAAGATCCTAAGTAAGAGAAATCAAGGCTACTTGGCATCATCAGAATCAGTTCTCCCATCATAGCAAGTCCTGGATACCATATCATACCAAAAAAAAAAAAAAACAAAAAAAAAAAACAAGATTCTGATTTAAAATCACATTTCATGATGGTGATAGAGTACTTTAGGAAGGACATAAATAACTTCCTTAAAGAGATACAGGAGGTGGGAGAGGATGGGGAGGGGAACACCCACATAGAAGGGGAGGGGTAGGGGTTAGGGGGATGTTGGCCTGAAAACCGAGGGAAAAGGAATAACATTTGAAATGTAAATAAGAAAGGAAGGGAGGAGGGATGTTTGCCCGGAAACCGGAAAGGGAATAACACGAAATTATAAGAAATATTCAAGTTAATAAAAAAAAAAAAAAAAAGAAATACCCAATTTAATAAAGATGGAGAGAAAAAAAAGAATGAACCCAGAAAAAAAATACAAGAGAACACAGGTAGACAGGTGGAAGCCCTTAAAGAGAAACTATAAAAACCCCTTAAAGAATTACAGGAAATCACAACCAAACAGGTGAAGGAACTGAACAAAACCATCCAGAATCTAAAAATGGAAATAGAAACAATAAAGAAATCACAAGGGGGGACAACCTTGGAGATAGAAAACCTAGGGAAGGGGGTTGGGGATTTAGCTCAGTGGTAGAGCGCTTGCTTAGCAACCGCAAGGCCCTGGGTTCGGTCCCCAGCTCCGAAAAAAAAAAGAAAACCTAGGGAAGAGATCAGGAGTCATAGATGCAAGCATCACCTACAGAATGCAAGAGATTGAAGAGAGAATCTTAGGGGCAGAAGATACTGTAGAAAACATTGACACAACAGTCAAAAAAAATGCAAAATGCAAAAAGCTCCTAACCCAAAACATCCAGGAAATCCAAGACACAATGAAAAGATCAAACATAAAGATAACAGGTACAGAAGAGAACTAAGATTCCCAACTTAAAGGGCCAGGAAATATCTTCAACAAAAATATAGAAGAAAACTTCCCTAACCTAAAGAAAGAGATGCTCATAAACATACAATAAGCCTACAGAACTCCAAATATATTGGACCAGAAAAGAAATTTCTCCCATCACAAGATAGTCAAAACACCAAATGCACAAAACAAAGAAAGAATATTAAAACCAGTAAGGGGAAAAGGTCAAGAAACATACAAAGGTAGACCTATCAGAATTACACCAGACTTCTCAACAGAGACTCTAAAAGTCAGAAGATCCTGGGCAGATGTCTTTTTCAGCCCTATAAAGGATAATAGATGGAAAACTCTAACACAAGGAAGGAAACTACACCCTAGAGAAAGCAAATATATATATTCTTTAAACAAATCCAAAAAAGATAGCCACACAAACATAATTCCAACTCTAACAACAAAAATAACAGAAAATAACAATAACTTTTCCTTAATATCTCTTAACATCAATGGACTCAATTCCCCAATAAAAAGACAGAGACATAAAGAGGACCCGGCATTTTGCTACATACAGAAAACACACCTCAGTGACAATGACAGACACAACCTCAGAGTGAAAGACCCCCAAAGCAGGGAGACCCTCACTCAAGTCTCAGGATGATCGATGCAACCCAAGAACTCACGTGAGACCATCCTTGCTGTAAAAACATGAAGTTTATTGATAGGAACCAGTGCACTGGGGTCGAGACTCGTATCCCACACAGGGGTAGAGGAGTTCGACCCCTAGTGGCTGGGAGAAGAGGTATTTAAAGGAAGAAACCACAACCCAAGGAGGTAAGGAGGGCGTCATTGGAAAATGTAGAGAATACCAGTGAAAAATTCTCAAGATTGTTCTTTAAGATTTTAATCTAACTTTATGGTCAGTTAGTTCCTGGGAGAGAGTTGCCGAACCGGCTGGTATAATTGCAGTTCCAGGATCTGATCAGTTTCTTTCTTTTGCTCTAAACTTTTGTCTAGGGGGGCAACCTTAAAACTTCTACCTTTCAAGAGTAAATGGCTAGAAAATCATTTTCCAAGCAAATGGTCCCAAGAAACAAGCTGGAGTAGCCATTTGAGTAAAATTGACTTTCAACCAAAAGTTATCAAAAAAGATAGGGAAGAATACTTCATATCATCAAAGGAAAAACCTACCAAGATGAACTCTCAATTCTAAACATCTATGCTTCCAATGCAAAGGCACCCACATTCATAAAAGAAACTTTACTAAAGCTCAAAGCACATATTGCAATTCACACAATAATAGTGTGAGATTTCAACACCCCACTCTCAGCAATGGACAGATCTTGGAAACAGAAACTAAATAGAGACACAGGAAAACTAACAGAAGTTATGAAACAAATGGACTTAACAGATAGCTATAGAACATTTCATCCTAAAACAAAAGAATATACCTTCTCAGCATCTCAAGGTACCTTCTCTATATAATTGGTCACAAAAAGGTCTCAACAGATACAAGAAGATTGAAATAATCCCATTCATCCTATCAGATCACCATGGACTGAGGCTGTTCTTCAATAACAACAAAAACAACAGAAAGTCTACATATACATGGAAGTTGAATAACACTCTACTCAATGATAACTTGGTCAAGCAAGATATAAAGTGTTGGACCCTGCCTTGGTTGTTTCACTCCCTCCTAGCTGAGCCTTTCAGCCTGCTATGGCAAGAAGTTATTTACACCCTTGGCAGCTGCTCTTGGCCCCTGATTTGGGGCAGGGACTTTCCACAATGCAAATTTTTCCTGATTTCCTGGTCGGGGAGTCTCACCTGCTCTATTCTTTTTTCACGTTTTTTGCCTCTTGTATATAGAGAGATCTGAGTAAAGCTCGGATGGAATTCTTTTAACACGAATGACCCAAGTGTGTGTTTTTTCTTAAATCTCACGGGTCTATGCCAGGTTCTCAGTGTTGTGATGACGCAGGTGTCATCAATAAAGAAAGAAATTAAAGACATTTTAGAATTTACTGAAAATGAAGACACAACATACCCAAACTTATGGAACACAATGAAAGCAGTGATAAGAGGAAAACTCATAGCTCTGAGTGCCTCCAAAAAGAAACAGGAGAGAACATACACTAGCAGCTTGACAGTACCTGAAAGCTCTAGAACAAAAAGAAGCTAATACACCCACAGGGAGTACACGGGAGGAAATAAGCTCAGGGCTGGAATCAATCAAATAGAAACAAAAAGGACTAGGCAAAGAATCAACAAAACCAGGAGCTGGTTCTTTGAGAAAATCAATAACATAGATAAACCTTAGCCAGACTAACCAGAGGACACAGAAACAGTATCCAAATTAACAAAATCAGAAATGAAAATCGAGACATTAGAACAGAAACTGAGGAAATTCATAAAATCATCAGATCTCACTACAAAAGTCTATACTAAAAAACAAAAAACAACAAAACTGGAAAATCTGGATGAAATGGTCAATTTTCTAGACAGATACCAGGTACCAAAGTTAAATCAGGAACAGATAAACCATCTAAAGAGTCCCATACCCCCTAAAAAAATAGAAGCAGTCATTAAAAGTCTTCCAGCCAAAAAAAGCCCAGGACCAGACAGGTTTAGTGCATAATTCTATCAGATCTTCAAAAACAGACCTAATACCAATACTCTTCAAACTATTCCACATATAGGAACAGTAGGAACTCTATCCAATTCCTTCTATGAAGCCACAATTATGCTTATACCTAAACCACACAAAGACCCAGCAAAGAAAGAAAAAACTTCAGACCAATTTCCCTTATGAATATTGACACAAAAATACTCAATAAAATTCTTGCCAACCAAATCCAAGAACATCAAAATGATCATCCATCATGATCAAGTAGGCTTCATCCCAGGTATGCAGGGATGGTTCAATATGCGGAAATCCATCAACATAATCTACTATATAAACAAACTGAAAGAACAAAACCACGTGATCATTTCATTAGATGCTGAGAAAGCATTTAACGAAATTCAACACCCCTTCATGATAAAAGTCCTGGAAAGAACAGGAATTCAAGGCCCACACCTAAACATAGTAAAAGCCATATACAGCAAATCATCTCTACATCCTTGGGATGAAACCTACTTGATAATGGTGGTTGACTGTTTTGATATGGAGTTTGTGAGAATTTTATCGAGTATTTTTGCAGTCCCTATGCAGCAGAGGATGGCCTTTTCTGCCATCATTGGAAGGAGAGGCCCTTGGTCCTGTGAAGGCTCAATGCCCCAGTGTAGGGGAATGCCAGGGCAGAGGGACCAGAATGGGTGGGTGGGTGGGGGAGCATCCTCATAAAAGCTGGGAGAGGTGGGATGGGATAGGGATTTTCTGGAGGGGAAACCAGGAAAGGGGATAACATTTGAAATGTAAA
The DNA here is from genome assembly GCF_011064425.1 of Rattus rattus. Taxonomy (NCBI): domain Eukaryota; kingdom Metazoa; phylum Chordata; class Mammalia; order Rodentia; family Muridae; genus Rattus; species Rattus rattus. The sequence continues at coordinate 74,330,651 of NC_046156.1, read as the reverse complement.
TAAATTCAAAATAAATTTAATGTAAAATAATAATAAATTAATAAATAAATAATTTAATTAATTTAAATAATTTAATTAATAATTAATTAATAAATAATAAACTAAATGTAAAATAAATTTGAAATGTAAATGTAAATATCCAATTTTTAAAAATAAAAAATGAACTGAAAAAACTAGACATAAACAAACCAAACAAGGCAATTAAAAACTAGGGTACAGATCTAAACAGAATTCTCACCAGAGGATTCTCTAATGGCTGAGAATCACTTAAAAATGTTCAACATTCTTGGCCATCCGGGAAATGCAAATCAAATGACCATGAGATTCCATCTTACACCCATCAGAATGGCTAGGACCAGAAACGCAAGTGACAGCTCATGTTGGCAAGGATGTGGAGCAAGGGGAACACTTCTCTGCTGCTGGGACTATGAACCTGTACAGTCGCTTTGGAAGTCAATATGGTGGTTTCTCAGAAAACTGGAATCCATCTACCTCAAGACCCATCTATACCATTCATGGGGACTTGCAAAGATCAGGGTGTTTGTCCTAGTTCCTCTGCAGATGTCACGGCTAAATAGCTTGGTGTTCCTGTTGAGGTTATCCATCACTCTTTTGCCTACTTATAGGTCCTTTCTCCTCCTCCTAGGTAGCCTTGTCCGGCCTCGATGTGATGGGATGTGCCTGGTTTTACTGTAGTTTGTTATGCTATGTTTGGTTGATATCCCTGGGAGGCCTCCTTTTTTGTGAAGGGAGCTGGAGGGGTGATGGACCTGGGGTGAGGAAGTGGTATGAAGAGACTTGGAGAAGGGAGGGAGGAGAAACTGGTTGGAATGAGAAAAGGGAAAAAGAGAATGGAGTCATGATAGGGGAATTTTTGGTCCTTGTGAGAGAACTCCAAGAAGACAAAAGCTTCAAATACACAGAATTACTCTTGGGATGTGCTTTCTTGCCCCTCCTAGGTATAGCCGACAGGGGTAAGCTTACTTCAGCTGTTGGCACTCATATGCCTCCACACATTTGCTAAGTGCTGCTTATTCTTGTGATGGTATGCTTTACTCGAGCGACTCTTCTTAATTCTCAGAGTGTAAATTGTCTGATGCTATGAATAGAGTTGGCTGCTGCATGAGACTTTAGTTCGCCTTTTTTTAGGCCCTGCTCTCCCAGGTTCACACCACCAATTAGTGGCACCTGAACAGGGACCTGAAGCTGGCTATGAGATAAGAGAGTGGTGACCATCACAGGAGGTAAATGAGCAGAATGAAGTAGAAAGCAGGAAAGTTTCCCATTATATTGAGCATGGGCACTTGATTTTTTTTAAAAAACAAACAAAACAAAACAAAGGAGGAGCACAAGTATAATCCCTAGTTTTCTGAATAAATTTTAGATGAAATAGTATGAGATAGTCTGAAAGAGTATTGAAGAGGCAACAATAAGGAGAAAAAAATTCCCTGTTTGTCTTAGGGTTTTACTGCTGTGAAAAGACACCATGACCAAGGCAATCCTTATAACATTTAATTGAGACTGGCTTACAGGTTGAGAGGTTCAGTCCATGATCATCAAGGGTGGAGCATGGCAATGTCTAGGCAGGCATGGTGCAGGAGGCGCTGAGAGTTCTACATCTTCATCTGAAGGCTGCTAGCAGAATACTCACTTCCAGGCTGCTAGGACTAGGGTATTAAAGCCCACAACCACAGTGACACACCTACTCTAAAAAGGCCACACCTCCAAATAGAGCCACTCCCAAGGCCAAGCATATACAGACTACCACGCTGTTCAAATTTGGATCAAAATTGGGCCAAATAACTTGGGCTGTTACTAAAATACTTGGGAAAGATAATGAGGATATTAATCATGAGAAAGAGATGGTTAATTCTTTGAATGAATAGAAACTGGGTGATCAAACCTTAAAATTGATAAGAGGCAATGAAGGAGGTTTCCCCTCAGGAACTGCTTCCTCAGCTCTGTTAGTGGAGTCTCCTTTAGACATGTATCCTCATTGCCTGAAAATGACCCTTACGCATGGGATGGGGAATTTAGTATCAACTGAGTACTGAATTCTCTTCACTTTCTGATGAGGAGCGCTTATGAAAATGCTAACTTTACAACCTAAGCAAGCCAGAGCATGGCAGGAAAACAGAATTTAGCAGTTCCTCCCTGGCCTCATGAGGTACACTTGATATTTCCAGTGCAATTTCAACAAAATCGAAAATGTTTATCAGCCCTATCATGTCTATCTCAAACTCTGGAAGGAAAGGCAGTGTTGGGCAGCTCTCCTTCATTATCTAGAGAGGCAAGAACTACATACAGCTAGCTGATTCTAGACTAAAAGAGGCATTTGCTTATTGTGTGGATCCTTCGCTGACTTTAAACTTATTTTCTCCGATAAATTGTCTCTTAAACATATTGTAACACAAGAGGACCAACTTTGGGATGAATTTATTTACAGCACAAGGGCCATAGAAATATTAACTGCCAACTAGAGTGGTAAATAGCAGTTATATTATTCACAGGCACATAAAAACTGTTCCCTTACTGGTTGTATCTGGTTGGTACTTACCGCTCGGAGTCCTACAGACAGCTAGCTATTTGGCTATAACGGTTGCTTACTTAAGAGTGTGGAAGGGTAGTAAGACAGGGATAGCAGCGACAAATAACTTGCCTTGGCTTTGTATTTTTTTGCAGAAGACAAAAGGTGATGAGGAGAACGTTCTCTTAAACAGGTGGAGTCGCCAGGACAACCTTTCCTTTTTCTTCCCATCTGACCATTTTGATAGACAGATTTAGCAGGAGTTGGTAGGTGAGTGGGCCACCCTCCCAAGTCTCTTTTCAGTTCCTGGCCTCCCAATCTCTGTGCCTTATGTCCAGCTTCTCAGACTTTCACTGACATCTGCTCGAAGGAAGATGCTTTGCCCTCAAACTGTATTTAAGCAGGCAGCTACTTAACTGATTCTTACCTATTAAAATATAAATGCTCCTTTTGTGGACTGAAATACTACTACTCAGACTTACCAGTTAGACTAAGCTTACTTAGTGGGCACAGGTCTCTGGGTTCAACCCCAGCAACGGAAACCAAGCAACCCACAGACCAGAGTATCACGTGCTAGCTGGATGTCTACAACGAACAGCAAAGCTGTTCTCTCGGTGATCCTGACTATCAACGAAAAAACTGCCAAGATGACCTATGGGAGACAGAGGCTGCACTGAGCCTCAAGAAACATGGAAGAATTTGAACATGGCTTACTTGGTGCTAACATGAATGATATTAATTCCCGTGACTCGATAAAGAGCCGGGAAAAGAGAACAGGCCTCACTCAGTTTCTCTCAAGCAAGAGGTTTACTCCTCAGCCTCCCAGGCCCGTCCTGCAGTGTAACCTCTACTTCATCTCAGTAGTAAAAAGCATGCACAATTCATTAAAAATTTAGACAAGGCTTTATCTTATATTTATTTATTTTCCAGCTTGTACAAACTGGATGTAGAAGCATAAACATAGTACATTTCTACCATCTTCAACAAAAATAGAACCAATATGTACAATTATTGTATTAAAAATACAAAAGGGATACAGACTCCACCAATGTCTTTCTAAAAGACATACAGGTACAAGTGGTATCAAAAGTATGAGGAAATCACCAGTTAATTTTACATTCTGCACTTGACATCACAGAGCGAACTGAGATTAGCAGTCCTATGTTCTACAATTACTTAATGTTTAGATAACATCTGTGCAATTTGTGGTAGAGCTAGAGTTTTGTCTTTCTATATGCACATGAGGTCCATAGCCTATAGAGTAAAACTGGCAATAATGCATATTACATGTAAAATTACAAATGCGGAAGTGACAATGTGATACATAAGTAGACGAACGCCATGACATAGAAGAGAATTATTAAATAAAGCACTGACATTGTTTGACACAGTGAAAAAACACTGCAATTCGACCTTTAAAATTTGAAGCTATTTACGTTTATCTACTGATCAATATGATCAGCTGAATTTAATGGAAAAAAATCCAAGATCAGCAGCCCCTCACATCTGAGTACTACTCGGATTGGCAGCCTTCACTTTTCCGGAGTCTGTGCAAAAACAACACAAAAATACAAAGGCGGGGTCGTTTTCAGTCATTCTAGGGCTAATAGCAGCTATGAGCAGACTGGTGTACACTTACGCCTCCTCCACAGGCAGCGTCCACAAAGCCACTCACAGGTCAGTCTTCGTGACTGACCCACTTTGTAAAGGCTGGCGTACTGAACCATGTTTGTGACCTTTAACCATGTTTAAAGACACTCTGGTGCCAATCCAACAAGGGGAGGCTGTCTTGAAAGAGCAGTACAAACAGCTGGCATTTTTTCCAACACCCCAAGCTGCTTCACTGCAATGCTATCCAGTTATAAATGTTTCTTTTAAAAAATAAAAACAAAAAGCTCTAAAACCCTAAATTAACAAAACTTGAAAAAAAAAAACAAAAACAAAAACAAAAAAACCCATAACTTAAAAACAGGGGTTGCCATCCATTGTAGTTGAGCAGGACACACTCCCAAAAACGCCATCCTGCCTCATAAGGCTCAGACAGGCCACACGAGTCCTAGTTCCCGCCCTGGCCATGTGCAAACAGTTTTACATTAGAGCCTCGCCCACTGGGGAAGGAGCAGGTGAGGGGTCTTGGTATTAAAGTAATTGGCTAACGTTTGATGCTTCTGGGATAGGGCACTTCACGGGCAAGGCCAGAAGGACATAGGAAGACAGGGTCACTGCCCAGGTCTTCCCTTGGTGCGGCCAAACCCTGTCCGGCATATTTGGTTTTTCAGAAACCCAGGCTGGCAATCCTACTTAAGGTTCAAAATAATACTGTAATCATTAAATGGATATAACATTTACTCTCTGAACACAATCTTTAAACTTATTTTTTTAAAGGATATTGTAAACAAGTGGACAAGCACTGTACTCTAAGGATTTCTTATCTGTCTTTGTCTTCCTTGGTGGGTTCGAGACCCCAAGTAGTTCAAAGGCTAGCTTTTCTCATCTTCCGAATGAGATCGAGGGCTTAGGACTGGACTGAAATCTAAGAGGAAGACTGGAAACTCCTTCCAGGCATGGAGAAGTGCCGCCAGAGGGAGTCGCCTTGTGACGATCTTGGAATTTGGAATGATACTGCGTGACGTGGCAGGCAGCAGCTCAGAGACTGCTGGGCTGTGCATTTCAAGCAACAAGTCTGCAAAGTGCCAGGGCAGTTTCTTCACAGTACTTCACATGCAAAGGGGAAAGGAAGAAGGGGAGAAGAAGCCCCATGCTGCTTTAAGGCAGGGAAGGAAGGAGGCAAACTGGTCCACCATCCTCAGATGTGCGTGCCAAGGCTCCAACGCTTGGGACGTCTTCTTGTGCTCTCCTTTGGGTAGCCCACTCAAGGAGCCTGTGCCTCAAACAGCAGACACTTGTTCATCTTCTGCAGACACAGCAGGAGAGAAAGCAAAATAAGGAATCAACAAGTAGATAACTTTTTTGTGCTAACATGCATTCACTTAAAAAATAGACATTTTTAATGACGCTCACTTAAAACTTTTGAATTTTGGCAAGCAACTATTTCGTAATTTTAAAAGTTTAAAAAGGGCCTGGTAGTGCACAGCTTTAGTCCTAGCACTCAAGAGGCAGAAGCAGGCAGACATCTATGAGTTAGAGGTCAGCCTGGTCTATACAGCAAGTTCTAGGACAGCCAGGGCTACACAGAGAAATCCAGTCTCACAAAAACAACAAAATGAGTGCATCATGCAAATCTTAATAGATATCCACAATATCCACAAAAATCTTTGGGGGTGGGTTGAGAAAGGTTCTATGTAACCTTGGCTATGTTGGAAATCCCTATGTAGACCAGGCTGGCCTTGAACACAGAGATCCTCTTGCCTCTGCTTCCCAAATACTGGGATTAAATTTGTGCGCTGCCATACCTGGTTTATACGAACTATTAAAAAGGCAGCTGGGTGTGGTCATTTGGGTTCCAGCACCCAGGAAGCTGAGCCAGGAGTGTCTGAAGCTGGTCCAGCCTACTGTCTTATAACCAGTAATAATTGTGACGGCCAGTGTAGGTTGTCACCTTGACTAGCCTGGAAAAAGGAACTTTCGACTTGAGGCACTGCCTCCACGGTGGCCTGTCAGACAGTTTCTTGATTGCTAACTGGTGTAGGCAGGCCCAGCCCACTGCAGGTGGTGCCCTCACTAGGAAAGGGCCTGGGTTGGATATGAAAGGTAGCTGGATGTGAGCCTGGGGGTAATCTACTAAGCAGTATTTCCCAGGGTCTCTGCTTCAGTTCCTGCTCCAGTTTCCATGAAGAATGGCTGTCACCTGGAACGTAAGGGATACACCCTTTCCTTCCCCAAGGTGCCTTTGGTCAAAATGTTTTTATAACAGAAAAAGAAACCAAACTAAGATAATAATCAATAAATTAATAAAATTATGTACATTGCATGCTTATTGGCTGGAACGTTATTAAATTTATTTACATTCTAAAATCAGATGTATTTTTCTAAGATTTATTTTATGGGTGTGCCTGTTTCTGTGTGAGGTCCAGGCATGTGAGGAACGCTGTCCTTGGGAGTCAGAAGAAGCTACTGAATTTCCTGCACTAACATTTTAGGCAGTTGAGAGCCACACCTACACGGCTATGGAAACTGAACTTTGCTGCAAGAGCAGTATACACTCTTAACCACAGCACTGCCGCTCCAGGCTTCCTTTAAAACAACTGTTTTCTTTGATTTTGTGTGAGTGTGTTCACACACATGAGCACCAGAGGCTAGCAGAGTTGGATCTCCTGTTTCTAGGCTGACGTAAGGTGTCCACATGAGTGTTGGGAGCTGAACTCTGGTCCTCTGGCCAGAAACAAGAGCTCTTAGCCACAGAACCACCTCTTCAGCCCCAAGCCCTTCATCTTTTAACAATACAGTTATACCTTAAGAAGTCTAGAAGGAGTCCTCTTCCCAAAGTCTGGGGTTTGTTTCCCAGAACCCACATGGTAGGTCACAACCTTTTTAACAGTTCTAGGGAACAAATGTGCTGTCATTTATTTGATCTGGCCTTCACATGCAGACGGCACACACACACACACATGCACATGCACACACATACATACACACACACAGACACACACACACACACATGCATACACACACAGACACACACACACACACACACACACACACACTGAGGCAAACACTCATACATACATAAAATAAAAACTAATAAAAATTCCAGGGGAACATAGAAAAATGTCAGTATTTCTTTATCTACAATTGAACGACTGTAATTCTCATTTATTATGTTTAGACTTTGCTGTAAGGGTTGTGTAACCACCCTGAACACTTAAAAAGAGAGTGGAGATTGGGAAACCCTCCTTGTCCTCCTCAACCCAGTGGTGTCAGGAACATCTGTAGAAAGGCAGAGAGCTCTACATAGCTTTCTACTTCTTTCATTTATTTTTCTTTTTCGGAGTTGGGGACCGAACCCAGGGCTTTAGCGCTCTACCACTGAGCTAAATCCCCAACCCCTTTCTACTTCTTTCATTTCCAAGCCACTTTCTACCTATTAAAAGTTGCCAACTGCAATGCTTCCACTGGAACCCTAACCTGCAGAGCTTCAATATGTGAAGCTGTTTTCTCAGAATTCTTGAAATGAGCAACAACCAGTGATTTTTACTCTATCCTTAAAACTGACATACACACACACGCACACGCACAAGCACACGCGCACACGCACGCGCGCACAAACAGCTTCAGCTTTACTAAGTATTGTGATGGAAATCCAGGCTAGCTGTGTCACAGGTAGAATTAGCACCCCTAGGTCCTGGGGTCTACCCCTAGCACGGGAGGAGGTGGAGGTGGGGAAGTCCTAAAACTCCAGTTAAGCTTATACTTCTTAGAAGCGACTCTGATAATCATTGCAGTTCTTAAATCATTCTAAGAAAAGTTCTTCCTCTCGCAAAAGAGGAAAGAATAAAATAAAAAAGTAGAAAAGAGCCCACTACAGTATTCAGCTAAATGGAAACACCGCCCCCACTCTTCCAAGCAGCCAGTGGGTTACCCCAGGAGCCCGGGTGGGGTGTGGGGGAAGCCTACCGTCCTCCTCCGCTCCGGCGAAGCCCTGCGGCTGGAAGGGCGCGAGGCGTGGGTCTGCGTCGCTGGGCTTGTGCCACTGCGGTTTGCTGCCCGGCCGGCTGGCTGTGGCTGCAGGCGGCGTCTGGCCTGGTGCGGGGGCCTCAGTGGGCCGTGCCACCATGCGGGACCGCTGCAGGGCCACGTTGTAATCCGGGGGCTTCCTGGCGGGGTGGCAAGGCCCTTCTGGGAAATCGGCAATGGGAATGCCCACGTAGCCTGGAGGTGTGGGAGGCGGCTCCCGGTACCTGCCTTCCTTTCGTGCTGCAAAGACAAGGCAGGGTGTCAGGTTCAGGCCTTTCAAGGAGCAAAGGGCAGCGCAGGGTAGCCTCATTGGGGAACTAGGCTGTCTGTAGCAAATGCTCACCAGGTCATTTCTGTGCAGTGTTATAACTGCTGAACAAAGCTACTATTGCAAACCATGGAAGTTCAGCTAAAAACAGTTGACGTTAAAACTGTTGGCCACCTAACCCTTAGCACTACTGTGAAGATTAAAGCAAAACAGGCACAAGAGGGACCAGGCACATGCCTGGGACACATGAGTGCGGGGTAAAAATCCCCTTTCCTCTTCTCTTCCTGTAACCAAAGAGTACAGTTCATGCTTGTTGGGCCTTTCCCAATCATACCAAATAGACAACCCGTTCTACACTGCTCTAGCTCTGTAGGTTTCAGGTTGGAAAACAGTAAATTAAGTAAAATCAGAAGACTGGAACAGGATGACAATGTCCTGGAAACAAAAATGGCATTTGCTTTCCTGAAAGTTCATGATTTCTTTAATGAAAAAACTATTAATCTGTAACCTGTAACACAAAATTTGTGAACTGACCACAATTCAAGTTTTCTTGATTTTCGTTAGGGACTTGAAATAATACTTCTTTCCTCTTCAGCAATAAAAATTCTGAGAATAAGTTTGCTAACAGAAAATATTTTAAAACAATCTGCTGGAGAATTATGAACTGAACCTCCTTACTCATCTTTACAGCATATTAAGTGATCCACACATCACTTTTTAATGGGGCCTCAGAACTATTTCCTCACTAACACAGTGATGTGTGTAACGGCTGTATGCATACCTCACCATCTACACGGCAGTTCTGCTAGACAGACATTCAGGCATTCACGCTGCAGAGAACAGCGCTCTCCTGGGACTCGCGGAGCGCACCAGCCTTTACACCAGAGAGCACCGCACGTTCAGGTGCTGCTGATGTAGTCAAGCCCTCTTCCACACTAACCCTATTAGGATAACATGGGGGCTGGAGAGATGCTCAGTGGTCAGTATCACTGGCTGCTCTGACAAAGGGCCCAGATTCGGTTCCCAGCACCCACATGGCAGATGGCGACGGTCTATAACTCCAGCTTCAGGGTATCAGAGGCTCTCACACAGACACATGTACTCAAAATACCTATGCTTGTAAAAGAACAGTAAGTAAGTCGTTTTTTAGAGGGTAAAATTCTGAAGCCCATTTTAAGGATGAGCACAGCAGAGTGTCTGAAGTGTCAGGGCAGGGGTTCTTGCTCTGACTGACACCCCATTCCCCTGCTTTTACTCATTTCTGAACTCTTTACTCCTGTTCTGGAATGCACAAAGAATTTGTTTAATAAACAATGTGTCTGTATAACAAAAACATCAACGAAAAAGGCTTTAATATACAAAGGCTATAGAGTTCTTAACACAATTCAAGGGGACAAGAGAATAATAAACCATTTTTGTAAGTTTCAATGAAAGGAAATCACTCTGTGAAGAATGTTTATGTATCTTAATAATTTTCAGGTAAAATGAAAAAACTATAGACTGGCTAATAGCCACACCAAGAGCCTACTGCTGTGGGCTAAGGGCTACTCTTTACCGAATGTTTAATTGCATCTCTCCGACCACAACCTCGGCTGTTGAGGCCGAGTCACTTCAGTTCAGACCACGCTGCTGGACAACTGAGAGAGGAGCCCGTTCCCACGGTAGTTAGGGTACACCCACGGTTCAGGTGTGCCCTGGCCCCCATGTGCACACTTACCGATGAGTCCCTTGGTAGTGCTGGGCGTCACGGCTATGTGGGCAGGCATAGGGACGGGTTTGGCTTCCTCTGTAGTCACAGGCACCATGCTGCTGCTCTCTGCCTCAGTGGAGACATCCTTCCCACCCCTTCGCTTGATAGTGCCCGTGTCGCCTTCTGAGTCTTCTCCCCAGTAGCCCGTGGAAGACGCCCAGCTTGCCCGGGATTGGGCTTGTTCAAGACTCTCTCTACTCTGATTCTGTCTATTATATTTTGTGCTATGATCAGAAAACATGATTTGGTCCATATGGCCGCCGGAGGCCCATATACCTGTCGCATCCCCTGAATAGTCAAAGTGAGTGTGCCCAAATGGCAGTGTTTCCCAGCTTCTCTGGTGCTGAATGGTCTGTATGTTGTCATGAGAACCACTTGAGCATGATGTCCAGCTCCCCCGACCGCTGTCAGCAGCATCGAGAGAAGCACGGTCCCCTTGGTCGTGGGAAAGCTCCTCTGTGCTGGGAGAAGAGATGACTGTCGCTGTGGCGTACAGGCCTCGGCTTTCAGACACTGGGGCATATGATCTGTCCAGCAAAACAAAGACAAGGACGCTGTGAGGCTGCCAACACCCTTCTGCTGACGGACTGCTGTGCTGCTTTGAGACAGGTTCTGGTTTGAAGCCTAGTCTGGCTTTCAACTCATGAACCTCTTCCTCAGCCTATGTGGTAGGATAACAGACATGAGCCGCCCTGCCTAGAAGGACGCTTTCTTCCACCCCAGAGAGGAAGAAAGTACTCCTGAATGGGGCCAGAGCCCTGGCATATCGCTCATATACCTCTTTACAAAGCAAATGTGGGGCGAGAACAACTTGCAACAAAGAAGGAACACTTTCCCTACAAGGCTCCGGATGGCATGGGGGTAGCTCGGACAGAGACTGGGGTGTGTCTACTACTGTGACCGTCTTCCTCCAGCACAGAGCCACAGAGGACCACAAGGCGTAAACACAATTACAAAAGCAGACTGCTCAACAAAAATAGTGTGGCTCTCACTCACAGACCCACACAAAAAGACAGGAAAGAATGCAAGGAACAGACGCTTACCCTAGGCTGTATTGATCAGGCTCCATCAGGGTCCGCCGCTCCATCCTGCCCACCCCTAGGTTGCTCTCCACAATGCTGACAGAATGCCTCTGGCGCCGTTCATCATGCAGAGAGACTGGCACCGAGTCAAAAGAAGAATTGCTGACAATACTGGATCGTGAAGAAATCTCACTGTGACCAGAATCTGAGAAATTATCCACAGTCCCACTGAGAGCCAATGCATAACCTGAACGGGAAATGTAAATGCCGTAATTAGTTAGGTTTCAAAAACTGAACAGGTCCGCCAAACGGGCAAAGAATAGAAGTTGACAATGAAATGGGGGTTTATTCAAAAACTTAAAAATACCTGAAGACTGAGAGACTCGAACTTTACTCTAATAAAGTATAAGTTGCTTATACGATGGTGAGAAAAGGATCTATTGTTACACACCCTAGGTAAAGATGAAGAAACTGTGGCAGTGTGTGGTACAAACACACTGCTGTTAGTAAACCCAGAACACAGCTCAAAGCCTGAGCACCGGTCTGGCGTGTCTGAGACGCCAGTTTCAATCTTAGCAGAACAAGACAAACAAAACTGGCCCTCTGAAACCTCCCCCAACCAAACCCCATCAAGAAGAACCATCAGTCTGAGAAATGTGAATCTGACCCTCAAACTGCCATCAGTGGTGTCTTATTTTCTTTCTTTTTCTCTCCAGGATAGGGTTTCTCTGTGTAGCAGTCCTGGCTGTCATGGAACTTGCTCTGTAGACCAGGCTGGCCTTGAACTCAGATCCACCTGCCTCTGCATCCCTAGTACTGGGATTAAAGGTGTGTGCCACCTTGTCTGTCTGAGTGTCTTATTACAAATATTTTGACTTTTCGAGGATGGCACAAAGTTCAACTGAAAGTATCCACATGTTCTTAAGATTTTAAGTGGACACATTCATAACAAGAGTAAGACACGAAGAAGGTACTTTTGGATTTCTGTCATTTTTTTCAACATTAATAATGTATTAGTTAAATGACCTACAAGATAGTTGGTTTGAAGGATGTAGCATGCATTTCCTCAGGCCTGCACTGGCTCAATAGATGTTCATTTCCTGTCCTGAGAGGACTCTGAACTCTTAGCTGTTCCAAAAATAATTCAGGGGGACATTCAAGGTTGCAGTGACATTTTTATATATTTAATGAAAAACTCCTCAATCTTTCTCAGCACTCAAATTTTAAATTTCTATAATAATATATGGCTGATAAACAGATATAATCACACAGGATGTAAGTTTCTCCTCTTTTAGCCCAGGCTGGTGTCTAACAATCTCTGTTGCAGTTACCTCAGAGATTAGGGGCAGCACTACCACACCTATCACAATGTAAATGTTTCCAATGCCACTTACAAAACAAATGCAACAGCGGCACCGGAGAGCATCTGAACGTTAAATTCTGTCATTTCAGTCCACACAGGCCCTGATTTATATTTCAAAGGCTACACAGGTCTTGATAAGGTTTAAAATGGTTATTTATGGTATGCCTTTTTATAAAGCACACTGCAAGTTCCAACAGACGAAGTTAAATCTCTCCCAACAAAGTCTGTCCCAGTGCCTGATGCTTAGAGGAATGCTTCCGTTTTCTTAGCTAACAAGTCAACTAACTCTCTCAGCCTGGTTCTACAAGCCCCACCCATCCTAGAACGTCTGGGAACACTGTTATTCTTGCTCCTGTTCGAATTCAAAGAGAAAACTGCCAGGAGCCAGCAGGCCTCGGCTGACTTCCACTGCCATTTGGCAAAAGGAATGAAAAGAACTCCTGTGTGCGCTCAGTGAGCGCTGGAGCCACTGCACACAGATGTACAGAAAGCTATGGTGAGGCTGACTCTGCTCTGTCACCAAATTCTTAGCCCCTTTCACACTTCTGTAAGGAAAATAATCTCCTTTACTCCTGGTTCACACGCATGCAACTGAGAGGCCAGGGGAGGGAGGGAGCAACATGGGGAATTGTGGAAAGAAATTATCAGCTATTTTAATCTGGGAAAATATCAACTTAAGGACAGATGCTATCTCTTGAAAACAAGAAAGGCAATCAAGACTAAAATAAAATATATATATAATATGTATATATATATGGAACATTATATTTTTATATTTAGAGGCCTCTTTTATATATTACTATGGCATAAATTTTAATTTAAGTAGAAAAAAATTTAATATAAAAATAGTTCTCTCCGCACTTATGATCAGTAAAAAAGGGGGGAAGGGGTACACATGCGTTGAGCAGGTTGTTAACATGGAAAATTGTAGGATGTAATATGAGAAGAAACAAACAAACAAACAAACAAACTTTTATAAAGTTTGCCAGCAGTGGTCGTACATGCCTGTTAATCTAGGACTCAGGAGACAGAGGCAGGAGGATTAGCAAGTCTGGGGCCAGGCTGATCTACATGATCAGTTTTGAACCAGGCAGGGCTCATAAGACTTTTTAAATTAAAAAATAACAAAACAAACAAACAACTATAAAATATTCCCCACTCAAAAAAACAATATGTTTTAAATAGTTATATACATAAATGTTGTCTATATATAAAAGAAATATCAGGGAAGGGTCTGAACTCAGTGTCTCAAGAGTCAAGTGTAATACAGTGAGCTTGGACAACTAACCAGAAAGATGTCTAGGAGGAGTCTGAAGCTGAGAGACAACAGCACCCCATATCAGCTACTATAGGCTTGAGCCGCAAGGACCCAGCAGGCCAGTGGGGCAACCGGCTGCCACACCCCAAGGGAATGAACACTGCCAACCGAGGAAGAAGGCTGGCTGAGAACACAGTACCTTCTATTTTGTTTATTGCTCATTTGGGTTTGTATTATTTTATTCTTTAATTATTATTTTATTATACCTTAAATTTTTATTATATATAAATATACATTTAAAAGCTTTTTTTAAAAGTACATATATGTTTGTACCTTAAGCATTAAGTTGTTGGACTATAATCTGTATCTCATTGGAAAATATTATTTTTAAATTTTTATTTATTTTATGGGTATGAATGTTCTGTTTTTGTGAGGCTGTGTGTACCATGTGGGTACCTGGTGCTGAGGAAGAGAATGAGGAAGAGGAGAGGAGGAAGGGCAGGAGGAAGAGGAGGGGGAGGGAGAGGAGGGGGAAGAGGAGGAATAGGAAGCCAAAACAGGGTATCAGATCCCCTGAAACTGCAGTAGCAGATGGTTGTGAGCTGCCACAACTGGGAACTGAACCTGGGTCCTCTGGAAGAGCAGCTAGTGCTCCTAACTGCTGAGCCATCTCTAGTCTCTACTGCTTTCCTGATCCCTCGGCATACTTCTCCTCTTTCTTCCTCTACTTCCCCCCTTCTCTTCTCCACCCCTTCTCTTCTCCCTTCTCATTCACTCCTCACTCCACTGATCCAATACTGATGCTCTTAAACCCCCCAAAAACCCCACTCTCTAAACTACTTTCCTCCCACCAGTGCCCAGTGCTGCTCTCTCCGAACCTAACAGAAGAAGAGAGATACTAGTAAAGAATACTAGTATCTTCCATAAGAAAGAAATTAGGAAGAGATCAAACTATATTTGTAGATGTCTTGAAAACCCTACAGACCATACCAGATTTGATAAACACTTTCAGTCTAGTAGCAATATATAAAATAAACATACAAAAAGTATACACTTTTTAATATACTAACAGCGAGCTAAGGAAAGTTAGAAACAACATCTCAGTACTAACAGCGCCAAGACACAGTGAAACTATCCAGAGAAAAATCTAACAAAGGGTAAGAGACTACTACAGTGCAAACTTGAAGACACTGGAATGATATTTGTTAAATTGAAGATGACATTTTTCACAGAAGTAGAAAAAAAATCCTAAAATCCCCAAAGAAACACAAAAGACCAAGAGAGTCAAAGTAACTCTAAGCAGAATGAACACTGCTCAGAAGAGCACCATCGTGTCTGATCTCCAACTGTATTCTGAGTTACGGTGACACCCATAGCACAGTACTGCGTAAAAAGAGACACAAAGATCACTGGAACAAAAGGGAGGGCCTAGAGACAAATCCACACAATTAGAGCCCCCTGATTTTTGACAAAAGTGTTAAAAACATAGGCTAGGGATGGGAAGGGCAAAACAGACATTTTGGTGCCTCCACCTATGGAGAATGAAATTAGGTCCTCATCTCTCATACTACATGAAAGTCTATTCCAAGTACATCAAAGACCTCCATTTAATACCTAAAATAATTAAACTGTTTGAGGAAAATAAGTCAAGATAGAGGTCCAGGCTAGTAGTCAAAAAGCACCAGAAAAGGCCCTAAGAACTGACAAATGGGATTATGAACTCCCCCATAACGATAAAAACTACCCACTGAGTGAACACAGCCTACAGAATGGGAAAAAACCTTTGCCAATTCTATCTCAGACAAGGGTTGATAACTAGACTATATATAAAACTAGAGGAATGAAACACCCCAAACCACAATGGCCACCAATAAACAAGCCACTCAGCTGAAAAAAAGTTCCCCAAAGAAGAAATAGACAGAATAGTAAAAATTTTAAGTTCCAGGCTTCTTAGCCATCAGGGAAATACTAAGGCATCACTGACAGAATGTCATCCAGAAGCCCAATGACATCAAAGGCTAGGGAGCTTGTGGGGGACAGAGAGTCCCTCTTCATGACCCTGGGAAATGTAAACTGTGCAGCCATTATGAAAATCAGTGTAGAGTTTCCTCAAAAACCTAAAACCAGAATTATCGAGTGACCCAGCTATACTTCTCCTAGCAAATACCCATGACTCCAACCTACAAGGTATTTGCACATGTACGTCTACCGGAGCTCTATTCACAATGAGGAAATCCAAGTCTAGAAGGGTGGACAAGGAAATGTGGTGGACATACACAGTTTTATTCAGCCATAAAGAAAAACAAAACAATGAAAAATTTAGGAAATGGATGGAATTAGAAAATACTATCCTTGGTGAGAAAACTGAAGTTCAGAAAGAGAAATCAATGGGCATTTCTTTTAGTTGTGGACCCTGTCCTCTAATCTCTAAGGTAAGCGTCTTGGCTTTGGCTGTAGGAAAATGGATAATCTGTCTGTCCCTAGGTACTGTTGGCTAGCACGCTAGTGTAACACCTGTCTTTGATAGTCAGTTAAGAGGAAACCACGATGTCAAAAATAAGCATCATTCTTCCAAATATAAACAGATGAGGGAAATTCAGCCACATCCCATCAGATCCTTTGCATACAATACTGAAACTTCCATAGAGAGCCGCTCTGGAATCCTCTGGACTAAGTGTGTAGACCTGCACAGGGACGGTATGGCTGAGCCCTACCTTTCCTTGGAGAGCTCTGAGGTGAGGTGGGGGGTGATGAAAGCTGAGAGGATGCGTTTGATATTGTGTCTTCTGCTTGCTTCCTATGACGCTCCAAACTCCCTTCTTCAGACAAGGACAGGATTTTCTTTAAAGCTTGTGGAGAGTTTATGCCTATTAAAAACAAACAAACAAAAATAATTCAGGCACTCATTTTAGAGAATGAAAAGGACTAAGAATCCAGTGACAGAGCACTTGCCTAGCACACACAGGCTTTCAAATCAACAAGCAAGCAAAGAGTGAAAAAGACTGAAAGGAAAGACTAAATAGTAAAAGAAAAAGCCCCCCTATTTTCAATATTCAGCATTGCCAGTTGCAATCTATTATTTCTGGTCTACATGTGTGCTCTTCTGGTGTACGAAGCACGGCATGGGATAGCTTCTGACTGATTAGCCATCAGAGTACTTGAAACACTGCTTGTGATGTGTTACTTGGATTATGAACTCCAGCCGTCATATTCACCTGTGTCTTATTAAGCAACATTGGGGGGAAAGGCAGAGGATTGGACGTTTGAATTAAGGATGAACGCAGGCATCCCATTTCAATTCCAGTTGAGCCTCGGGTTTGGGTTAGAAACAAGACATTTTGATATTTTAGGAAATATCAGCTGGCGGGGGGCGGGGGGTTGGTAGGAGGAAGGGAGACAAAGAGACGAGACTTAACAGGAAGTAACTATGGAAAGTCAATGAGAGGGCTCTAAGGCAGCCATGTCATTAATATTTGATCAAATAAAGAGAGGGAGAAGAAGGCAGGAGACAGCTAGTCTTCTGTGGGGTACTCCAGAAGCCCAGGAGAGGATTCTGAAGGGGTGACGGAGACAGCAGGAACACAGGAAGAAGATGGAGGAAACAGAGTCCCATATCAATACAATGAAATAAGGAAGTCACATTAAAATGCTTTACAGATTATTTTCAGGCTGCTTCTGGACAATCAAGACATTTCTGGAAAGTGGTAATAGCCTAAAATTATCTAGAGTCGGGACTGGTTTTAATGGTCATAGACTTAACAGACCCATTAAAAAGCAGTAGACAGAATCTATCCCTTCCGTGTACCTTCAGTGATTTGACACTGTTTTACTTTAATTTTGCTTGTTTTGAAACTGGTGTCACATATTTCAGGCTGGCCTGGAACTCTCTATGTAGCTGAAAATGACTGAACACTTCTGATCCTCCTGCCTCCACATACTGAGTGCTAGCACTGCCAGCAATGGCAGCCAAATCTGGCTTCTGTAGTGATAGGGATAGAACCCAGGAATTCATACAGCCTAGGAGGCGTTCTAGCAACTGAGCCCCACCAACAACCCCTCGATGCTGCTTTGGTGTAATTCCATTACAAAATCACTCTTAAAACAGTTCTTTGATTAAATATCAAAGTATTAACATACACAGTATGCATAAATGTATCAACTACACTAATGCTACCTGAATGGGTACTTTTCCCCCCTTAAAACATCTTAGCAAGCTAGGTGTGGTGGCACATGCTTTTGCAGGGCAGAGGCAGGTGGATTTTGGTAAGTTTGAAAGTAGTCTGGTCCATGTAGTGAGACCCTGACAAAGAAAGAAAGAAAGAAAAGAAAGAAAGAAAGAAAGAAAGAAAGAAAGAAAGAGAGAAAGAAAGAAAAAAAAAAAGAAAAAAAGAAAGAGAGAGAGAGAGAGAGAGAGAGAGAGAAGGGAGGGAGGAGGGGAAGGAAAGAGAGGAGGGAGAGGAGAGAGAGGAAGAAGAGGGAGAGAGAAAGACCGACGGACACTTTTATTTATTCATGTATGTGTGTGTCTGTGTCTCTATACAAGCACACGGCTTTTTACAATTTATTATTTAGTTAATGTATGCATATACCATGTTGCATTTGTGGAGGTCAGAGGACACCTGCAGGAGTGGGTTCTTTCCCTCCGTCATGTAGGTTCTATGAACCTACCAGAGTTGGTAAGAAGCATCCCTATGAAGCCATCTCCCATTTGTCTGGGGTGTGTTGGGCGGGGGGTGACACGTGGATGGGGATTAGAGGACAACTTATTGGAATTCGTTCTCTCTTTCCATGATGAGGGTCCCAGGGATAACGGGTTATTGGGTTTGCTGGCACACAGCCTTTTCCACTGAGCCACTTCACTGGGTGAACAGTTTCCACAGGAAACTTTCCAGGGCCAGCCTCTCACACACACTCAAAAGACTTCCATTATCTTTCTTTCAGTGGCTGTAGATAAAGATGCTACACGTTAGCAGCCATGCTTGGTGCTTTGAAGTGGTTCTAGCCGTAACCTATTTACCTTTTGAAACAGGGTTTCATTAAGTATCCCCAGCAGGCACTTCGATGTAGCCCAGGGCTGCAAACTCACAGTCGTCCTGGACGCTGGGACACAGGTGTGTATGACCACACGCTGCATTGAAGGCTTTTATTAAGGTACAAGATGCTGGGATTGTTTAGGACAGAACAATCTCGTGAAACAGAATGGGGGAGGAAAACCTCTTCATATCTTCAAATTAGTATTTTTTTATAGTGCAACTTTAGATACATTAAACTTAATCTCAGGATGACAGGTGACATTTCATCCACATTATAAGGCTCATAAATTCAAATGAACCTAGAAGATATTTTGAGAGACATTCTCTTTGAGAAAATGGGAGACAGCTTTATATTCAGGAACGCCTACCTCACGTTAAATATAGCTAATGGGTATTTGTAGATAAAGAGAAGAATGACAGTCTTCTATATGCAAAGTTCAGCACAGAAGAGGAGACAGAAGCACACAGCAGAGGAGTCAGGAATGTATGTGGACTGAGAATACAGGTAATGGGAAAATGTGTCACTCAGTTTGTTTGCTGTAAGATGGATACAAGTGTTGGAAAGGGATATACGCCAAGGAAGAGTCTTGTTTCCCACAGACAGAATGAAACTCACTGATCAGGAGGTGAGAGTGCAGGTGGGACACTGCCTACTGTCAGCTCGGGAATGAGAACGCAGGTGGGACACAGTCTACTGTCAACTCAGAACAAGAACACGGGTGGGACACACTGCCTACTGTCAACTTGGAAATGGGAATGAGTTTCCAAATCCAACTTCGTGGGCAACTTTATAAACTTCTTTCCTTTTGTTCCAATTTTTTCTTTCTACATAAATTCAGAAGCAAGAACAGTTGTATGGAGTCATTGTGTTGTTTATTTACACAGAGAACCAATGTTCTGCTCACGGGAAGAAGATTCCTGATTTCTTTATTGTTCAGACATTAGCTGTGTCCTCTGTCTAAGAGTTACAGAATTAGTGAGCATCAAGTGGAAATCCACCTTCATGCATGGCATGTGCTTTGGTTTGATCCCTAGTCCTACAGAACAGAAAACAAAAATCACTTCAGACAAACAATTTAACTTAAACATATTTTGCCTAAGCTTCCTGTAGTTACAAAATTTGCTTAAATGATGTATGTGAATGAGGTCAACTTTTGTATCTGTTAAAGCTTAAGTCAGTAAGAATGCAGTCCCTTGTGTCACCCCTTAAGTTGCCATGGCAGATGACCTATTAAATAAGATGCTATTCCTACAGAATGGAAGACCATTTTGCAAACCAGTCATTCAATAGGAATTAATATTCAGAATATATAAAAAAAACAAGAAATTAAACACTATAAAAATTCAGTTAAAAAAGAATTGACCAGATAGTTCTCCAAAGAAGAAATGTAAATGGCCCAATAAATACATGAAAACCCTCCAATATCCCTAGCCATAAAGGAACTGAAGGTCAAAAGTACACTGAGATTCCATTTTACCCTAGTCAGAATGACCACCACCAAGCAAACAAGTGCAAGTGAGGATGAACTTGGAGGAGGAGAAGCCTGGAGACTCAGGTGGACAAGGCCAGCAGCCTCCAGGAAGTCAGGATTCAGGACAGAAGGTCTGGTGCGTATGACCAACCTATACTACCCGTGCCATCCACATCAACCCTTGCACTCTTCACAATAGGAAAGACACGGATCCACCCTGGACACCTATCAACACACCAATAAAGTGCTTGCTGACAAGAGCCTGATATGGATGTCTCCTGAGAGGCTCTGCCAGAGTCTTACTGATACAGATGCGGATGCCTACAGCTAACCATCAGACTGAGCACAGGGACCCCAATAGAGGAGTTAGAGAAAGGACTGAAGGAGCTGAAGAGGTTTGCAATACCATAGAAAGAACAACAATATCAACCAACCAACCCCCACCCCCAGCTCCATACACATTTAGGACAAGTGCGACAGTGAAGCCCACTGTATAATTAATAGATACTAAGAAAAAAAGAAACATTGTTTATAAAAAGTGTGAAGCTCAACTTGCTAACTGTCTTAGAGAGAAACAGTTACAAAGAAATAAAATGTCTTAGACCAAGTTATCCAGGATAAACATTATTTCCCAACCTGAGAAAGATGTTAACAGTACCACCTGAGAAGACATTTAGAAACTTACCAAAGGGCGGCAGATCCTTCACTGGCACCTTCTTTCGTGAGGGGTAGAGGGACACAGCAGGCACCTGCAGCCCCTGGCTGACTTTATGCGATGGTTGAGGGGGTGCCAACGGCTGCTGAGGCTGCGCTTTCTGCTGGGGCCCTGCACGTGGAGCCACTGGGGAGGTCTCGGACTTGACAGGCTTCTTGTCTGCAGGGTTCTTGGGCACTAGGAGTTGTTTAGGGTGAAAACAGAGCATAGAGCTAAGGTGTCGGCATAACATGGAGACAAGTTCAGGGCTGCAGAGATGTGCACCTAGGGCACCAGCATGCACCCCACTCCTACTGCCACCCAAGAACAGAGGGAGGAGAAACCGTAGCTTCAGAATGAGGGGTATTTCAGGGTACTTATTTGCCTTATGAATGAATGATCTCAAAGAGGGTTAAATTGCTAAGCACCACATAAAAATAAAAAGCAGGACAGGTCGATGTGCATGGATGTTAAACACAGAAACACATTGGCAGGCAAGATGGCTCTGGATGTTGCTGCCAAGCCTGACCACTGGAGCTTGATCCCTGAAAAATATGGTAGGAGAGAACCAAGCTGTCCTCTAACATCTACATGTATGAAATAGCATATCGGGTATTAACCAACCATATTTTACAAATAAATAAATAAATAAATGTTAAAAAATAATACACGATAAAAATCAAAATAGGAAAATCAAGAATTGTTTTAAAATGGCATCCAAAACTCAGTGGCACATCTGAGATACTGCTGTTAACTGTAATCTACTTAATATCAAATGCTCCAAGGGTGGAACGCTGTCTTTGATCAAATAGTGGCCAGTGCTGCTTTGGGATTGTATGGTAGATGGCGGTTTCCGGGAGCACTAAGTGCTGTGGAAGCTTCACATGCAGAACTCTGGTACCACACGCTCAGAGCCACGGGTCAGAATACTCAGGTCGCTCATCTACACACGTTCTTAGCCATGTCACACAGGAACTTACAGTGTCATGGGTACAGATGGGCACTGAGTGGACAAAGGGGCATTGGATGCCCTAGAACACGAGTGCTTGATGGTTATGAGCCACCATGTATGCTGGGAATTGCGCTGGGAACCCCTGGAAGAGCCGTGAGTGATCTTAGCCACTAAGTCATCTCTCCAGTCTCACGCCCTGGGTCAACGGAATCACGTGATCGTCTCAAGTTATCTATCCCACGTTTAAATTATCAAGAAGATGGAATTCAAATTTGCCCATAGAAGTTCAAAGTGCCCTAAAAGCAAATGCTTTAATCTTATACTATAGAGACAGACACAAAGGAAAGTGCTCCAGGTAAAGACTGGCCATGTTTTCTTTTTTCATTTTTAACAGTTTTGTGTCACTATTTTTGTTCAAGGTGGCAACTGAAACCCTGGGCTCGCATGAGCCTCAGACCTCAGCCTCCTCAGAAGTTGGAACTGCAGATGTGCAGTACCATACGTGGTTCATAGCCTGGCCAGTTATTTGAACCTATACATCGGACTACGATGCAGCGGACTGTGTAGTAGGATCCCTGCTTTAGTGGACAGGTGATGGATGTTGGCAGAGCTGAGTTAGACCCAGTAGCCAGCACATCCAGTACTGTACTCCTCTGATCTGACAATCCTTGCCCATGTTGCCCACCACTTTGGGAGTTATTCTGTGAGGAAAAAAAGGCACGCCAACTGGAGCCACAATCTCCTCTACATCCCTTGCTTGTGGTGCTGGCTGTGTCAGATGAAGCCAAAGCAAGGAGGTGTGGGCTCACTGTCTCTTTACCACACTAACTTAACTGGGCACAAAGACCCAGTCAAGCACCAGGAGAGCATGCCTCAGGCACTGTGTGCCTTGCTGCTCGAAGCCCCGCTTTGACCCTCACCATTACACATGGATCAGTCTGCAGCTGATTCGGGGAGGCACTCACATGTGCTAGTTGCTGGTTCACACTGCAGTGACAGTGTCTGAAGACTCTCCTCGTCCATCTCCAGCTCCAGGTTGGACAGGTATTGCTTCACTTTCCGAGCCATTTGGGCATCTTCATACAGCTTTTTGGCATTGAGGAAGGAACTACGGCGTACCCGCTTTTTATGCCCGCCTGTCTGAGCAACATCCAGCACTGTGGCATTCGCACTGCCCTGACTCAGCGACCTGGAGGATGGAAAAAGAAGCCTGCAACTGTCTGGAGCACGTACAGGCTGATCTACCAGAGCTGCCAGACTGTGTAAGGACTCTCTGCTTAAAGGCCCAGGCCCCACTCCAGTAAGTACACTGCTATGGGGGGATCCACAATGTTTGGTTGAAAGGAAACTATACCCAATACAAAGACACGGATATCTCTGCGGTATGTCTGCTCCTACCAGTAAATCCTACTGTTCATCTCACAGAGCATTCAAAGTCCGTTCTCTCACAGAAGCCAGAAAACATAATTGCATGTAAAAGCTTGTGCAAGGATACTGAGAGACCATAGGGGCAACTTACGACGTGAAACTTGCTTTTCTTAATTGGGGGTATGTTATACAGATTTAATTAAACTCAGCTACACTATTCACAACTGTGTCCTTACGCTGTGGGTCGAATGTGGTGTTTTTAAAACAGTAAATCTGTTAATACAACGGTCATGCAACTGTAAACACTTATGTATGGGAACTATTTAGTACATGAATTGTTAAGAATTATTTTAAAGGGGCTGATCCATAGAGCATGAAAACAGTAGTTAGTTGAGCTGTAGGAACTTTGGTTTTAAGGCATGGGGGTGCCTAACACCCCAGACCCACTCCAGTTACTGTGCAATGGGGTTTAGTTGCACAGTTTCTACCGTCTAAGAGCATGCTTCCCTTCCCAGCTTCTGTAGCTTTTCCATTTCAAACCACACAAATTAAATTATAATACAATCTTTCAGACAGCCAGGAAAGGCCTGGTCTGTCTTCCCCAGAAAAAATAGCAATCTTTTTGCAGCTCTTGTGGACCTGACTTCAGGAAAGCCCCAACAGATTAAATCTGAAGTCAGTTTGCATCTGAAATTCTGATAGAGCAAGAGGGTTAACGGGTTAAAAAAAAAAAAAAAAAAAGCAAAGCTTCAGAAAACAGAGCAGGTAAGAAAACAACGGCATGGCAAGATGAGCAAGAATTGAGCGTGCAAAGGCTCTGCCACTTACCCCAGACTCCGCCACTTCTTCTTCCTGTAAGTGAGCCACGAAGATTGAAGCATGGGTGTAGAAAGAGACAGAGATCACAAGCTCAGAAAGAAAGGACCAGACTTCTGGACAAGCAGTTCTAGAAGCCCACAGACATTAACTGCATAGTCACCTCACACGCATTCGCTACAGACATCTCTGGCTTAAAGGACTTCTACCAACCCTTTCGTTCCTTCCCTCCACTGAACCAACCATCGCTTACTGCACCAACAGATGAACACATTGTAAGGACATTATGACGATTCTCCTCTAGCCGGTGCTACCAAGTACAAGCTCTAAGTCCACAGATCAGTGCTCTAAAAATAAGAAGCGAACACTGTACCCAACATTCAATAAAACCGTCTGAAGGACGACCTGCTTGCACTATTGTCTTCTGTGGCCTGGAGGCAGACAGGAGACAGCACCACAAACTGCAGCTTGAAGGTGATTGTCTCAGTGCATTCTAATGTTACTCCTACCATTAACTATTCAGCTTTTCCTCACTGTGGGCAAGCTCACTCTAACCTTTTTACCCGACACATGCCACAGCCAACAACTCACGCACCGAGTCCTGAACATAAGGGCAGGGTCCATGTTGACTGAGGCCATTCGGCCAACATGACGGATTTCCTTTGCAATCATCCTCAGCTTCTCAAAGTTGACCAGCCCATCTACTTTTGAGTCATTTCCTGAGATTAACAGAGGAGGAACAAGAAGTCACATAGTGTCCACTCTGAGTTCCCACCAGAACAGACAGTGCCCATCTGCACTTACCCTCATGGAGAAACGTGAGGTCCTTCTTGATGACGGGGAATAGGGGAATGACAGGAGGCTGTAAGTTCTGGCCACTCAGGACATTGCGGTACTTAGCCATGTTTCTGGAAGGATCAAACAGGTCTTGTAGGTCCTGGAAGAGCTTTTCATATTTATTGGGAAGTTTTTCCCAGGTGGTCCGTAGTCTTGCCACTGGTGCCAGGTTTAGGCCACTAAGGGGGAGAAGAGAGTGACATATGACTAAATGATGGTCTCTGAAACAAAACAAGACAATGTAATACCTCTGTGTGTGGGCCTTACACGCATGGAAAATTTTACAATGCCCAAGAGTTCGTGTCAATCCTCACTAGGGAGTGAGCGGCAGTTATATTGGGTCAGGGCCAAACCATTTGCCTTTATGCTTCTTCCTTCTTATGTTCTCTTAATATTTTAAATATTCATTCATTCATCAATCCATTCATGTGACTATGAGTGTGTCAGAGGTTATCCCAGCAAGCACATGAAGGTGAAAGGACAAATTCTAGGAGCCAGGTCTCCCTTCTAACAGTGGGTAACTCAGGTGACCAGGCTTGGTGGTTAGCACCTTTATGGGCTGGCCCTTCTCTTTCTTCATCACATTGTGACATGTGATAAGGACTGAATATGATGGTCAGTAATGACCAGCTCTGTCTGGACCTCGACAAAACTCCAAAGACTTTCCAAACTAAACTTGCACCAGATAAGTCGTGGTCACTGTGGTCTGCTGCTCTGACCCACCACAGCTGTTTAAATCATGGCTAAAACTATCATAGCCAAGAAAGATGTTCAACCAACCGTGAGATACGCCAACTAAAATGTAAAACGCCTTCATCCAGCACCGGTCAGAATAGGGCCTGATTCTTCTCTATGACATCACCCAACTATATGATACGCATTGTTCCCAAAGTTGAACAAACTGGGCCACAAGGTTTACGGAACTTTATCCGCCATATTGATCTGACTTCTACCAAATAATTACAGCTTCTTCAAGCACCACAACTTTTGATGCTTCGACAACCATCTGAATGCAGAAAATATTGACTTTACTGAATCCTAAAACATAGATTTTTGGAAAAGACAAACCTATTTCTTACTGGTAAGAATACTTTGACTATAATAGGTCCTGTTTTGATTAATAAACATGCTTGAATTTTCTTAGATTTAAAGTTTTAAATCTATTTAATTTAAATATAATTATAAAATTTAAATTTCAGAGTCTGACATGACAATTTGTTTTACAGCAGCCTCTCAGACACAGAGCAGTGTTTGACTCATAATAAGTATTTGAATAAACAAAGATTAGGTAAATATTCCATCACAAAAATTATGAGTACTATAATTATACTAGCCATGAGTATGAAGACCCCAGATACACAAAATGATTCATAATCATTTTAACGTTTGCATTTCTCCTATTTCCACTGTTAACACTCTCAAAAATGAAGGTGAACTTCGAACATTTGCAATAATGCTGTCTGATGAAATCCTATACACATTACTATTTCATTCACTCCTCTGTACTGGGGGCGGTGATTGTTATTTTATATATAAAATGGCTGGTATTCAGAGCAATTCAAATAATTTGTCAGAAGTCAGAGTAAATAAAGATTGAATAAATGAATATACAAATAAGTGTAGATACAGACTTGGTCTCTGAATCACAAGAGGTTTTTAGACACGGTTTTAAATTTTGATTTTAAGTGCATGTTGATCTACTCCACTGCCACTGATGTTCCTGGTGAAAACACTGGAGTCTTCTGATGCAACTAGGCTTCACCAATAGTCTCTCACAGGCTCTCTTCATGGTACCAAGCCTCAAATGCTTTGCATGACCCCTTCAGTCCTGAGCTGTCAACTGCAACTGAGGCTGCACCTTCACCAATGGCCCTCCATGGCCTCTCAAAATGCCAAGCCTCAGCTGCTCTTCTTGACCCCTTCATGCCTTCAAAACCAGTACCACCTGGGTGACTCTTACACATTACCAAGTTCAGCTGCAGCAGGAGGTACAACCTTGGTTATCCCTGGAACACAGCTTCTTTGTGCTCTCAGAAAACACTTCCCAGAAGATTTCACCTCAGTGATGTTGGTCTCATCTTAATCACCACTAATTTCTTAGCTACATCAAACCAGCATCAACAGTCCCAGTAGTTTCTTCTGTTTTTCATTCTAAAGGCAGAGCTACATGGCCAAAGCTGCTGAGTTCTGCTGCTTGCTGAAGTTCGAACATGGCCCCCTTGTTCTATTACATTATCACCAGCTTTCTGTTTTCCAACTTCTTCACTGCCTACGCTGGGCTGCCCTGGAATTTGCTCTGTAGATTGACCTAGAACTCAGAGATCTACAAGCCTGTCTCCTGGGATTAAAGGTGTGGACTAATTAACATAATTTTTTTTACCTTAGCCTCAGGTAGACTATTCAGAGAAGGGCAAAAAGCAGCCACATTCTTCACCAAAATACCACAAAAAGAGTCTCTATGATACATACTGAAATTCTTCTCTGACACCCTTGCCAGGTTCAAATCACTCTCAGCACCAATGTCTTCCACATATATTCCTACTAGAATAGCCCAATAAAGCCCATTTAAAGCATTCCACAGCTGTCCAAATCCAAAATCCCCAAATCCACATTCTTCCAAACAAAAAAGCATGGTCAGGTCTATCACAGCATCACCCCACTCCTGATACCAACTTTTGTCGTAGGGTTTTACTGTTATGAACGAACACCATGACCCAAGGCAAGGTTATAAGGGCAACAGTTAATTGGGGCTGGCTGACAGGTTCAGAGGTTTAGTTCATTATCAAGGTGGAAACATGGCAGCATCCAGGCAGGCATGATGCAGGAGAAGTTGAGAGTTCTACATCTTTATCTAAAGATTGCTAGCAGAAAACTGGCTTCCAGGCAGTTAGGATGAGGATCTTAAAACCCATGCTCACAGTGACACACCTACTCCAACAAGGCTATAACTCCAAATAGTGCCACACTCCCTGAGCCCAGCATATATAAACCATCACAACACCCCCATAGCCTCTGGGAAAAAAATTAAGATTTTTGAATCAGAAAGAAAAAAATTGCTTGTTGAAGCACTTATGTTTTAGTGTACAGGACACACACACACACAAAAACATACAGACACAAGCATATATATATACACACACACACACACACACACACACAGTCAATTATGAACTACTATATTTCTGTAATTACATGGAATTCTGACACGAGTAGGACAGATCCTCTTACCTGATGATTGCAAACATGGAGTTAAAATTCTTGCATTCCCTACAGTGCAAGGCAATCTTGATGAAATGCTTAATGATCTTCATTCTCTTCAGCTGGTTTGTCTCTCGCAGGATTTCAGAAGCCACCCAAAATGTTTCCTGGTTAATGACTTCCTCAAATTTCTTTAGGTTGGCACAGCTGGTTTTTGATTTGAGTTTAAATAAATCATCTATGTATTCAGTAGGCTCAATGTTGCGGAAGAGTTCAAAGTTCCTCATGGAGAGCTGTGTGGCGACCTCCACGGTGCTGAGCTGAAGAAGTGAGATCTGGCTCTCTCGCAACAGCTCCTGGGCATCTTCATCTGAGCAAAGCGTTTCCGTTTCCATGTTGTTTTTCAGATAATACCTGAAAGAAACAGAAACTCTTCAGATGTCAAGCTGAGCAGCAAGCCAGTAGGGCTCCTAAAGGGAACATTGCTAGTTCCTTGGGTGGGGGTGGGGCAGAGTTGGGAGAGGACTAAGAGAATGATGTAAGAGTTCTTTTCATCCATCATGGGCAGTACAGATGCTGCCCCTGCCCCAGTGTCACCAGCTCACAGCACTGCTAGGTAAGTGGAACTGAGCAATCCACAGGAAATTCCTTTGTGCCACCCCCCCTCTCTGACTGAAAGCAGTTTGTTTTCATATATTTGATCTTAGAACAGGTTTTATAGATTTGTTTTACATGTGAGTGTCTTGCCTACATGCATGTTATGTGTACCACATGTACTGTGTCTCAGAAGTCAGAAGAAGGCATAGATCTCTTGGAAGTGGATGGTTGTTACCATCATGTAAATGGGAGAAACAGAACCCATGTCCTCTGCAAGACCAACAAGTGCTCCTAACTGTTGAGTCATCTCTCCTGCCCTAAGGTTTGTTTTAACTTCCGAATAACCTAGATTTTCATGAAATTCATGTAGAGCAGTGGGAGGTATCAACCCAATTTGTCAGAGTAGCAAACAGGGATCTAAAGCCAAATGGCTGGTCAATATGGACAGTACTGTGACCCTTTGAGGGAACTCCTGAAAATAGGAAACTCTCCCCCCACCCACCCACACACACACACACACACATTTGCTCTGTAGCTTCTCTCTCCCTACTTTTTGGCAGGTAGATGTCTTCTCTAAATGAAACTCTAGGAACACACAGCAAGCACAGTAGGGGGTTCTAATAACTGGTCTTTTACATACTTCACAAGACATTTAAGACAGAAAATTTATGGCCTGTCCCTTGACAGGTACAGACTAATGTTCTCTACTGTGGTTACTCTGAAACCCAAACTCTCTTGAGTAATGAGTGGGAATCACAAAGCTGAAACCCAGTAGAGATTTGTAGATCTATCAGTGTATACATGCAGGGGATGCCTAACCTCTGACCCTGTAAAAAGTATTTATTAGTGTTGGGGCTGGGAAAAGATGTGACAGATGGCAAGGGGGGCTTTCATCACAAGTTGAAAGCACAAGGTTTAAAAGTCATGGTTTAGACCCACACCATGTAAAACTCAAGAACAATGACATATTCTAAAGAAAACTAGAAGGAGAAAAATAAAACAAACAAACAAAAACACGAAGTTATTCATGTGACTGATTTCCCTGAGAATGTTTGGTTGGCAAGGCTTTGGGTTCAAGTTTCACCACTGTACAAAGAAAGCAAGAGCAGCAGCACAGGTGATGCCTCTGTTGGATCAGGCTTGACTCTAGCAGGAAGAACCTGGTGAGACAGACTGTACCTCCCGCTCAGCTGTATTCTGTCAGCAAGCTTGGAAAGTTGATCTGGGAGCCTTCGTTGTTTGATAACTCCCTCTGGCGTGACCGAGACCTCACAGAGGGAATACTGCTCTGGGGTGGCAGTAACAGCAAACTCTCTGATGGCCTGGATGACCACTTCCTTTGCTGTGGTGTCCTTACTGATCATGATGTATCTGCTTTGCTGGTCAGCCTTGAAAACTCTCAGTACCTGATCTGGCAAGTCTTGGGGAAGGAAAAGGCACACAGAAGCAGAAAGAATGTTAACGGATGGCAATGTGATTCTACATGGTTAAAAGACAAATGGAAGATTTTTACACATGAGCACATA
Source organism: Rattus rattus (assembly GCF_011064425.1). Taxonomy (NCBI): domain Eukaryota; kingdom Metazoa; phylum Chordata; class Mammalia; order Rodentia; family Muridae; genus Rattus; species Rattus rattus. The sequence goes on along the minus strand of NC_046156.1, from coordinate 74,300,336 downwards.
TGCAAAATATGCAAAACGCATACCAAAACAAGGGCATACATGCATTTATGAGGGTATCAAAAATGTCCATCAACAGTTAATCTTCATTATAAGGAAAAGCCCATTTAGCAGACCTAAAATATGCCTCCTGATTTATTTACTTGATACAAGTTAGGAATAAGTGTATAGTATTTTATTCTTTATTTTATCAAAGGTTCAACCACACCAGAATGGTTTTCAGAATACTACAAGAACTAGTCCCAGTGTTTGGAGTTTGAGGTTCATTCTCAATCTTGGTGAACAATAACCATCCATGCCCAGCGGCCAAACATGCACACTATGTCAGTAATCTGAAAGAGAGGTCTATGAAGGCAGGAAGGCTTTGGTGCTCACCAGGAGTAGTGCTGAAGTCCAGAATCCGGTGGTGTGACTGCAGCAAGTCAGGGTTACTGGAAGACAGCGTTCCACTGACAGGCAGGGCAGCTGGAATGTGCTTGGTCTGCCTCAGTCCTACGATGCTATCATCTTGAGACTGACCAATCCCAATATCACTGAAAAGAGCAGATTTTTAAAAAAATAAACTACTAGCAAGGTAAAGGCTCTGAGTCATTACAGATCGTGAAATAAACCACTTTCACTTAAACTTGCAATTAATGTAAAAAATGTTGAAAATTGTTAAGGCCCATTATGTGAAACATTCATCCCAATTCACTATCTCTTAAACATATAGTAGGTTTCTCTACAACCTGCCTTTTTAATAAGCTATAACCATAACCAGGATTATTTTTTCTGTATAAAACGGAGCAGAGGAAATGTGCTGCTGTGTCTAACTGAAGGAACGAGAATGGACCTAAGACAAAAGCCCATGGGAAAGAACCCACTGGAGTTCACTGCATCAACCCAGACAGCTGCTTCCTGGTTTGCTCTTCACAATGAGGAGAAAGAAAGGGGGGAAGGAGCCCAAACTGCCCTACTTACACTCTCCTAGGTAGTAGAACAAACCACCATGGAGTCCAAGTGGGAGGACAGCCTGACACAGACCTCATCCCTCAGTGGCAGAGCATGAGTGTGCCGTGGGCACGACACACTGCGGGCTCTGAAGGACAGGCAGTGCAAACGCAGCGACTCACTTCTAATTCTCTGCTCAAGGTTTATGGTCACGTGGTTAAATTCTCCATTAAAATATGAGCATCGCTGATAGCTACAGACTCCTTTCTGTGCACAGAAAGTTTATTCTGTGGTCACCTGTGTGTGTGCAGCATCTAGCAACATAGCTGGGGAGGCTCTAGAGCCGCCTGCTCTTAAACTAGGATCACAAGTGTGACCACCACACCTCACTCATGCATAACACTTAAAAGACAACTTGACAACATGAAGAATTACTCCTCGATTGAAAGATCAGGTGTTCCCAGAAGAAAGCACAAAATGAAACAGGTATACAACAAAAGAATAAATAGATTATAGGCAAATGTCTACAGCTATAATTCCACAAATACTTTGAAACAAAACAGAGAATTCTACTAAAATTGAGATATAAATTGGGTTTCACAAATACGACAATTTCAGTGTAAATTCTCCTTCGCATATAGCAGAGTCCAGGACAAAAATCAAAGTTCTGTTTAGGCATGTGCATGTACAGTTGGGCAAATAAAGACCTAAAATATTAATGTTCTGTGCATGATAAAAGTCTTTACGTTAGTAGAATTTTATTTTTCAATCACATAAATGTCTTTGCCAAAAATATGAGATGTGATATATGACCTAACACTGTGAGTAAAACAGAAGTGTGTCTGACCAGGTGAGTCACGGCAGACCCGGATGTGAGCATCAGTACTCTTCAGGCACACCCTATCAGAGTATTTCTCATTGCATTTTCCAATATCTCATGCAATAAACTGGAACTCACTCTGCTTCTCAATGCCTCACCCATACCTCAATACCCACAGATACAAGGCTATTCCTGGACTAAAATTTTTCATGTTTTATGTGTCCCTCTTGGACATGTCCTCTTGTGTAGCCTCTCCGACTGGCTTATTGTTACTGAAACAAGTCGGTTGGTTTTAAAACTCATTGACTAATCTTTTCTTCCTCTGGGGTTCATTGGGCTTTCCTGAGCAACCAACTTGGCATCCCAATTTGACTTCTGTTATGCTCATGACCTGCTTCTTGCTGTATGCACATCAAATGTGCACCTCTGTTATACAATAATTCATGCCCACCCTTGCCAGTCTGTGTGGTACCTTAGTTTTTGTAAAGGGTAAAAAGGAACAAGTATATTATAACTAGGAGATTTCACTAATTTACTAGGTCATTGTTTTGTTAAACACAATAACAAAAAAAGTGGGCAACTGGCTCAGTGGTGGACCACTTACATGCTCAAGGCCCTAGGTTTCCCCTCAGAACTTCACAAACCTCCGCTGATGTCTAGCAAAGCTGAAGTGGTTCAGTACTAAATCAAGGCAGTTATAATAAGGCAGCTCCTCCAGTTTCCTGAGCCTGTTTAAATATTACTTTCTCTTCAGTACTGATTTCTCAAATTGTTTCCCTAAGAAAATACTTAAATGAGCCACATATTTGCCATAATGTTCTCCTAGTATTTTAAAGTGAACATAGCTAATTACTTTTCCCTTGTCTAACTTTTGAGCATGCTTGTAAGCACACACACCACAACTACACATGTAATTCACACTACATCCATCACCAACATCCTGAGCTGGGCATGGATTCCAGCCCAGTTCTTCCACATCCCACTGCCAGCCACACTTTCCAGTGTCCCACTGACTTGATTTTTTTTTTAAAGGTTCACGTTCAACCTTGAAGATCCTTTTATTATTGGGCTGCTGCTAGTAATCCTGCATTGAGATGTCTTAACTTTTCTACACATTTACAATTAAGTTTTCATCAAGAAAGGGCTCTAGAATTGCTTCCTAGTTTTTGTAAATGTTACTGTCCTAATCCACAGTCTCTAAGAAACTTTCTCGGAATAAACATACTCTCAACCCTGTATTTATAGAATCATCACACAACTATGCTTATCTTTAGGACTCACAGAATTTAGAAACCACCCGTCATTACTCTTAAATTGGACAAAGTAAACTTGAAAATTCATCAATGCTTTAAGTGATATATCTCTAGTCTGTGCCTAAAATTTTTATCTGAAATGGAATTAAGAAAGAAAGGAAAGAAGAAACTAGGAAAAGGAAATCCTTGCCATAGTCTCAGTGAGTGTATGCATGCAGTTGGGTGTGCGGGTGTGTGTGCCGGAGGATGGTGACCTACGGTCTCCTTTATCCTTTCCACCTGGTTCCTTTCAGTGTCTCTCCCAAAGCTGAGCCTTATCCCCACTCCTCAGGCTGTCATCTACCAAGCTCTAGCAATCCACTGTGTCTGTTGTTCACATCCTGAGGTTACAGGCAAAGGAGAGATCATACCTAACTTAGTGCTCAGTTGGAATCTCAGACCAACAAAGTCTTTGCAGTTTCAGGGCAAGCACATTAAGCACTGGACCTTCTCTTCAGCCTTCCAATACCTCTACTTATTGCTTCACTTTAGAGCCATTAAATTATCAAAGAGATAAACAGGCTAGAATCTTTTCAATTTAACTTGGGGAATACAACACTAAAAGTTTGACTGCTGGCAACTGAGCTTCATAAAGAGCATTAAACCCAAAACCTACAATGAAGAAACCGGGCAGCAAACAAGCAAAGCTCAGCAAATGCAGGGACACCTGAAGCTTGAGTTGTCTGTGCTCCTGACAGGCACACACATCCAAGAATAAATTCAAGAACAATCTTGACATGCTAACTCTAGTGGACCTGAGGAGAAGAGGCCTGAAGCTGGTTACTGTGTCTCCCCACATTTAAGTCACTAAAGTGGGGGAAAATAGCTATGATAAACAGAGGAAGCAGTGACTGGCAATCCAAGAGGAGATGTTATGGAGGGAACCAAGAGACACCAAAGCAGCTAAATCATGGGGCAGTCAGGACATCAACAAACCTCTGTAAGAAATTCAAATGTAGACATGCTCGACTGCCTCTCTTGAAGCAAGCGTCAAAGCAGAGCTAAGCAAATTCAGCTGTCTACACTTGCTCCTAAGACACTCTGAAGAGACATTTACTAGACTCCTGGGCAAACATTCACAACATCAAGCATTTCTGTTTATGCTTCCATTGAACACACTAAAACAAGGTGCTGAAAACGACTTCACATACTTGTATGGTTTCTGAGGTAAGATACTGATCCGAGTCTTGTCGAGTATTTTCTTTAGCTTGTTTCTTCCTCCCACGGTGTTGGCTTTGCTTTTCTTGTTGACCTTCTCAAGGCCTATCACCTGTTCTACATCTACAGCAAGATCCGGTATGGAGTAGCGACTGGCCTTCTTGATGTCTCCAATTTTAGGAAGGTGGGGGGCACCATTTCTTTTCTCTTCAGACAATCTCGTCAGAAGTTCTTTAAATACTAAAACAAAAGTGGAAACAATGCTGGACTAACAGTGGAGCTTGCAAATACATAAAAGTACAGATGAGCTATAAAAACTAAAACTTAGAGAAAAACTAGTCTCTATCCAGATGAGCCTAAGGAAAAAAGACACCCTTCCACCCTCAAGATGACTGTATTCATCAATAGAAGACAGGTTGGACTGCTCGATAAAATCATTCCATGCTCCTCAAGATGATACTTTTTCTCTGAATGTAATTACATACATACATACATACATACATGCATACATACATACATACATACAGAATTCTGTACTATGCATTTTAGCATAGCCCTAGAAAACAGTAGAATCCTTATAAGTTTTACTATTCATAGAAATTACTTTATCCAGAATTAAGATCTAAATATAAAAAAAACAAAAAACAAAAAACAAAACAAAGCAAAAGCAGTCTGAGAGTCAGAGTTGGCAGAATGCTTACCAAATAAGTTGGTTTTCACAGTGATGGACAGGTGTGTGTTATTTCTAAGAATTTCCATTGCCTTTGAAAGTTGGATATTTTCAAAATTTTGACCATTCACTTCTAATATCTAAAAAAAAAAAAAAATGAAGTTATAAAATTAAAGTCAATGTCATCACTGACTGAAGAAAAAAGGTTCTGAAACTCACGTAGACCAGAGCTGAGCCCTCTTACCTGATCCCCACGCTTCAAGCCTGCTTCAGTGGCTTTGCTAGATGAGTCAACACTGTCCACAAAGATGCCGAAGCCCTTTTCAGAGCCTCCCAGCAGGATGAAGGGCAGAGGCGCCTCCCGGGACGGCTTTGTTAACGTCATCGACCTTCGTTTGGCTTTTGCTGCACATGCAATGTTTAGCAGCCTTAAATGTCCACCCATTTTCTACAAGAATTCAAGAAGAGCTGCGTGAAGTCGAGGACAGGCAGAGTTTGATAAACTTGACACTATTCATAAAAGTTCACAAAGGTTACCTCTCTTTCCAGATTATTTTCAAATTCTTCTAGAAATCGAGTCATCGCAGGATCTCCTTCAAAGTCATTGAAGTGATTATTCACCCACAGTAATACTACCCGTGTCACCTATAAAAGAAATTAAGGTCAGCATATTTTTGGTTGTTGTTAGTGCTATCAGTTTAAAAATTGATCTTTTAAAACATTTTATGAATACTGAACACGAAAATTAATAAAAATGAGCCCTTAAACATGGATTTTGTGCTTGTAAAAATGACCATAGGAACTGGAGAGTTGCTCAGGTGATAAACTGGCTTGCTCTACAAGCATGAAGACCTAAGCTCAGATCCACAAAAAGCCAGGTATGTCAGTGTGCCTGTAACTGCAGCACTGAGGTCGGGGGTAGGGTGGGTGGGGACAGGAGGACCCTAGGGGGGTCCCTGGCTAGCCAATCTAGCCCACAACAGTGAACTCCAGATGTACTGAGACATTCTGTATCAGAACATAAGGCAGACAGTAAGAGTGGAAGATTGCCAATGTTGACCTTTGGTCTCCCAACATGTACACACACAACAAAAAAAGTGACCTTCTCAAAACGTACACATTTTAAGTATTGGTTTGCCCTGGATCTTTAAATCTGTGGTGATATTTATTTTGAAAACATATTTAACAGAAGTCTAAATAAAAGCAAGCTTGTAATAAAAACAAAACGTTAGTACAAAATCAGCCAGAAACTGCCAAGTACAAGGGCAGGCTAGGTAAGGAGAACAAACGGTAATAATCTGGAAGACCTGTGTGGGAAAGGGTTTGATAGGAAGGAGCCGCACTAGGGCGTGCAGCTGATCGCCCAGTGTGGCCTTGACAGAGCTTACAAATCAGACTTGATGGTCAGTTCCGCAGAGGGCCCACGGCCTTAAGCAGCACAGGAGGCCGGCATGCTCCAGTGCTTCCAAACGTCTACTGTCCGCCCGGCACACACGGCCCACGAAAGCACGCTGCAGGGTCTGTCGTGCAGACATTTGCTTACGTCTACCGCATTCCCAAGAGAACCACATACTGGCCTTGCATTTAAAGTAAAAATGTATTTCTGAGACTGAGACCATAGAAATCTGTAGGAATATCTGCCTCAGTTATCTCTGTTGTTTTGCTTAAGAAGAATGTGCTTATATTTCATTAAGTTAATCTGAACATAAGTGATGTTCCAATTTTATCTTCTAGTAGTTCACATTTAGAACGCATCTCCAACCTTATCCCTGAGGCTCGGGTCATTGAACCACTCCAATAACTTCTTGCCCACTTCCATTGGGCTGGAAAGGAAAGTCCGGTATGTCAACAGGAAGTCTTCTATGAATGTTGGGTCCACTACAGAATGCTCTTCCACCAAATGCATGGTTAGCCTCTCTGAGGTGCCCTGTAGCAATAAAAGGTCTAATCACCACTATGAATGGATCACTGATACGGCCCCTCCAATTTCAAAGCTTTCACGTAAAACAAAGTAGGTAATAAGGCAGATAAAACCTAATCAGTGGCCACTGATCTACCAGTAACCAGTATCATGCTTGATGGCAAAGGAAACAGGGACGGGAATGAATGAGAATGGAATTTAATGACAACCATGTCTCCATATGCCACAATGAAACCCATTACTCTGCAGGACAATCTAAAATATTTAGAAGGGGGGAGGGGAGTCAGGAGAAACTGGTCAGCACAGCTCTCTTGCTCCTCTGGCAGGAACACCTCTTTATCCTACCTTGATGACGATGTGGCCCTTCCTTGTTCCAGTCCGATCAAGTTCTCGGTGCTCCTTCACCATTACAATCTCTCCTTCTTCCTCAACTTTTTGCATGTTCTTTTCTACTTGGTTCAAAATACGGCAGTAATCTTGCTGGGCAATGCAGACAAACTAGAATAAAATGTAAGTCACATGTTAATGATGAAGTGCTTGCAAAAGACCCACCTGCCTAATAATTCAGTTTTAATTATTTAATACTGACATTTCCCGCTGTCGTTCTCCTACACTCTAAATCAGTGCAGGAATGAACCTTCCTCACACTTCTCTGCTTTTAATGCATTTCCTCTTTCGTTTCTTTTCTGTTTTAGTCTATATTTTAGATTCAAAAATCTAGCAATCTAAAATCTCAAAAGTCCTCTTCCATCCTTTAGTTAGAAGACAGTGGTAGAGAGAAAGACAATCCTAGGGCAAACATGACAAAAACAATTACCATTTGGCTTTAGACATTTTGAAAATGTTAAGTATAAAAATTAGTGGTTTTAGAGATGAAGAGATTCTACCATCTGTATGGTGGAGTAAATATGTATCTGTGCTAATCGCACACATGGACAACAATTTTAGTAACTCTCCTGCTTTAAAGAAGTTGACAGATGAAGTCAGGTATTTATCATGTTTCAGACTGTTACTAATCTGTATTAATTAATTTGTATTGCTCTTAATAGAAAAAGTTAACAGCAAAATGTTACTCCATGGTAATACTCCATGGCTTGTGCACATGAAGAGGTCAGATGTGTGTGTGTGTGTGTGTGTGTGTGTGTGTGTGTGTGTGTGTGTGTGTGTTCCTCTATCCCTTTTCACTTTATCCCTTTAAGACAAGGCCTCTCAGTGAACCTGGAGTTTGCTGTTTCAATGCTAGGCTGATGGACAGCGAGCCCCAGGATCTTCGTTTCCAATCCACCCTCCAATTTTGGGGTTACAGGTGCTCACTGCCCCACCCAACTTTTTACTTGGGTGATGGGACGCCAGACTTGCTTTATGCTTGTGTGTGGGGTAGGGAGGTGTCTTACTGGTCTTTTGCTTATATATTATGGTTTCTGTTTTTAGGGGTTTTTGACTTGTTTGTTTCTAAAGAGAGAGAAAGAGTGGGGAGGTAAGGAGGTTATGAGGATGTGAGAGAAGTTGGGAGAAGGGAAAATTATTTTCAAAAAAATATATAACTTAAAAAAAAGCTCAGGGGGTTGGGGATTTAGCTCAGTGGTAGAGCGCTTGCCTAGGAAGCGCAAAGCCCTGGGTTCGGTCCCCAGCTCCGGGGAAAAAAAAACAAAAAAAAAAACCACCACTAAAAAAAAGCTCAGAATAGGAGCAATAAATTCGAACATAATAAAAATTGTATATGACAAACCTGTAGCCAATATTAAATTTAATGTCAGAAAGTCAAACATTTCCACTAAAATCACAAACAAGACAATGGTGCCTACATTCTCTGATTTTATGTATTGGAAGTCTAGGCTAAAGCAATAAGACAAGAAAAGCAAATCATAGGATACAAACAGCAAAGAAAGAAGTCTCTATTTGCAATGTTACAATTCTATACATTAAAGGCCCCAAAGAGTCTACTAGAAACTAATTAAAACTAATAAACACTCTCAGTAAAATGGTACAAAATTTATATACAGGATACAAAATTAATACACAGAAATGATTAGGCCTTCTTAAACCAGTAATGAACTAACTAAAAAGAAATAAGAGAAATAATTCCATTCACAAGGTCAAAAAACCCAACAAACAAAAACATCAACAATAAACACACAGACACACACAGACACACACAGACACACACAGACACACACAGACACACACACACACACACACACACACAAAACTTTAAACCTAACTAAGGATATAAAGATCCCTCTACTGAAAGCTTTAAAACAACAAAGGAAAAAACTGAAAACACTGAAGATGGGAACCTGCTTTTGGACTGGAGGAATAGATTGTAACGTTGGCTGTCTATTAGATTGGGTGCAACTCCAATCAAGATAAGGGTGAAGTTTTCACATACATAGAAAGCAGTCTTAAGATTCCTATGGAAGACAAGAGGCCATTAGGCCACTGCAGTCTGAGGAGTGCTGAAGGTTCCAAGATGTTCATTACTAAGGATCAAATCCACACTGTCACAGAACCCATACCTGGCAGTCATCCACCTTTGTCCTCATGACTCCTTTCATGTACTCTTTGTCCATGGTGGGCGAAACACCAAAGCTGTTTCCCATGCACAGTATTTCTGCTTTCCCATCTGGATACGTCACCTCCACCGAACCATTGAGAATCACTGACCAGGAATCCAGCTGAGAAAAAAAAAATCACTTGGCTTAAAAACTAGAATGGTCCTGAACTAGCCTCCGAGATCTCCTATTTTGAAGATGGGACAAATAAATTACCTGAAGAATCTTAACTGTTAAACAAGATTATATAATATATATATATATACCCACATAATTTTTAGGCCTAGCACAGAGTAAAATCATTAAAAAAATTAATTATTCTCTAAAATGACACATGAAAAAATTATTCTATATATCAAAAAAAATTAAAGAAGATAAAATGGTCATTGTGGCCTCCATATAAACATCATTTTGTTCTGATGAGAGGCAGTGCATTTATGACAACATATGGTCAAAAACGAAAAAGCTAACACAGAGTCTCGGGATGGCCGTGTCCTCAGGGTGAAGTGCCTGCCCAGGATGTGAAAGCCAAAAGTTTGAGCCTCAAGATTAAAGCAAAAGCAAAATCTCCAGCAGTACCGCATGACATGGTGACACATGAGAAATAGAGGAGTGGGTTTTGGATGCTATGAAGAAATGGGTGGCCACCAGTTTCCATCTATTCAAACTCGTTCCTGCTGAGTTCTTAGAAGGGAAAACAGGAGCATGGTTTTGTGTGGGTGTCACTGGTCCTCAGGCTTCCTAAGTGGTAGAGACCCCTGCTGACCTCTTCTCCATCGTTTAACACAATGGTTCCAGCTCTTTCCACCACTGCGAACACCATCACGGCACAGAGCTCCCGTCTCACCGACATCGTCATGTTGGCAAAGGCAGGCAGCTGATGCATAAATTCCAGGAGTTGTTCTGAAAGGTAAGACCGTAATGTATATTGAAAACATGTCTTCAGAAAGAAATACTTCAGGAAGACGGACTTAAGAGCTTCCTTAGAAGGGCAGACTGAAGGGCTTCTTCACCTTGGCTAGGCCATGCCATGCTCTGACAGATTCTGTCTGATATGATGATATTCTGAGAAATCTCAAAAGTATATATTATAGGAAGAATAAGTCTGTCTAGTGACTCTTACTTCTGGAATGGGCAGGCATATCTGTGCCAGGCCATAATTTTTTTTTTATCTTGTAGTGACAAAATAATTCTGTAACAGATGATCCACATGCTATCCCATAAAAGGCAGAAATCTCTACACTTATAAAGGCAGCGGCCCTCTGATTTTAAACCCAGAGGAAAACAGAGGAGTCGTGATCCTCTGCGGCCATCTCACAGAATGTCCTGCTCTTTCTAGACTGTTCTGTGGTACCACCCCTCAGCCTACTGACCACATCCTGCCCTTCTGTCCCTGGAAGTGGTTTTCTTGCAAAGTTCAATAAGTACAAAAAAAAATATGAGACAGTAAAATTTTTCGGAAACATTCCGAGTTTAAATATATGCTCAGAATTCAAGTATTATTCCATGTATGACTATGAAATAGTCTATGAAATAGACTATAAAAATGTTTTACTAATAAGTATGACTTCTAATGGATTCTGTCTTTCTGATTAAGTAAGGCCTTACATACACTGGGCAAGTACTCCACTACTGGGTGACATCACCAGTCCACTAGAATGATTTTAGAGTTATCTTGCACAGGTAAGTCCATTTGCTTCTTGATAAGGTTCCTATTCAAATAATGTTTACTGAAATCAATTTGTGAACAGAGAACAGCATTAACAACTGCAGTTGGATAGTAAATGTCTGTGTCATATGTAAGAATAAACACTAAAGAGAGATAAAAGGTCTAATACTAAATGTATACCATTTCCCATTTTCAGGCAAATACCAAATTCAGGGGCTGGTGAGAGTTAGAAATTAAAAGCATGCACTGCTCTTGCTTAGGGCCTAAGCTCAGTTCCCAGCACCCACATCACAAAAGCCACAACCACTGAACAACTAGTGTCTAAAAGGCATGGTTTGTGGAACAAAGCCTATGGTGATACATTCATTTTCTTCAAAGCACCGAGACAAGGGCACACATTCTGGGATCTTTGGGAGTCCAAAGGGAAGTTGTTTTCTTTTTGCAGTTGTTAAAAAACAGCAGCAGCTTCATCGACTCTGACTTAAATGCTCATGTGTGCATGTGAGCCCCCACTCAACTCTGTCGCTTTGCTGCAGAAGTGCTATCAAATAAAGGTTAGCCGCCACAGAGATGCTCGCATTAGGAGGCAAGCCAGCCAGCTTTGTGTTTATTTGTTGGAAATATGAATGGCTCCTGCTTTCCAGGAATTCTGAGAAAGGCTTTCCAGATACAGAATAAGTCCATCATTTCTAGGAACAATAGACATACTGTACGCACTTTAAAAATCTCTCACTACCATTTGAAATTAAGAAGATGCACCAGTTAGTTTACAAAAAGGATACCTTAAAATGGATGCATTTATAAGCAGTATTTTAGCTTTCAAAATAAACCATGGAAACCATTCTAAAATAAGATGGTGTGTTGAATATATAGTTTTACTAAAAACTATAATCGAGGGATTTGTCTTTAAATGTTGGCCTAGAACAAGAATAGTAGCCACTGGAAATAGATGATATGTCTGACGCAAGGAAGCCAAACTGGATGGCCACCTTCCTGGGGCACAACCTTCTCTCTCCTTAGGTTACCTCCACACAGAAACATTCCCTGCAGCAGGGAGCAGGGCATGAGATCCTGCAGGTAAACCCAGTTCACATGTCTAGGAAACCTAAACTCAGCTTCAGCGGGATCTTTCTCCAGGGTTATGGATGCTATAATGAATAGCTAGGGGAGGGGATTGTCAGCTAACCTGGGAAAGGAGTCTGCCACGTTCAGCCTCCTGGGCTGTAGCAGTGACAGGCTCCTTCTGAGCCATCCAGGTTCCTGTAAGTAACCCCTCAGCAATATTCCCGCTAATAAACCGAAGTTTAACTTGGTGAGCCAGTGCATTTTATTTGGGGGTTAAGTGTTTCTTTGGTCTATCTCCTGCTCCCTACCTAGGTGGGTAGACACATGTCATCTCCTCAGGAAAAGTCAGTCTCCCAACACTCAGTCAGCCTAGCCCCTGCTCCATGCTATCCACCCTATCTCCCCGCCCCACAGCACTCGTTCCACTGCACACTGTGGCTGCCTTGGCTACAGCAGGATGGGGTTTCATCTCCCTCTTCACCCTGAGCTGCCAAGAACTAGAAGTGCCCTGCTGCAGGACCTAAAGGAATGAATGATTGCCAGCACATCTTTTCATCTCTAAGCAGTTTGCAGTTCCAGCAAACGACTTTAGACACAACACATGTAATCCAAAGGACTGGTTTTCTGTTTTCCACCATATGTATACAGCTTGAACTGCCAGCTTTCCCCAAGTGTTTGCCTAAATTAAAACACAGGCAACAGTTACTCGCACCTTCCCATATCCATCTCCCTGACTGAGTTCATTGACTTCTTCAAGCACGTACTGGCTATAAGAGTCGGTGAAGGGGCATAATGCACAAGTCACCTAGGACTGGCAGAGGTGCTTACAGACCCTAGAACTACTTGGGAAATGACCCTAGTCATCATCTAGTATCTTATGTAAAAAGCCAGAGTTGGATGTGTATTCAAATGCAAAGCTATTATTAAGGAAACAAGTCTTGTTCCTATTAAAGGGGGGATGTAAAGCCCCCTATTCTAATTTTGAGGTGCAATTAAGGGCTCAACCAACACAAATCGGTCTTAGGGCTCCTGTGGCTGGAGGCAGGCACTGATGCAGAGGCCATGAAGGACCATTGCTTGCTGGCTTGCTCCTTATAGCTTGCTCAGCCTGCTTTCTTACACAGTTCAGGAAAACCTGCACAGAGTTAATGCCACACACACCTCACTAAGCTCTGAACACTCACTGACTTTCTAGCCCAATGGCCCAAACTCTTTCCACAGTCCTCCTCTCAACATGGTCAGCTCTGTCACAGAAACAGCCCAATGCCGGTACCAACTTCTGCCTTAGTTACGAGTTTTTACTTCACCTTACAACTCTCAGGCCATGATCTATCACTGAAAGAAGTCAGGGCAGGCACCTGGAGGCATGACAGAAGAGAAGAGAAACCATGGAGGAATCCTGCTTCCTGGCTTGCTTATCCACTTACTTTTCTTTTTTCCTTTTATTTATTCTCTCATAGATTACATTCTGACAGCAACTCCACTCACCCCTCTCTCTCCTTCCTTCCCTTCCCTCCAAACTGCTCCCTCCTTCACCTCCCCTTAGAAAAGAACAGGCCTTCCAGGGACATCAACCAAAGACAGTATGACTGGCTACAGTTACACTAGGCACATATTCTCACATCAAGTTATTCTGCTTTCTTATAGATCCTATGACCACCACCCAGGGGGCACTGCCTGCAGTGTGCTGGGCCCTCCAACATCAATCATCCAGTGAAGAAAGGGACCTACAGACTTGCCTACAGGCAGATCTCATGGACCAATCTTCTCAGTTACAATTGTTTCCTCCCAAATATGTCCAGAGTGTGTCAAGTGAGTAAGAACAAAACAAAACAATCCAGTCAGCATATTATTTATAGCCCTTCACTTGGGAGGCTGAAGTGGAAGGATAGTGGGTCTGACGCCAGTAAGAGCCATTTAAGGAGACCTGCCTAAAACAAGCAAGTAAACAAATCCCACTGCATCACCACCACCCACCATCACTACCACCATCACCACCCACCACCACCACCACCACCACCACCACCACCACCACCACCACCATCACCACCACCACCATCACCAACACCACCACCATCACCACCACCACCACCACTACCATCAACACCACCACCACCACCACCACCACCACCACCATCACCACCAACACCATCACCATCACCCCCACCACCACCACCACCACCACCACCATCACCATCACAATAATAGAAAAAAAATTATAGACTGGACAGAAAGAAGAAAATCTCAACTCCAGAGCTCACAGGCTAACTACCTCAGCTTTGCTATTTTCTTCCTCATACATAAGCATAAGCCAATCACTTACAGGCTTGTTACAGTTACCATTTTGCCAAGTAACATTTAACTACTAATGTTTACTCATGGAATAATGCTCACAAGAAAATTACTGAAAGTAATACTGTGTTAAGACTACTTTTAACTTTTAACTTACTCAGAAGGGGTCAGAAATTAAGCTAAGATAAATGTTATATGAATGTGTTTTATTGGAAATTTCACTTTCAGTATTATTTGTAGATAGCAGCTGAGTAAGACCCAGCTGAGTAGATATGTTTTATAGGGAGGAAGAGCTTTGCAACCACTATTCACACTTAGGGGATTCTGAGAAGCCACGTTTTACCAGCCTTCCAGACCTGGGCTGCATTACATCTGTGCTTACCTCTCAGTATTTCTATCTGCTTAAAGAGTGCAGTGCAACCTCGAGCGCTTACCTATGTCATCGTCAGTCCTGTCTATCGGGTCCTTCTCCAGGCAGTCCCTCACGATGTCCCTGCTCATCAGAGGGTCTGATGCTCTCTCGATGTCCTCCTCATCGTCATCATCCTCAGAGTCAACTGCCGTCTCTGGCAGTCCACTTAGGTCCATGTCACCAGCCTCGCTCTCTGTGGCCTTAAATCAGATACAAAAGCAGACTTTAGGAACTCTTGGAAGAGAATCAACCTTTGGGACACCCATCGCTAAGAACAACAGCAGTGGTTACTCTTGGCAGTATTTACTTTCCTGCAGTTGAGAGTCAGCATCCAACAAGTAGCTATGCCCAACATGAGAGGGAGCTCAGAAGATGAGTGGCTCAGTTTCCTATTAAAATTATGGACAAAATAATCTTTGCCTCAGAAATTAGGATTTATTATAAGAAATGCAGAGAAATGTGAAGTTAAAAAAAGACAGTATTTGTTTTCCCTCTGTTTTTAAAAAGATGACTTGCACTAAGAGTTATCAGTTTACTATTTGGAGTTATCCCTTTTCCAGGAGGACTGTGTAGAGGATAACAGAACTATTTTGCCCAGTGCAAAGTTGGAATTCAGCGAGTCTCCTGTGGGTTCCATGTCATCGAGTCTCCTGTGTCTGCTTGAGGAAACAGAAGAACTGGGGATGCTGCTGCATGCGGAGCGTGTGGTCGCAGCCAAGTCTCTGAGTCTCTAGGAGCGCGGGTTTAAAATCTGCCGCCCGGAGCTTTGGCTTCCAGCACCCCACAGAATGATCAGTGGTCTGGTCCTCCAGGGCACACATTTGCACCCAGTTCTTACAAGACTCTTCCTCTCTCACACAAGCAAAGAGCCCTGCACCCACTTACACTTGCACAATTACACAAGAAAAAAAAGAACTAAGTTAAATATCAATCCCTTTATTTATATGCTTGTACATTTTTCTTATGAAACTATTGTGCCTATTAAATTCTAGCAGGGCAGTTAAGAAAACAAATAAAAAGATTAAGACCCCCTCCTGCCCTTTATAATAGGTACAAAGTCTTGCTATGCATTGCTGGCTAGTCTTAAACTTGTGGTTCAGACTCAAACTCCTGCTTCGGCCTCTAGAACTGCCGGGATTACAGCCTGTGCTGGTATACTCAACAATAAAGAAAGTAATTCCACACTGAATGAGTACCATAGATCTAGCACTAGATTTTATATTTGTAATAAAATCTTCAAAACAGTTTAAATTAGTGTTACATGCAGAAACACACACACACACACCCCCAAAGAAGATAATGAAGTACCCAATAAATACAGGAAGGGATGATCAATGTCTTTGATTATTAGAAAAATGCAAATAAAAATCATAATGATAAATAATCTCATATGTACTAGGATTATCATAATTTATGTGTGTATGTATGTATATGTATTTAAAAATAATACACATATAATACATATGCATATATGTATTACTTAAGTATACATAAGTATACATACTTAAGCATTATATGTACTTAAATACTTATGTATATGCACTTAAGCAGAACACTGGCTATTTTCTAATTTCTTCCAATCTACACTTACCCTAAGCTTGCTGCAGGCCTTTAAATTGCTACTCTAAACTCAGATACTCCATATCTGAAAGGCGGTCTGAGTATATCTGTCTAAAAAACAAAGAAAAAGGCTTATATTCTCCTAAGTACTTAGCCTAATATAGATTTACTAGCACTTTAATATTTAAAAATTAATGTTTTCTTAAATAGTATCCGATTGGTGAATATAATATAGTTTATTTAAAACAAAGTGCATTAAATTCTGTATTTTGTAAATAGATTTACAAAAAAATTTACTTGGGATTTTTAAATGAAACTAAGGGAAAAGACCAAGTTAGGAATCTGAAAGACTTTATTTTAGGTGTATGTGCTTACGTGTCTACCTAACTTGTGAGGTTGTATGTGCACACAGAAGCCAGAAGAGGGCATCAGGACCCTTGAGGCTGGAGCTATAGGTATTTCCTGGATACCCAGCTTGTCACTAGGATCTGAATCAGTTAACTCATGATCGAGCATCAAGTGGCCTCAACCACTCAGCCATCTCTCCAAGCCCCAAACAGAAGTAGACACTGCAGAGCTCTCCTGAGCAGAAAGAAGGTGCCCTGGGACGGGCAATAAATATGTATGAGAGATGAGTTCATCCTGATCTCATCACCTTCGCTGATATTTAAATGACTACCTCTTATAGAGTTAAGTTCAAAGGAAACATAATGAGGCAAAGCGATTCGAAAGGCTTTTTCTTTTTCCAATTTAGAGGAGAAAAGGCTTAAAGAAAATTTATTTCATAAATCTATTAAATTTAGTATTCCAATGTCCTGTACACAGTATTGCAATTATTCACTTATTTCTAGTAATTAAAAAAGAAAAAAAATGTCTGAACACACCAATGATTCCGAGTATTTATTTCTAAGAAAGGTACTTTTTATTGTCATCTAATGTGACATTCTTAAGGAGCCAAGCAAGATACTTTGTAAAGTGAGCATAATATTCCTCCTGAGTGAAGTCATAAAACACAGTATTAATGGAATGTACATGATGTTTCCAAAATGATCCCTGTAAGAGCAAAAAAAAAAATTTTTTTTTGCGTTTAGAAATAATTTTGATGGGATAGAGAAGTGGTTGAGAGGTTTGAATGATTGCTATGCTTCTGGAGAATCTGATTATATTCCCAGCACTCCTTAAAAAACAAAACAAAACAAAACAAAAAACAAACAAACAAACAAAAACAAAGGCAGCTCAGCACCTCCTATAATTCTAGTTCCAGGGGATCTAGTGTCTTCTGGTCTCTGCAAGCTCCTCCAAATATGTGTGTGCATATAACACACACACACACACACACACACACACACACACACGGGGAGGCAGAGAGGGAGATGAACAGGGAGAGAAGAGTGGGGAGAGAGACAGAGAAACAGAGAGAGAGGCAGAGAGACAGAGAATGTGTATGTGAGAGAAACAACATCCACAACAAAAGTCTTCTGAATCCCACAGTTACAGCATTTCCTGCTAGCAGAAGCATACGACTTTACTTTAGATAGCTTAGCAGATTAAGACATTTGTCGTCAAGCTTGATGACCTGAGTTGCATCCCAGAGGAGAGAGGCAACTGCAAGCTGTCCTGTGAATTCCACATGTACATGTGCATGTATATATCCAATAAATATATCACCGTATTTTAAACATACAACAAAATATGTTAATTTAAAACCATTCAATGATTTGGTCTTAATTAATACCATTGTTTTTGTCACATTCAGTACAGATTTCAATAAGAAACCAACATGCCTAGAAAGGACAGCTTCCATTGAACCTTGTGCAAAGCTGACAGAACTGATCAGAACTTCAGTGACAGAGATGTTGGAATGTTGCAAGTCCAGAGCTGAATGGTCTCGGCTTTACGCTTCGGCTCCCTACCTCGGAGCCATCTGCTACCCTCCTCTGTATGTGACCTGACATCTTTTTGCCTGTTAGGTAAATCCTTTGGAATGTAGAAACAGAACATTCGTTTCCAACAACAAGAAAGTTAAGTATGCATCTTAGCCCTTGCTAGTTAGGGTTACTACGGCTGTGAAGGAAAACCATGACCAAAAGCAACTTGCAGAGAAAAGGGGGAAATGGTTATTTGGCTTACAGTTCCAGATCATGGTTCATCACTGAAGAGAAGTCAGGACAGGAACTCAAGCAGGACAGGAACCTAGAAGCAGGAGCTGACGCAGAGGCCATGGAGGAGTGCTGCTTATTGGCTTGCACAACCTGCTTTCTTATAGAATCCAGGCCCACCAGCCCAAGGGTATCCCAACTCAAAATGGGCTGGGCCTCCCGTCAGTCACTGATTAATACAATGCCCTACAGGCTGGCCTGCCTACAGCCCCAACTGATAACGTATTTCCTGAATTGAGCTTCCCTCCTCTCGGAAGATGGCATTAGCTTGTGTCAAGCTGACATAAAACTCTCCAGGACAGGGCTATACATAAAATTTCACCCCTTTTCTGGAACCTGCCTACTTCGTGTTTCCACCAATGCGTTTAAAAACAGTATTTGGGGTTGGGGATTTAGCTCAGTGGTAGAGCTCTTGCCTAGCAAGGGCAAGGCCCTGGGTTCGGTCCCCAGCTCCAAAAAAAGAACCCAAAAATAAATAAATAAATAAATAAAAACAGTATTGATTTCTTTATTCTGTTACTATACGACCTCATGAGATTTTTACAATATTGGAACATGAATTTGAAGCAACTTGAATCTGTTTCTGGCCGATGGTCACTTACATCTGGCTCTAACATAATCTCCTATCCCCTTTTAGGTGAGCTCTGATTTTTGTGTCAGCAGTTTCTGGTCCCAAGAACAATGTTATCACAGGAGGAAATCACCCTGATCAGAGCCAGGGACCAATACAACAGCACAGGTCCTTGGTGTCCGAGATGCACAGGGTCACCTATACAGGTGAACTTGGGGTGTTTCCTTCTGGGGGTCCCGCTTTCCTAGGTTTGGCTGAGGGCCCATCAATTTATACTGATTTCTTATGGTTCTATTAGGTGGGGATTGCTTTTGAAGCCTCTGGTTTAAGGTAATCATTTGTGTTTGTTTGTTTGCTTTGAACACATTTGATGTATTAATTTGATTTAAGGGAGTGTTTCTATTCTCCTTCTGTGGCTGTCATAAGACACTCTCACCAAAAGCAACTTGGAGAGTAAAAGGTTTTTAGCTTACACCTCCAGTTCATGGTCCACCACTGAGGGAAGTCAGAACATGACCTCAAAGCAGATGGCCATGGAGGAAGGCTGCTCACAGCTCCTAGATACCTGGCTTTTTTATATGGCTGAGCCATTTGCCCAAGGAATGGTGATGAGCTCTCTTACATCAACTAGAACCAAGACAATCCTTCACAGACATGCCCACAGACCACTCTGATAGAGGCAGTTACTCAATTAACACTCAATTATAAGCTGTGTCAATTTAAAGTTAATTCTAACTAGAACAGAGAAGGGAGAAGCATTTGAAGAAAAATAGATTTTTCTTTTGGTACTACACCTGATTTTATATTTAGTAAGTCTGCTAATTCAAATTGCAAGTATTAGAAAAATGGAAAAATCTAAAAGTCTTGAGTTTTATATTTCCTAGGGGAACAGTTACTACTCTGTAATCTGTTTTACTATGTATACTTACTTACCTGTTAATACTAGGCCAAAAAAAATTTTAAATCATGATTGAGCAGCCCAATTTAATTGAAATTTAAAAACATCTAAAAAGCAGGAATAAAATCAGTAGTTTATAAACTTTAAAAGGAACATAAAAACCACATCTAAGTTTTTTAAAAAAAGGAGATGGCTCGGCAGTTAAGAGCCCTGGTTGCTCTTCTATGGAACCTGGGTTCAGTTCCTGGATCCTACACCACAAGCAACAGTTTTTACCCCAGTCCCTGGGTATCTGGCTCCCTCTTCTGGCCTGGCAGGCACTGCATGCACATGGTACACAAACACACAGGCAGGCAACACACCCATACACACACACAAAAATCCATGAATAATTTCTAGATGTTATACTTGAACTAATGTTCTGAGGACAGCCCTGTGCTGTCACCTATCTTTCTCTGAACTTGCTTCTGCTATTTATCTCCCAACAGAGCAAAGTTCATTTAAAAAGGAAAGATTCTTATGGCTGACTTAAAGTCAGAGAGGAAAGAGGCTCCTTACTGTATTAAAAACCTTACTGTATTACAACTTGTAAAGACCACTTTCCCACACCCACACCTGGCATGCCTTGTTTCTTCTTAAGAGTCTTTCTTCCTCTTAACCCTGTGCATAAGCATGGGAAATGTAGCATAGTGTCAGTATAAACTAGGACACTGAGAAAATCATTCTCAGAAGTGCAGACACTTGATCGCTAGCCACTCTTAACAGCCCCAGAAGGCACAGCCTTAAATCTAATGACAAGCATTGCCTTTTGCTCTTTGGTGCTACAGAACCTTACTAAATTACAAGGAAATAAAAATGTAAACTGTCTACCTTTTTTTTTGGGTATACCTGAATTTCATGTGAGTCTCTGATAAAGGTCTGAAAAACGTATACTGCTTTACAAATGTGAATATTCTCAATTTCTTAAAAGCTATTAAGAAAAAAACAACTTTGGGTCCATAAAATGTTTCTTTCTTTTTTTTTCTTTTTCTTTTTTGTCAGAGCTGGGGACCGAACCCAGGGCCTTGCACTTGCTAGGCAAGTGCTCTACCACTGAGCTAAATCCCCAACCCCCCATAAAATGTTCCTTAAGACTTTGAAATGTTACTTGTTTATATAAACAACATTCACTGGGCTTGCAAGACGAATGTTTCCTTAAGGTATGAAATTATTATCATAGACATAGACTTTGGTAAGGACTTTCTTTCAAAACAGATTAAAAAATAAAATTTTATTTATTCATTCATAGTCAATGGATAATGCAAGACACAATGAACTTCCCTCCCCCAAAATATTCTTAGAAGTCAAGCATGATGGCACACTCTTTTAGCCCCAACAGTCAGGAGGTAGAGGCAGGTGAATCTCTGAGTTTGGGGCTAGCCTTATAGAGTAAGTTTCGGGTCAGCCAGGACTACACAGAGAAACCCTGTCTTAAAAAAACAATATGATGACAAAAATCCAAAACAAAGGCTATATGATCTTTGATGTTTTTCACAATCTACCTTTCTTCCCTACTACATGTGCCTCCTGTGTAGAGTCTGCCTATGCTCAGGTTTCTGTACCTTTCACACAGCACCAACTGGGTAATCTGAATCTCGTATTCCCAGGCCATACTCATTCACATTTGGCTCTAAAATAAATTATTTTTGAAGAAAAAGGGTTTTGTGTGTTGCCATGACCACAAGATGATAATTTTGCAGCTTTTTAGTTGAATCAGATTTATACATCAACTGTCCACAGACAAATGAAACGTTTAGAGTACCAAGAACCAACTCCATCATAACCACGCTCTAACATTCTGCCAACTGGTAACAGCTCAGCGGTAGAACCGCTTCCAAAAACACACACAGCACGGCAAAGTCTGAAACATAAACAAAGCCTCATACACAGAACACGCATGCATAATGCGTGCATACATCTACTTTACAGGTCTGGTCTCTAAGGATTTCTAATTCCATGAAGCAGATGGGAATGAAAAGCCCTCCATACCTGGTAAATGTCAGAAAGACTGCTGCTTCCAGAGTCACTAGTGATGCTACATCCTGAATGGCTGGAGGAAACGTGGGTCACCTGTGGGTGCAGGCTGTCAGTGAGGTGCAGTTTTGTGAAGTCTGCAGGGAGCTGTGGAAAGAGCAGAAAAAAAGAGGGCTTGTAATTTGTATCAAGAACTTCAAGAAGACATGTTTCAGAACTATGATACCATACCATGCTGCAAAGCATTAATCCAAGAATATTATTAGAAAAGACTTTCTACTTACCAAAAAAGGTTCATATTGTCCGATTAACCCAAATCACAAAATGCTAAAAGTTTAAGACCATATGATGAGTCTCAATGGTATTAAATTAAATGTCTAAATAGGTGGGTTAAATGATTAAGACACATGGATGAGTGTTTAATATGGCAAACTACAATTTTCAAGTAACAAATAAATGAACAAATCTCTCTAGCTCTATTTGCAATTGCCAACCAATACAACTTTGTAGCAACAATTTAAACAGCCAAGGAAACAGATTTCTGGTTCATTCATGCTCAAATAATGTTTAAAAGTTTTTTGTTTTTTGTTTTTTTTTTTTTAAAAGCAAGCATCTTGGAAGCACTTAACCATATTTCCATGATAGTGAGTTATATTAAAAGAGATAGAACACCTTCTAAGAACTTAAACTGAATAGTTAACAGACAACATTCACCTATACGCATGCCTGTGTGTACACACACACACACACACCTCACTTTACTTGTTCTTGTTTACATGGAAACCACCTCTTGAACAGATTTCACCAAACATCCCTCAAGTGTTTCTAACGCACCTCATATGTATGAGAAAAAGCATCACTCATTCAACAACTGTTTCCTGACCCCTTTGTCTCACTGTGTTAGTCAATTAGTGAGCCACAGAAACTATGCCAAGTCTAGAATCTTGTACTCTTATCAGTTATTTCTCTCCCTCTCTTTCCCTCCCCCCTTTTCTCTTTGAGACAGAGTCTTGCTATGAAGACCAGATTGGCCTGGAACTCACAAACATCCTCCGGCCTCAACCTATGAGCATCACAATTAAAACTTGTGACCAGGATAGCTTATTCTTTTGAATTGATAAAAAAAGAAACTACATTTGTGTACAGTATACCAATAGTATTGATTAGTGATATATTAGAAAACACACGAAGATGGCTAATTCTTTTGAAGTAATAAAAGGACACTAGACTTATGTACAATATGGCAATAGTGTCGACTAGCAATGCATTAGAGAGCACACTGTAGCTGGTGTCGTAAGGCACCAATGGTAGTCTCTTTGCTGCTGCACTCTGATCCTATTTAGCTAGTAAATCTAGTTCTAAAGACTTGCTTTAGAAACATTCCAGTCACTCCTTGGACTCTCATCCCCTCTCCAAAAATGTATCTATGCTATCACATAGCTTAGAATAAGTTTTCCAAGAGAGGCTTGGGCTTTACTCACTAAGCAAAATGGACATGGATTTGCGTTCCACATCCACTCAGACCTGCCTAGATGCCAACAATCTCTACCTTACACACATGTTTAACAGCAGTTACAAGTCTGCTTGGAAGTAACTTTTTTAATTTGAAGTACAGAGTGTATAAAACTTAAAAATGGACTTAGTATACTGCATACAATTAGATGCCAAAAAAGAGAAAATCCCCAGAACAAACCCCACCTATGTTCACAGAAATCAGAGAACCATAACAAACATTAACTATCTCCCCAAGTGTGATCACTGAAGACACTGTGATAAATACAATTAGGAAAATAAGTTTCTCCATAGACTCTAGACAGGTATGTAAGCACTTCTACTGTCAGAATCAAACCAGTAACACAAAATAAACCTGAAATCTAGTGACTGTCACTTATAAACATAACTCAGACTGACATGTACCACATGAAAATGTAAAGATTAACAACATCAAATACAGTTACAGATACCCAGTGGATTTTTCCTCACTAATGATTATTCAAGGCTCACAAGACTCCTCTGACTGGACACCCTCCCCATCTGTCACTATGCAGAGAAACCTGGAAGCTTAAGAGCGTCACAGGTGAGACCTGTCCGGCTTCTTTGTCTGGGGACTGAGAGAGAAACAGTTTTGCTCTCGGCAATTCAGTTCCATTTAACAAGTGTTCACTGCTTCCCTATTCTAACAGATGCTCAGGAGCAGGAACTAGCAGGATGAATAAGACATCTCCAATCCACACTGTAACCTCTGCTAACCCAAAATCCCCGAGACAAGTCTAATGAGCAGTGGAAAAAGAAATTAAACCTATGTTTTAAATGTATTCTTTTTAAATGCTGGAAATCAAGCTCAGGTCTATATAATGTTAGGAAGATCTCTCCTCCACGACTGACCTATGGCCTGGGTCCCCACACTAGTTTTAAGTCCTTCCCCACCATCTGTGTTCCATGGAAGACAGCACAAAATAATGATGCACTAAGCAGAGTAAATGGTAATGAAATATTTCCTTACATTAGATATAGAAATACAGACACTCTGTTTAGGAAACTTAAAAATCCTTTGCTGTAGATGAGAGTGACGGCACAATTTTAAATTTTGTTGAGTGTAAGTTTGGATCAAGGTCATAGAAAGGCAAATGTTATAAAAGGTGTCCCTGTGAGATACAGTGGGATGTGTGTTGGTGTGGCCCTACCATGCCTGATGGAAAAGCAGCTAGAGGCTGCTGGGGTAATGAGAGTTCTTAGGAGTCAAACAAAACAACAGTGCGTGGGTGTTGGGAGTACTGAGGCTGACAGGCACAAGCACCAGGCTCCGACCAGGCTGCCATAACAGAAATCCCTGGAGCCCTGGGGAGAGCCACTGGGGGTCTAACTAACATCCTCTAAAATGGCTCTCTCTCCCAGCTCTGTAATATAGTACATATATGTAAGTCAGATAGATTATCATAACCTTAGGTTTATATTCAATATAGAAATAAATGTCAATTAAATAAATACAAAACTAAAACAAATCGTAGTTGCAACTTATCAACAAATCGTAGAAACTTAGGTACCCTCTGTGTAATAGTGCTCTCATTTTATCAAGAATAAAAAGGGACAGAGCCAGAGCTAGCTGTAAAAGGGCTCTACAGGACTTAAACCTCACACGTGAGTAGACATACTTGATCATCACTGATCTGTTAATTTAATTGCTGGCATTTATAAAATTACTAGGTAATAACTTCTACTCAGAACACACATAAATGAGCAGGAATATCCTGGTTCTGAAACATCGCTATGGCCTTGTAGAAGAGCTAGAATTCCTAAGGCTGGCGAGAGTGGGCCGCCTTCCTTCCCTTTCCTCTTCTCTGGGGAGAATCCCGGGGTGGAGGGAGATTAGCTGAGCAACTATGCCCAGGACCCACAGTACTGCTGAGAAACATGGTTGCGGGCTTCTATTAACAGATATGAGCTTCATACTGCAGATCTCGCACCTTAGGACAAATTCAAAATATATCACCGTCAACTCAATTTTATTTAACCAATATTTTCTGAACTAACTTTGGAACTGCTTTGTTTCAAGCAATAGAGCACACAAGACTTGGACATGACTGGGATCTGTCTAGCCTTCCCAAGCAGCTTACCTTGCGTGAGACAAAGTCAGGCAAATCAATCGTCAATGATAGCTTCACATCAAGTACACAATGAGAGTTTACCCAAAGGTACCTGTCATCCCCATCAGCACTGGAGTTCTGTGACTCTTTACGCTCAGCTCTTTAAGCTCCAGAGGAAGAAGTGGTGTAACACTAGATTTGTTTCCCAAGCGTGGTGCAAGCGCATATTCCCACACATCCATCAGGTGTTCGCTGTTTGAGTTTCTGAGATAGAGCCTAACAGGACAACTCAGGCTGATTTCAAGCTGATCTCAAGTTTAAGATCCTGCTGCCTCAGTTTTCTGAATGTTGGGGTACAGAGAGCCCTACCACTCTCAGCGTATTCTTCACTACTGGAAGGCCTGTGTTGTGAGGAGGAGGAGGAGGAGGGGGAGGAGGAGGAGGAGGAAGAAGAGGAGGAGGAGGAGGAGGAGGGTACACACATCACTAAGATGTGTTTTGTGTATAAGGCACATCTCTATGCCACAGTACTTGTAGCGAATGTAAGGCTAGAGGTGACACAACGTAATTTAGAAAATACTTAACTATAGACAAAACACTTCTGATATGAACTCGTTTTAAAAGCAATTCTAGCTGTTCCTGTTGACAAAGACCTGCAATCCCAACTACTCTAGAGGCTGAGGCTGAGACTACAAATTCATGGCCTGCCTGGCTATGAAGTGAGCACAAGGCCAACACAGGCAATTTAATGAGTCCCATCCCCGCCCAAAAAGAAACAATGTGGAGAGCTGGATGCAGCTCAGTGCTAACGTACCCGCCTGGCTTACGTTAACCCTAGTACCACCAAAACCAAATAAACTCAAAACCCACCCCTAGCTATATACACGTAAGTTTCTTTGACCTCGTTCTACTAAAAATAAGTCCATAATATTACCAATTTTTACTTTTTAGATAACATCTTCAAGAATAAAAGGAAAAGTAAACAATATTCCTCCTTCTCTTCTTCTTCTTCTTCTTCTTCTTCTTCTTCTTCTTCTTCTTCTTCTTCTTCTTCTTCTTCTTCTTCATCATCATCATCATCATCATCATCATCATCATCATCATCATCTAAGTCGTCTACAACTCCTGAACCCAGGCTCTAAGCCCGTCTTTGCATGCCTCATTGTCAATATTCCACAAAGGAAACACACAATTTTGTTCAATATAAGATTTTTTTTTCTTTTTTTTTCCTTTTTTGGCAGGGAGGTGAGTAGTGGTGCTGGGGATTAGATCTATAATCTCACACATTTCCAGGCCCACAATGTGAATTTCTTTTGCTCACATACATACATAATGGGAAAAGTGAGCGTGTATCATGAGATATTAAATAGGTAGGAATTGCCAAACAACCAGAGCTTCCAGGGACTAAGCCACTACCTAAAGACTATACATGGACTGACCCTGGACTCTGACCTCATAGGTAGCAATGAATATCCTAGTAAGAGCACCAGTGGAAGGGAAGCCCTGGGTCCTGCTAAGACTGAACCCCAGTGAACTAGACTGTGAGGGGGGAGGGCGGCAATGGGGGAGGGTGGGGAGGAACACCCCATAAAGGAAGGGGGAGGAAGGATGTTTGCCCGGAAACCAGGAAAAGGAATAACACTTCGAAATGTACATAAGAAATACTCAATTAATAAAAAAAAAAAAAAAAAAAAAAAAAAAAAAAATAGGTAATTGTAATTTTTCTTCTAAAGAATCCTGCCAAATGCTAACAATGTATAAGACCTTAGTACGCTCTTAGCTCCCTACCGAGTATAAAAGGCATCAGTCTAGCCTTAGACCCATATAAGAAAGTCTAGTGGCAGGACAAAGTGGCTAGCTTCTGTGTGCTTGCGCTTTCCATGAAGTGAGCAGCATGTAATGAAGTCATCGTGCTTCCCTCCTCAGTGACTTGCTCATCCCTGTGATAGCATCATAGGCGCTGTCACATCTAACACTGTTAGTCTAGTGGCTAGCATTCTGGATGGCTCCTGAAAGTCTAGATAAATGATTCCCAATAAATCATGTTTGTGTGGAGCTCACTGATCAGCAAATCCTGCAAAGTAAGGAACATCTCTTTCAAGATATGCTTATCACTCAATGACCACGTCTTTAAATAAAGGCTCAGGTTTTCTTTGCTCAGAATTATTTCAAAATGATGACCATCTTAAGTCAGTCTTTGCTTTGGGTGTAGTCTTATTATGGCTGATTGTAAATGCCAACACCCATATCTACTCAGACATACACTGTCTGACCACAAAGCTTTATTTCTGAACGCAGATGCTGCCTCGCAGCTGGAGTGAACAGAAATGCCACTGGGGAGGCTGAAGAGGGCCGGTGCTCTATCCTATCAGGTCTTCCTGTTACGGTGTTTTAGGAGCAACCGTAACAGATACTTTGTATAAGGATACGGCTTCTGTTTATACCTATTCCATGTGGCTTTCTGTCTAAGCGTGAACCTTCACATGCTGAATTGGCTGTTGAAATGTGGTATAGGTTGAGTGTCCCTGATTTGAATATCTGAAATTGGGGACTCCTGGCACTACGGGTAGAAAATGGCACATCTGGCCTTAGTGAAAATCCGGTAGGCTAAAGATGTGTAAAATCACTTTTAAGCTACATATGAAAAGAATGAATTGCATAATTTGACTTGGGCCCAAGATACCTTATTATGTATATGGAAACATTCCAACCCTATCTCACCC
The DNA here is from genome assembly GCF_011064425.1 of Rattus rattus. Taxonomy (NCBI): domain Eukaryota; kingdom Metazoa; phylum Chordata; class Mammalia; order Rodentia; family Muridae; genus Rattus; species Rattus rattus. The sequence continues at coordinate 74,272,050 of NC_046156.1, read as the reverse complement.
CATCTACAAAATCCTAAATCAAAATTACTACTGGTCCCAAGCATTCTGGGTACAGGACACACTCAACACAAGTGCAGGGGCTTTCTCCTAAAGCATATGCCCCACAGTACACTTCTGTACAACTTCTGTAGTCCAGGCTGGACTTGACCTCACTAGGTAACAAAAGAGACCTTGAATCCTTATGGCCTTACTTCTGGAATTAGGAACCCTGGGGATGGATCCCAGGGCTTTATGTATGCTAGGCAAGCACTCTACCAACACCCCAACTCCACTGGCTAACTCTTCTAAACTCTAATTCCTACATTTGTGAGATGGGGTAAATCTGAACACAAACAGGTTGTCTGGTATCTCTGAAGCAAACAAATTAGTAAACTGATAGAAGAGAGGCCCCGTCATAAAAGACTGACACTCTAACCAAATACTTGGGACTCTCTTGGATGTTGAAAAGAAGCATTGGGTAGAAGAACATGTAGATGAAGTCCAGCTCAGAGGGAGAAGTAGAGCTCTTCAGAGGAGTGACAGAGTGCATGATTCGCTTGCAGTGCCATATGTATAGTGTCAACTGCTGAAGCCCACTCAGGAACTAAGACGCACTGCAGCCCACAGACACTACATGCCAGGCCCCTTTCTAAGTTATGACATACATCTATGTTACAACAATCCCAGGAGGCCAACACAGAAGAAACCAAGACACAGGGAAGTTCATGGTAGAGGTTCTCACATCTTACAACAAATCCATCCAAAGTTCACACCTGCATGACTCACAGGGGCTCTGAGGCCACAGAGCCAGTCTGAGCCATGGACCAGGCTCTGAATCTTTGAGCCTGGCGTTATCTATACAGGATATAGTGCTGTGTATCATCAGTGGTTCCCATTTACTTCACTTTTATTAAATAGTCTTCACAATACTGTTTATTGCTTTCTTTTGAAACTAATCTTTAAAATGTTTATGGAAATAAGCAACAACTGCACTTTTAAGGTCACACACCCTAACTGTATGAAACTTCTTCAAGTTCTTTATGCCAATGTGATCATTCAACCCATAGGTGGGGGTCACTTTTACTTTCTGTTCCTTACTGGAAAAGCACATTTTTGTTAAGGTTTTTTTTTTTAAGTAAAAATTAGCTACATGAATAAAAATAAAACAATAATGATAATAGTAATACTCAAAATAGATAAAAGAAAGTCAATGGTAGCTAATTCTAATGAAAGGAAAACCTTGCCTTTTACATACATATAACTGAAGATCGGGAATGAGTCTGCAGAAGAACTCCTCTGACTTTCACCCGCTTACAAGCACTTACACACACAAAAAAGAAAAGAAACCAATAATTCCTCCGAGAAATTGCAAAATATTTCTGGGTCACGTAATCTAAGGATCTTTGATGACAAGGATGATAACCAGAGAGTTACGCTCTCAAGAAGCACAAATGACTAAGCCTCTGTGCCCGAATCTGCTTCTCCTTCCTTCTTCCCTTCTCCTCCTCGTACTTAAATCTGTACGAAACTGTTTTCTTAATAAACTCCAAATTTGCCTCATAAAAAGAAAAGGCAGGGCAACTATTGGAAATCATGGGACTTGGGCTGGGAAGACAGATTAGCAGCTAAAAGTGATTGCCATGAAGGTCTGACCAAGTCAGTCCCTCAGAATCCACATGAAAAGCCCCAAGCAGTGGTACACATCTGTAGTCCCAGTATTCCTGTGGCGAGTAAGACAGGAGGCAGCGACAAGAGCGTCTGCAGAAGCTTACCTGTAAGCAGTACAGTGACATAAACAAGAGAGACCATAAACAAGGGGAAGCAGAGAACTATGAAAGGCTGATCTCTCATCTCTACACACATACCATGGCATGTGTGCACCTACACTCATACACGCATACATGCTATCCATGCTAAAAGTATATAGAGTTTTAAATCCCCTGGTTAGCATGCTGCCTATTTAAACCTAAGCTAGCTCCTTTGTTGTCTCTAAATGCTAGTGACAATCACTGTCATCATTGTGAATGCAAGTGGGCACTGCACATTGTCTGATCTAACATTTCCGAGGAGCTCGGGTGCTGCCCCCTCACTGCTGCAGACAGGGAAGCTCAAACCATCATGTGTCTTATCCAAAGCCCCCAGGTAAGAGAGTCCACATGTCTGTGACTGTGTATAAAGCCAGTTACTGAACAAAACACAAATGCGACAGCTATGTGGCTGGGTGAAGTAACACACTCAGTAACATCCTACAAGGACCAACCTTGATTTATCAGTCTCTTGTTTTCCAGCGCTCCCATGATGGCTGCTATGGAAGCATAATCCCTGAAGAGGGAGGAGCCAATGGTAATAGCAGCAGGCCCTTTCTAGAACCAACTGCACAGCACGCCTGATGAGCCCCAGAGGGATGGTACTTAGTTATCTCAGATGAGAAAATGCTCAGTGGAGTGTGGAGTTTGGGAAAGGAGAGCCTAAATTCACAGAGACAGATCCTTAAGGGCTCTGTGGAGGATGCTAAGCTGTTTTCCTTGTGAACAAAAACAAATACAAGTGTTCCTTTACTATCTCAAATCCTTTGTACAGGTGGCATAACATTTGCATATGACTTCTGTTCATCCTCGCCTAGACTTTACAAATAATCCATCTCTAGATTATTTATATCTAATATAATGCAGATGTTTCACAGGGGTGCACTGCATTGTTTCTGAAATAAAAACCGCAAAATTCCTATATTCCATGTAGATGTAATTTTTCACTTCAGAAAAGTTGGGCCTACAGTTGACAGGGAGAACGAGCCAACAGAATAGGGAAAGCCTCACACAGAATCAAAAGTCATTTCACACATGCACACAGACGTACTTAAGTCTGCATACGATGCAGTGGCTAGACTAGCTGGGTAGTCAATGATACCCTCTTTCGACAGACACTTGGATCACGTTTCCATCTTCTCATCCACAGATGCCGTGTTATGAGTTGAAGTCTTTAGTGAATAACCAGAAGTGATTGTGTCACTGATGACAATTTCCCCCAAAGACCCTCTGTTACCTGTCCTCTTCCCTTAGAGAGCCTCGCTGCTGATACAGCACTCACATGCTGTAAAGGTCAGTAACTGTCAGTCAGTACTTAAGGCAGGAAATGTCTATCAATCAAGAACACTGGATTTTACACAAAAGATAAGAGACTTCTATCGAATTCAAACTGCCATATTTTGTTTAGTTTGGTAAAACCATATATATGAACTCATAAAAACTACCCTTATTTTCATAAACTACCTGTGGAAAATTTAACACAATGAAATGTTTAAAGTCTTTAACTTGTTGAAAAGGCTCTGATTAACATTCAGGCCAAGCACTTCACAGGATCACAGTCAATCAGGATCAAACAAACACTGAAGTCCATTTGCTTATTCAGTTTACTGTGTGGTCAAACATTTACAGTGCTGGGCTTGCAAAAAAGGAAAGCAGACTCTACACTTCCATGAATCTAACTGGTACGTGGAGACAAATACTTAAAGGAGAAAAATGTCACCACATGGTAAGGCCAGCCTTCAGCAATGGTAAAGGTGGCTGGTGTGACAGAGACTTGATAGCCACAGTGACAAGCTTCAGAAGAGATGTGTTTTTTAAATTGCAATTATTTTCTAATGGAGAAGTTCTAATCCCACTACCTTCATCAAACATATACACGCATGTGTGCAAACACAAACCATGAATGTAACATAGGGTTTTCACCTATTTACACACAGCATTTGTTATAAAGTATACTCGGTATAAAGCTGTCTAGCAACATCATTAAGTCAAAGAAATGTAATAACTTGTTTATGAAAAATTCTTGTGTTAGTCATTCAACTTCAAACTGTCACTTTAGCTGGCCACAGCACATGTCTTTAATCCCAGGACTCAAAAGGCAAGAGGAGATTCAACTGGGAAGCTGTGTCTGTCATAACATACGGCTGACAGGCAAGTTATTTAAGTAATTTTATGAACTGAAAATCTTCACCATCTCCATTGCATAGATACAAATTCTCTGCACGTCCCCCACACACGCCTTAATCTTAAAACAGCTTAGATTCTCTGTTCACAACCACTTAAGTTGCCAACAAGAAAAATACTATATATTACTATTATTAATCTAACACCTCAGAGTTTTCCTTTACTTTACAGTGAATAAAAATGTTTATTTTAGGATTTCTTTCAAAAGATGGTAAACCATTTACTTTCACTTTTGTTTCTGGGGGCTGGGTGTATCAATTCTATACTAGAAAATTCTGTGGTTTTGGCTGTCTGGAGGGCACTAAGAACATTTATGTGCACTACTCAGTGTCCACAGCCAGTAGGAATGTATGCTTAAAAACTGTAGATGTAGATGTCCTTCATCTTTCCTTCTTCCTTTCTCTAGACACATGTGAAATGAACAGTCAAGCACACACTACATATTCCCCTAACACTGTCTCTTCTGCCAGTGCCCCTCTGTATCTTATGACCTTCTGTAATCATTTGCACGGATTTACTTACATAATCAATTGAGCGGTTATCTAAGGTGCATTCCTTGTAAAGTAATATCACTTTTAATGTTTTATTACACTGCTTAGCTGGGTTTGTGTTCTTCAAATTCTGCTACTGTCTGAACTTTACTGTCCCCTGTACATATGTGACTTAATTTGTTACTCTACATGTACATCAGGTGCACTCTTACAACAGACTAAATGTAATCTGCAGTATCCTTAGTATACAAGCAAAAGCACTAAAAACCTTGAAACACCTTTGAAGGATAAACCACTGACTTCTGTACCATGGGCGTCACATGAACCACAAATGTCCACTGGGGTGGCAGATGGCAGTCTGCTGCCTTCTGAGGCCACCGCACAGCTTCTGTCCTTGTTTGCCTCTCTCGATGATTTATAACCCTTCCTGTCTTTTCTTCATGCTGTAGTGAGAGCGAGCCTTGAAGAATGATAGGAAACCCATACAGTTGTGTTATTCCCCGATCTTCTACTGGCTTCCTTTACTCTGAGAGTAAGTGCACACTCCTAACAGCCTCATCTCATTGCTTTCTCCTGATTATTTTCCTCATCTCACTCCTATCGGTCTCTGCGCTGGGTGCACATAGAGTTCGTTTAGATAATTTCAACTGCTATGCCCAGGGCCTCTCCCTGGGGTCCACGCTTCCCATTGCTGGATGAGTACCTCTATCCTTCTTCATTCTCCAAGCCCTCAAGTCACAAGTTCCTGTGAGATGCTCCTGTGACTTCTAAAATATTGCCCATCACAGAACTTTCATGCCCAGTGCAGCAGCTGTACAGAAGCTGTAACGGGCACTTCTCTCGCTGGATGTGTCTCCAGTGAACACATCTACCGTTAGCCTCATGCTTTCCTAGAAAATATTAGCCCTGGTGCGAAGCTGAGTGTGCTGGCCTGACCCCACTGTTCTCTCCCCAAGATCTTTGCTGCCTGCCCACCAGCAATCACATGTGGCACCATTAGAATACAATGAAATGACTTTTACAGCACAAGAACAGTGTGATTCTCTTCAAGAAATGAAGCAAAAAAAAGAAAGAAAGAAAGAAAGAAAGAAAGAAAGAAAGAAAGAAAGAAAGAAAGAAAGAAGGAAATGAAGCAATACATTAAGCAATAAATTTACATTCCCAGCAAGGAGAAAAGAGTTAAGAATGCAACTTCCAGAACTTAGAATTTTTCAACTTCCTGACTATCAGATTGCGACAGAGAAGCCTGGCAGGCAGGGACAGCTCCTCGGAACTTCAATGCTCACTCTTTCACTTCACTATTCAACAGGCATTTATTTACTGCCATCCAGCCATGAGTACACCATGGCTCAGGAACTAGTGATATCAGTGATCAGGACTGGTGGAATCTACTGCCTAAACTAGAGATTGAGGGTGGCTAGGGAAAGGAGGAAAAGAACAATAAATGGAGTAAGTTGAGGAGCTAGTAAGCACAACCAAAACTGAGAGTCATTAAAAGTGAGAGCTGGGGTCGGGGTGGTGACCAGTGAAATGGGTAGACTATTCTGAGAACAATACATTGGAGGTGAGTTCTGACATGAACACAAAGAGGTCAGCCAAACCAAGAGCTACAGGAAAAGCAAAGGGTGGAGGGGAGTGGAGCCAAGAAGACAAGAACTGTGAAGGTCCACAGTCTGTAGTCTAGAAGGGAGAATGTAACAAGGCTGGAATGTGGGCAGCAGAGGCTAATGCCACTAAAGCCAGGGAGAGGTAAGTTGTTCCTTTAACAAGTGGTAAGTAATATCCTGTTACGATTTATAATACCATCCTGAAAAGGGCTGGAATAGAAGTGAGAAACAAGTCCGACCGTCGTACCAGGTGCCATGTAGACTACAACACACACAAGCCTCTCAACAAACCAGAAAGCGTTCTGCAGAGGCCTCAGTATTCCACTGTTCAACTCTTTCACAAGATAAAAACTCTGTTTACTTAAAGCACCACAGAGGGATCAAATATCCATCAAGGATTGCCACTAAATCTTAAAATCTAGTGCTGTGATATAAACAGATAACTGAGTTTCTGGAGCACAAGTGGGTGGTCCAGTTAGAATTCTAAATGTCTATAAAACGTTATTTTATCAAATACAGACCCTACTTTGAGCAGTGCCTAACACCATCAGAGTCAGCACTCGGACCCTACAGGCTAATGTCAAAGTGTATAAGGTAAGGTCAGTTCCGGGTCGGCTGGAAAATCACTTTCATGCTTGGAACTTCATCTTCCTCACCAGTGTGCACCAGACAAGAGATCCACCCTCTGCACCCACCCATGGAGTTGTGAGAATACAGAGAGAGGGCTGGCGTGAAGAATCCCCATGACATGGAGCACTAGATCAATGCAAGCTGTACAATAAAATCAGAAGGCAGGGCCCACTAGGATTCATCACAATATCTTCATTTCATTTGATGGAATGTTATATCGAAGTAAATCACTTATGTATAGCATTGTTAACACTATAGTTCAGGCTATTCTATGTAATAAAAATTAATTTAAACAGCACTCAAAATTTCTACATTGTAAATAATATCACCTTTTAAAGCAACATTTCTTTTAAAAATACTAAAAGGGTGCAGTAACTCAAAATTCACTGTTAATGATATTAATTATGTATGTAAAACTATAGTGTTCTAGTCTTAATTTTGTTATATATGCACATCCATGTGGCTGAACACTATGACTTACTTCACTGAAGAAGACGGTACGTAACTTGATAAAATATGACTCTACAGTGTCCCCAACCAATCAGACAACCAACCAAAACCAACCAACCAACCAACCAACCAACCAACCAACCAATTCCTGGGTTTCTTATCTCACCATCACTACTGTCATATGCTCAGATACTGAAGCCTTTAAGACAGTTTGCTGTCTGATATAATCCATTCGTATATTCTCCCTAAGTAGAATGTCTTAATTCTAAAACTTCACCTAATTCAAAAAAGTCCTAAGCATTTTATATATATAAATGATTTGCTCCCAAGTTAAACACTGTTTATTTCCACTTTTCAGGGTATCTAGAACTTGCAACAAGGTATCAATAGCCTTCAGTACTAACCTTTGTTGCCCTTAGTGTTGCAAACTGCAATGGTCAGTTGCTGATACTGCTGGCTACTTCTGCCTTTAGCTTTCATTTCTACTTATGGTTTGCCACAAAGGGGAAGGAAACATAAACTTACTATAAATATAACACAAGTATCTGTGAATCTAAATTTATCAATGTTTACCTATACCTCAGCTTTTATATTTCTATTAATTCACCTCTCAAGACTTCCATAAATACTTATGCCATGGCTTTTTACACTCCAGCAGACCAGTGGTTCTCAAAGTTCCTAACGCTGTGACCCTTTGATATAGCTTCTCATGTTGTGGTGATACCCCCACCATAAAATTATTTCATTGCTACTCTATAAGTGTAATTTTGCAGCTGTTATGAATCATAATGTAAACATGATATACAAGATATCTGATATGTGAACCCCTAAAAAAAGGTGTCATGCTCCACAGGTTGAGAATTGCTGTAGACATTCAAGGTAGAGAGATTAATCTAACAGTTAACTCTCATAAGGCTGACATTCCAGGAGAGCGAATAAATATAAAAACACGATCAATAACAATAAAAACCAAAGTAATATGTTTGGTGGAGAATTTAAGAATCTAAGTGTAACAGAAAGGTCTTGGGACTGACCCCCCTAGGACAGCATGACCAGCTGCAATCTCAGACTAAGGAGTCCACCATGTAATAGCAACACACTGATTTCTAGCCAAAGCAAACAGTTAGCAGGTAAGCTCTGAGGTGTCACCTATTGGTGAAACAGACAGAGGCCAAGGAGAAGGGAGCAGAGTGAGTAATAGTATAACAGGCACTCACCAGCTGCTTTAGCTAAAAAGTTCTGCATCATGTCTAGCCCACCCAGCAGCTCTAAGCAGCACGTGAGCCTAGCACATTGCTCTCACCGAGCCTGGCTCCTTCACTTTGGGTCAGTCTGCTTCTTTACTGATACAGGCATATCAGTAACTCAAGGGGAGTCTACCTACCTCACCCATCTCATTCCCCTTCAAATGGGAAGGCACAGAGGGAAACCCAAAGTCACCTTAGATTGCAGGAACAACGAGGCTTCCCAGAACAGACTCCGTAATTCATGAGGACACTTAGCTATTGTGGTGAGGCTACACCCTAGACAACCAATAGCTCTCAAGGCTGTCAGGGGAGTCAGAGCTGAGATAGCGATCAAGCAGAGCGCACCTGACCAGGACTTTAAGTAAGCACGCATACCTCCTGCTCCCTATGCCAGTTCTTTCTCTACATAAATCTAGAGCGCATGTCAATTCCTAAAGACATGATTTTTTTTTTTTGATTATGTGAAGTTTAGAATTAAGACATTCTACTTAGGGAGAATCTAAGTATGGATTATATCAGACAGCAAACTGTCTTAAAAGCTTCAGTACCTGAGCATATGACAGTAGTGATGGTGAGACAGGAAACGCAGGAATTGGTTGGTTGATTGGTTGATTGATTGGTTGGTTGGTTGGTTGGTTGGTTGGTTGGTTGGTTGGGGACACATTTATCAAGTTACACACTGTCTTCTTCAGCTAAGGCACCTTACTTATAGTGTTCAGCCACATGGATGTGCATAACAAAATTAACTAGACCCCCTTTTCTAATTGAAATGGTTTTGGGGTTGGGGATTTAGCTCAGTGGTAGGCGCTTGCTTAGGAAGCATAAGGTCCTGGGTTCGGGTCCCCAGCTCGAAAAAAAAAAGAAAGAAAAAAAAAAGGAAATGGTTTCTGCTTTTCCCCATGACTTATCTGTCACTGACAACCACTGACATAGATGGCCTCACATTCTCTGTTGGAACTGCTGAGCCAGGCTTCTGCTCTGAAGCTATGGTTACAAGGAATCACAAAAAAATATAATGATGTTATGAAAAAGAAAGAATTTTGATACCATAAGGGATAGATTCTTTGGGGTAGAAAGACTGTTAAGAGCCAGAGGATTGGATAGTTTGCTGTGAGATCGTCTCCTGCTAACATCAGCAGCTATTCCCACAGTCTCACCAACATGTCTGCCTGAACATGAGTGTAACAGGTATGACACAAATAGACATGCCAATGTGGACAGGAGAAAGACACAAAGCCTCATCCCTACTCAAAGAACTATAGCAACTAAGGAGTGCTGAGAAAGAAGGAAGAGCACACCAGCTGGCTGTTCCAGCGCCAAATGGTCAGCCCTGAAATGTACAGGTAAGTAACAGTATACAGCCTGAGCAGGACATATCTGGGAACACGCACACACACATGCACACACAGGCACACACGCATGCCCACGAGCACACACACACACATTTACAACAATTAAAAAAAAAAGGAGGCCATGAATTTGAATGAGAGCGAGGAATGGTGCATGGGAGGGTTCAGAGGGAGAAAGGAAAGGGGAAATGATGTAATTACATTATAATCTCAAAAGTGAAAAGAGAGAAAAGATTCAAGAATTAAGTAAAGTTAACAGGAGATAAGAATCTCAAGCAGTTCTTCCTTTTGAGCTAAAGCATTGATTAAAAGTTGTACATATAGGGGTTGGGGATTTAGCTCAGTGGTAAAGCGCTTGCCTAGCAAGCGCAAGGCCCTGGGTTCGGTCCCCAGCTCCGAAAAAAAAGAAAAAAGAAAAAAAAAAGTTGTGTGTGTGTGTGTGTGTGTGTGTGTGTGTGTGTGTGTGTGTATTTGCATGCCACAGAAATATAAAACAAGAGTTCACTTACATTTTCAAAGTAAAGTTAAACACCTGAACCTCTGCTCTTATAATCTAAACAAGCTGGGAAATGTGTAGTGTCCCCCAATTCAGAAACATAATCAAAGTTTGTAGAGTATGAATGGGGTTAGAGAGTCACCATTCACATCACTATGTCTTTACAAAAAACCCTCACTCTTCAGTGCTTTCAAAGTTACCTACAGGATCAACAAGCTTCCTGAGACAGGATCCTTCCTTTTGTATCCCACTATAGAGTAGAGGCCAGAAAAACTGATACACACACCAAATGCAAAGCACCAAGTAAATCAGATGTACGGTCAACCAAACAAATCCAGGTCTAGTGCTTCTACTCACTGTGGAAAACTAGAGAGCAAAAGGGAGAAGCCACAGGGATGCAAAGCAGTCTCCAGGGAACATATGAGTTAATTAAGGAGGGACACACTTAATTACAAGGAGAACAATCAACTATTACCATGAAAGAAGGGAGAAGGCAGTAAACTATCCGACTTGTAGGAGTTTATGTATTTCAGTGAAAGCAGTTCAAATCTGTGAGAAATTCAGAAATGAGTGGACTCACACACACCCAGCCACGCTTAAGCAGGGTAAGAAAAGACAAGTTACTATTGGAACAGACACCTCCAAATTCTCCCAAGACGGTGTCACTTCTGTATAACGAACCTGACAAGAAGCAACTCTCATTACGACAAGCCTCCTCTCCAGGTGACTCATCATAAAGTTGTATTTACTCATTTACTTATGAGATGTTCAATTTCTCAGCTCCCGAACGATTCCTTGGGGCCATAAGCAAAACGAAGCTTACGAGAATTTCTCCTCCAGGACAGTGCCACAGTGGGACAATGGGGGGGGTGGAGCACTGTGCTACTGGGCTAGAGAGACACGGTGCCCTGGGTTGGCTGATGTTGGGACAAGCTCAGAAGGAACAACCCATATTCTGGGGAAACTGAAAAGCAGCTCCAAAGCAGAGGCTGAGGCGGGTGGATTTTAGAGCATTCAGGTTACTTCGCTGATACAGAAATTTCAACCTGAGGTTGGTTGCTAAAATATAGCCAGTTTCATCTTGACACAGCCAGAAGCTGGACACGTTATCATAGCACACGAGGGTTTGGGCATTAGCTCTCCGTGCAGTTTTTCAGTTTTCTACTGCATATAAATTTGGGGAGGGGGTGGAGAATAAAGTCATGGCTCAAGAATCTGGCAAGCCCCTGAATTCCACTGTAGAGAAGCATCGCTAAGAAGCAGAATCTGAGTCACTTAATATCAGGCTTCAGATAAATTCCTAAATGGTTACATAACGACACTAATTTTTAAGAACAAGAAAGAATATTTTATTTAAAAAAAAACTGTGATAGCTGTAGGGCTTCCTTTCTGCTATCCATACTCTGAAACTGCTATGCCAGATTCTTCCATGTATTAAAATTTCAATTACATACATAAAATGTTTTGCTTCTTCTCTTAACGAATGAAAACTCACTCCTTAGATGCCCATTATTAATCAAATTCCCTAAGTAATTTAGTCTGTCTTTCACGCTAAGTAACTCATTTGTATCTGTATGATAGTGATTTATATTTAAAATGTATGGTAAATATGATAAATTAAAATATTCTAGGATTTCTATATCATCATTTAATCTAAATTATCATCATTTAATAATTGTATTAAAAATATTAGACCCCTCTAAACTCCTGAGCCTTCCCACCATGCAGTCAGCACATCTGAATGAACAGCAAAGTTTTCACTCAAGCCCTAACAATTTGATACGAAACAGGCACAACCTTTAAATTTGTGAAAATGAATAAAAAAACATTTGCTTAAAATTAATTCATTTTTCTACACTTCCATTTGAATTATTTCCTAAAACTGGGTGTAGTAAAATTAGCGGGAAAATTTCTATATTTATAGTACGCCAAGAACGTCCTCACAGGTTCTCATCCTATGAGAACAAGTGTCACAAACAACACACGCAAATACGCATAAGCCAAGAGAGCTTTCTCTCAGTACTGGAATGGGACGAGAAAAATCAGACAGAAGATATCATCATAACTTCACACAAACACTGTGTTTAGAACAAGAAAGCAAATAATCATGTTCTCTCTTATACCTTCTGCATTAAACTATCTTCCCCAAACAAAAGGTTTTTTTTCTCTTTAAAGGAAAATACAGCATGCACAATTAAGAAGGATACAACTCCCACATCCTGGCCTTTATATATTTTTTCTTCTTCTTCAAAGAAAACAGTACTTATGAGCTCCGTAATAACTATTTTAAATCCCCAGAATCATATCATAATAGCAAAGCTCTGTATAGCATAATACATAATGGCACAAAATGGCACATTTAAATATGACCCTGTATTCCATACTTCTGTAATCTAGAGTAGGTTGAGAACAAATAAAAACATTCTACTTAGATCATTTATCTAAGGAAAGGTAAATTAGAAAGATCGGCCTTAGGAAGAAATAGAATACATACCATGATATAGTCTCGTTCGTTAGAAAAGGCAAGAAGAAGGGATTTAAATTAGGACCTGGTGTAAAAGCTGAAAGCATAGAATTTGTATCCTCATAATGAACTGATGTCTCCTCTAAAGACGTCAGATTGCTGCTCAGCTAAACCATCTAAAAATACCTCCTTGCAAACACACAGGGAATGACTACAAAGACAGGTCTTACTAAGCAGCTCTACTTGCTCAAAATCACTTAATAAGTGAGGAAAAGGGTGAAGTACTTAGGTAAAAATTAACGCGATTTTTTTTGTCACATCAACTGTGATTCTTTTATGAGATATTTTGCAACCAATTCCAATTTGCAGAAAGCAGTTAATGAAGGATCCTAAAAATGAATCGTAGTTGATCTAAGATGGCAAACAGAGAGTCATATTCTATACTCAAAACCAGACCAAAAAAAGTAAGTCTCTTTGCCAGGCGTGATGGCTGAGGCCTGTAATTCTGGCACATGGGAGGATGAGGCCAAAAGACTGTCTCAGTTTAATGTCAGCATGTTTCGCACAGAAAGTTCAAGGCCAGCCAGGGCTAAATAGTGAGATCCTGTCTCCAAACAAAAAGAAAATAACAAAAACCAAATTTGTGGATCAATGTTCACATGAAAAATCAAGAAAAAGAAACACAACAGGAGAAGGAAGAGAATTCATGAGTGACACTGGATGGATGACGTCCATCCCTCTGGTACATGTGTGTAACTAACAGCACTTCACAGACCGTGAAAACCAGTTCCAAACATTTCAACAATCTGAGTATCACAGTTACAAGGAAGAGGTGAAGTTGCTGGCCACAAATGAAGGGCTGTTGAAGACTACAGTTAAAGTAGAAAACTAGCTATGCATAAGTTTGCAAGAAAATTCTGAGAATATGAACTTCTGAAAACATAAACGTTTAAATATTTTCCCTATTTAAAAGCTAGCATCATAAAACACCAAGAATCCCACTTTTCCTTTAATATTTATGGTGGTCTGAATAGGCTTGGCCCAGGGAGCGACTCTATTAGGAAGTGTGGCCTTGCTGGAATAGGTGTGGCCTTGTTTCAGGAAGTATCACTGTGGGTGTGGGCTTTGCCAGTTTTGTTTGCCTTTGGAACAAGATGTAGAACTCTCAGCTCTCAGATGTAGAATGCTGCCATGCTTTCTGCCATGATGATAAGGGACTGAAGCTCAGAATCAGTAAACCAGCCCCAATTAAATGTTGTCCTTTATAACAGTTGCCTCGATCATGGGGTCTCTTCACAGCAATGGAAACCCTAACTAAGACAGTATTTTTTTAGGGGTCATCATTCATGAGGCACTCAGTAGAAAGTGACTATAACAATTTTCAAAACTCTTGGAAGGTAGCAAGTATAATTATCATCTCCATTTTGTAGAGAAAAACAAAACTTCGAGAGGCTGCTTAACCACTGAATATCTGGTCAATATCAGAACTTGCCTAACCATTGTGTAACAGTCAATACCAGAACAAAGAATCCAAACAAGTTCTTGAGGTTCTACACTACATGGGGGAAGTAGTGACAGGGACGTGTGTGTGTATGTACACACATATAAATGCTATGCATGTTACATACATAGTCTGAGAGTTCACAGTTTCAGAGATTCCAGCCCATGGTCACTTGGCTCCATGGCTGCTGGGCCTCCGCACAGTGAGGCAGAGCGCCATGGCAGGACACTGTGGAGCAGATCTGCATGATAGCCTGTAAGCTGGAGGAAGTGTCTGGGGATAAAATAAAAGCTTTCAAGGGTATGCTCCCAGTGACCCTCTAATCCAGCCCCGCCTCCTAATTGTCCATTCAGCCATGGATTGGTTCATCAAAGAGGTATTCATCCAGTGCTAGAGTAAGAGCTCCAACGCCAACCACCTAACAAGTGTTACCAGCTGGAGACAAAGACTTCCAAGAATGAGCCTTCTGGAAAATACTTCATTTCCAATCATAACAGAAGGCAACAACCTTTTTATGGCAGCTCAGATGACACTTAAAGTGGGGAACAATAGTGAGAACAGATGAACACACAAAGCTAGCACTTGATACAGCCCTGGAAAGGGGTGCTGTAATGGTGCCTAATACAAAGCCCTACCCACCACCCACCAATGACACATATCCTTCAGGGAATGAGGCTGAGCCCAGGACCAAGCCGGCAAGAACAAGTATCTTCGCTGGATTTTGGGTCACTCTGTTACATCCAGGTGAAGATGCACTATAATTCGGGGGGGGGGGGTTGGGAGTTTTGTTTTGTTTTTAAAGGTGTCCAGAAAATAAGTGCTATGGGGGGCGCTAAAAGAAATGTTACAATGGTAACCAGGGTGGACATAATTACTTATTTAATTAAGTTTCACATGTGAAATAGGTCATGTGACTATACCAGGCAGGCAGAGGAAACTTTCTGCTAGATAACTCAAAGTAAATCTTTTTGAATGGCTTACCTGGAAACAAATTAAGAGAACAACTAAATCAACCAAAAGGTAAGCAAGAGCAGAATTCTCTAAATGCAAGTCTACGAAGTAGGGTAATACAGAAGCCCCCAGAGAAACACATGTGTGGCCAAGCTCAGCTAATTCCAGAGACTGTTTCTAAAGAGTTTGAAAATTCTTCAGAATGTCGCATCATACTGAAGGGAAGGTAATAGCTTCCACAGCACACATATGAAATTGATTTGAAACCAATACTAAAGAAAATCAGGTCTGGAGTAGAGAAATAGCCATGCTTGTAAATTCTCTGTGAAGAATAATAATCCAGAGACACACACAGCACAGGTATAGTTTTTTCAAGGATTGACTCCTGGGCCATGCACATCCTATAACAAAAACACTATCACTGAGCTGCAAACATTATTTCTGAGATAGGGTCTCTCTATGTAGCACCACAGAAACAACCCTACAGTATTTAAACCAATGTGAGAGCAGACTATGTTCAGCTCATTTCATCCCGGGCTTCTGTTGCTGTGTTGGGTTACTCTGTGTTGTGAGGCAGTGTCTTCACTGTTACTGTCTGCCAGACTGCCTTATTCTGCATGTCCACCCTGGGTCTTTAGTTGCTGCTTGCATGCTCTCCAACTGTCCCAAAACAAAACAATCAGGAAAAATTTTATTTATAAATAACCAAGTCGAATAAATGCCAGAACTGAGTTTTCTTTGACAAGTTGAATCTGCCAAGGAAGCTGGAAGGCTAATGGATACCTGAGTCTACAACCACCTGCACATCACTGTCATTACATGGGAATGCATTAAACTAAACTACAGTTACATTAATGGCTAATACGTTTAATTGATTCTAAATAGTGTTTTATTTTCGTATCTCTGAAATTAGGATCCATCTTACAAGTAATGAAGAGAAAGTACTGCTGGGTCACAGAAGGAGGAGGAACTGGTGTCTTAGGTAACAGTCACCCGTGTAAAAAGTCAATCTCATTAAAATACATGTAGTCAAAAAACTGAAGGACAATGATGCTAAGAAGTATTTGATCCTTCCACCTGCTCACATAATATAGTTAGAAATGGAAAAAAAAAAAAAAAAAACTTAGTATGTCCAGGTCAATAGAAATGGCTCGAGACTATCCGGAACCCTAAAAACCAACCCTACTCACTAATCACATCACAGCAGTGGTACCTTGGATACAACACACATTTTACTAGAATATTGCTACTTATCTAATTCTGCAGCTCACTTCTTCTGCCACCCTAAATACACTATGCCATGGTTTCTCTTCACGTCTCCTTCATGCGCTGCCCTCCCTTGTTTCTGCTAAGTCTCCAGACTCGCTTCCTGTGTTACTCAATTACACACGCCATCCACCACAATGCACTGCTGTGTGCTTCCTGCCACATGATACCCAGCACTCAGGGAAAACCACTGCATCAGATGCGAAAATCTGAAGCTATTTTTAAACTTCTTTTTCTAGAATTCTGAAGTAAACCTACAATGCTCAAATGAGTTGTTTCATTATTAAATATTCTTTTCTCACAAAGCAAATAATACCAAATTCAAACTCCTCACAATGGTAATAAAATGTAATTCCTCTCCATTTTTTATAATCTTAGTGTTGTTGTGTAAGACAAAAGATGTTCGTGCATGAAAATATATTGCTTTAAGCTACATGGAAATTTTGTTATCAGCAGATTTTCTTCTTTGAAGATTACCCTCACATTTAAAGTGCACAGTTAGCTTTTTATTTCATCAACACAAGGTTTCATTATGCAGTCCAGGCTGCCTTTGGCCTTATGGTCCTCCCATCCTAGCCTTCCAAAGTGCTGGGGTTACAGACGTGTACAAGCACACCCGACTTAATGTCTTCCCCCAAATCTCAGCCCCACTCCCATACCTGACCCCAAGACTAGGTTGGCTGGTGTTGAACTCACAGAGATCTACCTGCCTATGCCTTCCATGTGCTGAGATTAAAGGTGGGCACCATCATGCCTGGCCACATGTCAACTTCTAAAATGTTATTCAGCAAACAATGAAACCATATTTAATGAGAAAAACTATGATCTAATCCATGTTCTCCTATTAGAGAGAAACCTAAAGAACATTTAAATTAAGCACATCCCTTTTTCTACAGCAAAACCCACTTTCCTATCATCACTGTCCACCTTCGTGGTTTATTACTCAATGGAGAGCTGCTTTAGCTCCTAGTTAGATCATTACTTCTTTCAAAGTGGGGAGGAAATAAGAACAATGCAAGGGAAAGGAATCTGGGAATGTTCCCAGCAGTACAATGAGAGATCTGTTTGGTGAAAGGCACATGGATGGAGGGCGGGAGGGTCAGTGGTCACAACTGCCTATATTTCCCTTAGCTGGAACATGCAGTTTCACTTTTCTTTCTTCCAAAACTGTACTATTCATTTTTTAGAACTTTAAAATTTCCCCAAACTTCAAGAAAACTACAAAAGTATAAACATACTAAGAATTACTAAAATCATGCTGTATTCTTTCCTATTATGAGGGCATTCCTTTTGAGACAGGATCTCACCATATAACTGATGGGCCTGAATTTCACAGAAATTCTCATATTCTGATTCCCCAGTGCTAGGACTCTGGCTTCTAAAACTAAATGAAAGTCTTAAGCTTCTTTCAGTTTAAGTCATATAAATAATGTTATATAATACTCTGGCTAACTTTCAAAATGTTAAAGACCAAAGCTACAGTACAAGCTTCAAACATACTTAATAGGTTTGAGTATAAATGTATTAAATTACTTGCCCTTAAATAAATCTTTTACATATATTCTTGGAAAAAGGGTCTAGAACAAAAACCAGTAATAGATTTTATACTATATTGCACTATAAAAAACATTTTTGCAAGAAGAGTATTTCTATATCAGTATTTTCTTAAGATTTATAATAATAGTTTAATACACAATCACTTGTAATGGGGGGGTACACCTTTAATCCCAGCACTTGGAAGGCAGAGCCTCATCTCTGTTGAGTTTGAGGCTAGCCTGGTCTACTCTTATTCCAGGACAGCAAGGGCTACACTTAGAGACCCTTTTTCTAAAAGCAAAAACAAGACAAAAAATAGTTTTCTTTTTATGTAGTGTATATTTATGTGTGTTCTATCTGCTGTTGTATATATATAGGTATCCAGGGAAGTCAGAGAAGGTGTGTTGGAGCCCCTGGAGTTAGATTTACAGGAAGCTCAGGAAATCCCAAGTTGCCTGGTGTGGATTCTGGGTACAAACTCAGGACCTGTGGAAGAGCAGCGAGTGCTCTGAACTGCATGGCTTATCTAGAACCATGGCTTATCTAGAGAGGGAAACTGGGATTCTTTTCTCCATCCTTGGTTTTTAACTGTGTTCCATCATTTCTTTAAACATACATATTCTCTTCTTTTCCATGTGTGTGTGCATGTTTGCGTCAGGTATACATGCATGTTGGAGCATGAAGGCATGATGCCATGTTGGCGTCAGGTATAAGGAATCTCCCTCAGTTGCTCTCCCACCTTATTCTGTGAGGCAGGGAAAACAAAAAGAGCACTTATGTGTATGACAAAAATGGAAATCAAAGATTAAGAATGCCTTGTTTGTTTTTCTTTCTGGGGAAGAGGTAACCAAAACACAACTCTACAGCACCCCATCCCCCTTTAAACAATCATATTACACTGCCTTCCTTTACTGTGAAAGGTATGAGGCTGTGTTTGACACTTTAATAAAACTCAGTGAAACATGGTCTACTGGAAATGGCCGGCCGGAAGATGCCCACTGTAATCTGTATTTTTAAGACCTCATAAAAAGCAGTTAGAAAACAAAGATCATTATCAGAAGAATTAATACATGTCCCCACCCCTACAAATTATATTTACAGGAAACAATCTAAGCAGTTACTTTACTCAAAATAATCTAAGCAAAACTTCACCTTTTATTAAATATTATAATTAATCATAATTGAAATTATGAGTTATGTATATTTACAAAGTCACTTATCTCCCTGTTAGGAAAAATGAATGAATATATAAACATATATAGTGGAGGTATGCTTCATTCTACCATCAAATCAAGTCAATAAAAACAATAATGTATCTATGTAGCTTTCTCTACAACAGGATATCATCCTATTAATAAAAATTTCACCCCATCAATTTTTCTAAAAACAAAATAAAAGACATATGCCCCACATTTTTTGAAATCAGTATTTCTGATAAACAGAAGAATCTCGTGCAATGATATGAAATAAAGTTATCTGCAGCAAGTGCGGAGAATCTGTGTAATTATGGAAAAGTTAAAAAAAAGATAGAACAGAGACCCATATAGCAGCTCACACTGTGGGATCAAGTAAGATTCTACCATTATCTACCTAATCTACATATCTATATTCTCTCTCTCTCTCTCTCTCTCTCTCTCTCACATACACACACACACACACACAGACAGACAGACAGACAGCACACACACACACAGACACTGACAAATGACATAATACAGCATGACTGTGTGTAAGGCCTATAGTTTCAAGATCATTTTAATACACAGAAATAGAGGAGTGTGAGGAAATAGAAGCAGTCATTGAAAGTACCCCAAGCAGAACGGTTTAGTGCAAAATTCTATCAGACCTTCAACGAATACCTAAACCAATACTCTTCAAACTATTTCACAAAATAGAATCGGAAGGAACACTGCCCAACTCATTCTTTGACGCCACAATTATTCTTATAACTAAACTACACAAAGAAAGAGAACTAAAGACCACTTTCCCTCATGAATATCAATGCAAAAATACTCAATAAAATTATCAGAAACTGAATCTTAAGAACACATCAAAACAATCAATCACTATGATCGAGTAGGCTTTATCCCAGAGATGCAAGGATGGTTCAATATATGGAAATTCATCAACGTAATCCACTATATAAACAAACTCACAAAAATAAACCACATGATCATTTCATTACATGCTGAGAAAGCATTTGACAAAATTCAACATCCCTTCATGTTAAAATTATTGAAAAGATCAGGAATTCAAGGCCCATACCTAAACATAGTAAAAGTGATACACAGCAAACCTGTAGCCGACATGAAACTAAATGGAGAAAAACTTGAAGCAATCCCACTAAAATCAGGGACTAGGCAAGGCTACCCACTCTCTCCCTACCTCTTTAATATAGTGCTTGAAGTCCTAGTCAGAGCAATAAGACAACAAAAGGAAGTCAAAAGGATACAAATTGGAAATGAAGAAGTCAAAATATCGTTATTCGGCAACCAACAGATTGGGAAAAGATCTTTACCAATCCTACAACAGATAGAGGCCTTATATCCAAAATATACAAAGAACTCAAAAAAGTTAGACCGCAGGGAGACAAATAACCCTATTAAAAAATGGGGTTCAGAGCTAAACAAAGAATTCATAGCTGAGGAATGCCGAATGGCTGAGAAACACCTAAAGAAATGTTCAACATCTTTAGTCATCAGGGAAATGCAAATCAAAACAACCCTGAGATTTCACCTCACACCAGTGAGAATGGCTAAGATCAAAAACTCAGGTGACAGCAAATGCTGGCGAGGATGTGGAGAAAGAGGAACACTCCTCCATTGTTGGTGGGGTTGCAGACTGGTACAACCATTCTGGAAATCAGTCTGGAGGTTCCTCAGAAAATTGGACATTGAACTGCCTGAGGAATACCCTGCCTGGGCATATACCCAAAAGATGCCCCAACATATAAAAAAGAACGTGCTCCACTATGTTCATCGCAGCCTTATTTATAATAGCCAGAAGCTGGAAAGAACCCAGATGCCCTTCAACAGAGGAATGGATACAGAAAATGTGGTACATCTACACAATGGAATATTACTCAGCTATCAAAAACAACGACTTTATGAAATTTAGGCAAATGGTTGAACTGGAAAATATCATCCTGAGTGAGCTAACCAATCACAGAAAGACATACATGGTATGCACTCATTGATAAGTGGCTATTAGCCCAAATGCTTGAATTACCCTAGATGCCTAGAACAAATGAAACTCAAGACAGATGATCAAAATGTGAATGCTTCACTCCTTCTTTAAAAGGAACAAGAATACTTTGGCAGGGAAGAGAGAGAAGATTAAAACAGAGACTGAAGGACACCCATTCAGAGCCTGCCCCACATGTGGCCCATATACATATACAGCCACCCAATTAGACAAGATGGATGAAGCAAAGAAGTGCAGACCGACAGGAGCCGGATGTAGATCGCCCTGAGAGACACAGCCAGAATACAGCAAATACAGAGGCGAATGCCAGCAGCAAACCACTGAACTGAGAATAGGACCCCTGCTGAAGGAATCAGAGAAAGAACTGGAAGAGCTTGAAGGGCTCGAGATCCCATATGTACAACAATGCCAAGCAACCAGAGCTTCCAGGACTAAGCCACTACCTAAAGACTATACATGGACTGACCCTGGACTCTGACCTCATAGGTAGCAATGAATATCCTAGTAAGAGCACCAGTGGAAGGGGAAGCCCTGGGTCCCTAAGACTGAACCCCAGTGAACTAGACTGTTGGGGGAGGGCAGCAATGGGGAGGTGGGGAGGGAACACCCATAAGGAAGGGGAGGGGAAGGGATGTTTGCCGGAAACCGGAAAGGGAATAACACTAAATGTATATAAGAAATATTCAAGTTAATAAAAAAAAAAATATCGTTATTATCAGATGATATAATAATATACTTAGGTGACCCCAAAAACTCCACCAGAGATGAACAACTTCAGCAAAGTGGCTGGATATAAAATTAACTCAAACAAATCAGTAGCCTTCCTCTACTCAAAGGATAAACAGGCTGAGAAAGTATTAGGGAAATGACACCCTTCACAATAGTCCCAAATAACTTAAATAACTCAGTGTGACTCTAACCAAGTAAGTGAAAGATCTATATGACAAGAACTTCAAGTCTCTGAAGAAAGAAATTGAAGATCTCAGAAGATGGAAAGATCTCCCATGCTCATGGGTTGGCAGGATTAATATAGTAAAAATGGCAATTTAACCAAAAGCGATCTACAGATTCAATGTAATCCCCATCAAAATTCCAATCCAATTCTCCATAGAGTTAGAAAGAACAATTTGCAAATTCATTTGGAATAACAAAAAACCCAGGATAGCTAAAATGATTCTCAACAAAAAGGACTTCTGGGGGAATCACCATCCCTGATCTCAAGCAGCATTACAAAGCAATAGTGATAAAAACTGCATGGTATTGGTACAGAGGCAGGCAGGTAGATATCTCAATGGAATAGAATTGAAGACTCAGAAATGAACCCACACACCTATGGTCACTTGATCTTTGACAAAGGGGCTAAAACATCAATAGGAAAAAGACAGCATTTTCAAAAATGGTGCTGGTTCAACTGGGGGTCAGCATGTAGAAGAATGCAAAGGATCCATTCTTATCTCCTTGTACAAAGCTCAAGTCCAAGTGGAACAAGGACCTCCACATAAAACCTGATATACTGAAACTACTAGAAGAGAAAGTGGGAAAGAACCTCGAACCCATGGGCACAGGTAAGTTTTCTAAACAGAACACCAATGGCTTATGCTCTAAGATCAAGAAATGACAAATGGGACCACAGAAAACTGCAAAGCTTCTGTAAGGCAAAGACACTGTCATTAGGACAAAATGGCAACCAACAGACTTGGAAAAGATCTTTACCAATCTTACATCCAATAGAGGGCTAATATCCAATATATATGAAGAACTCAAGAAGTTAGATTCTAGAGAATCAAATAACCCTATTAAAAAATGTGGTAAAGAGTTAAACAAAGAATTCTCAATTGAGGAATATTGAATGGACACAGAGCACCTAAAGAAATGTCAACATCCTTAGTCATCAGGGAAATGCAAATCAAAACAACCCTGAGATTCTACCTCACATCAGTCAGAATGACCAAGATTAAAAACTCAGGTGAGAGCAGATGCTAGTGGATGTGGAGAAAGAGGAACACTCCTCCATTGTTGGTGGGATTGCAAGAGGGCACAACCACTGTGGGAATCAGTCTGGTGGTTCCTCAGAAAATTGGACATAGTACCACCTGAGGACCAAGCTATACCACTCCTGAGCATACCCAAAAGATGCTCCAACATATAACAAGGACACATGCTCCACTATGTTCATAGCAGTCTTATTATTTATAACAGCCAGAAGATGGAAAGAACCCAGATGTCCTTCAACAGAGGAATGGATACAGAAAATGTGGTACATTTGCAAAATGGAGTACTACTCAGCTATTAAAAACAATGACTTCATGAAATTCTTAGTCAAATGAATGGAACTAGAAAATTTTCTGAGTGAGGTAACCCAATCACAAAAGAACACACATAGTATGCACTCACTGATAAGTGGTTATTAGCCCAAAAGCTTGGAATACCCAAGGTACAACTTATAGACCACATGAAGCTCAAGAAGGAAGACCAAAGTGTAGATGCTTCAGTCTTTCTTAGAAGGGGGTAACAAAATACTCATAGGAGGAAACACTAAGACAAAATATGGAGTAGAGACTGGAGGAAAAGCCATACAGAGACTGACCCACCTGGGAATCCAGCTCATATATGGTCACCAAACCTAGACGCTGTTGCAGATGCCAAGAAGTGCATGCTGACAGGAGCCTGATAAAGCTGTCATCTGAGGGGCTCTGGCAGAGCCTGACAAATACAGAGGCGGATGCTCACAGCCAACCATTGGACTGTGAACGGGGTCCCCAATGGTGGAAATAGAGAAAGGACTGAAGGAGCTGAAGGGGTTTGCAACCTCTAGGAAGAACAATAATATCAACCAACCAGACTCCCCAGAGCTCCCAGAGACTAAACCACCAACAACCATGACTCCAGCAGCACATATAGAATAAAATGGCCTTGTCAGGCATCAATGGGAGGAGAGGCCTCTGGTCCTGTAAAGGCGGATGCTCCAGTGTAGGGGAATGCCAGGATGGGGAGGAGGGAGGGAGGCAGAGAGTGAGAGGGTGTGTGGGTGGGTGACAACCCTCATAGAAGCAGGGGAAAGGTGGATGGGATAGAGGGTTTCTGGAGGAAAAACCAAGAAAAGGGGATAACATTTGAAATATAAATAAAGAAAATATCCAATAAAAGAAAAAAGGAAAAAAGAAATGGTGGAGTGTGAAACCACCCAGTTCTGCGTGGCACAGATGTTTCACTGCTAACATGAGAGATGCTGGGAGAAGGCTGAGAACTCACAACCTACCTGGTGGAGAAAGCCACTTCTAGGAGTGCTCTGTTATATCATACATGTATGTGCATTAGAGTGGCAAATGTCAGCTTATACTAACCTCAATTTGCATTAACTTCATAATCTATATTCTGCAGACTAATATTCTTTTTAACCTACCTTATACAACACTCAAGCCACTATTAAGCACTGGTATTGTAGCACTGGAAATATAAACAATCACAAACATTGTCATGTTCCCAAAAATAATGACCATGCCTTAGTGCTCAGTGTCTTAAGCAGGCATGGTTTCTCTGCCTACCAACACTCAGGAGGATCTCTTTGAGTTCAAGGTCAGCCTGATATACATAGCGAGTTCCAGGAAAGCCAGAGTTTTATCAAGAGATTCTGACTCAAAAAACAAACAGCAAACAAACAAAAAGGTAGGACTGAGTGAGTACCTTAGAACTAAGAACATAATAGAACCCTGAAGACACATTAAATTATTTTAATTTTAAAATCCTTTTAAAGTTCATAATCAAACAAAAATCCTGAAATCTGCAGATAATGACTACTGGTATTTACAAGAAAGTTGTAAAAGGCACACATATTACCACAGATACAACAGTAGTACGTTGTTCTCTTTTCCACCAAATTACAGATCAAACATAGACTCATCCATGCTAAGCACATGTTATACCACTGAGCTATGCCCACAAGTAGAGGTCTTAATAGTTTATCTGAATAAAGTATTTGAGACTGCAGTCTAAAACAATATGGAAGATATACCACTGTATTAAACTTCAAGATGATTTCATTGGATGCAAATTATATACCAGTAATTCAAAAACCTAAGATAAGACATTGAAAATATGATCAGTGGTCCTATAATAGTTAAATAGTTAGTAGTTAAATCATGGGGAGAAAAAACTACTTGAGCTTCTAATAATATAATTCAAGTAATCTCTTTTTCACTTATCAGTTGATTTTATTCTCAGGTACTTTCAAATGGATTATTACTGAACAATATTTAAAAGCAAGGCTATGAAACATGCTGCTTCCTGTGGCTAATAATGTAGCTTTTTGCTGATGTGTGTACTACAATAAAAAAGACCTTTTTCAGAACTGCACACATGTAGGCAGCACATGTAGTGCTTTGGCAAGTTTCTAAATATATTTCTTCCCTTCTAACAGGGCTAAAAAGATCTAATTTGTTGCCAGGGTTTCTTGGCCGAAATCCAAGACAAGATGACCTTGTCCTTGAACAATACAATAGGATCTTGCTTCCTCTGGGCCTCTCTCTGAGCAAGCACTGAGAAAAATCTTCCCAAGAGATAAGTTTATTTCATCTCAAGAAATAGATCTGTCATAATAGACAAAATAGGAATCAGATAAGAGGAGGAGGAGTTTTAACCTCTGAGAAAGAGTCCTAACTTACTATCTATAATTAGTGCTAGAGCTGTGCTTCATTGTTAAGGACAATGCATCAATCAAATGAAGTTAAGAGATACCCTAACCAATGCAAACAGACAAGGTCAAACTGCTGCGGAGAGGAGCTTGGTCTTTTTCTAATCAATTAAGTTTTCTTTAACCTGGTCTAGTTAACGTACATCATACTCATGCTAGGCCTTTGGATTATTGTCTCCCGGCTCTCAGCTACAGGCAAATGGACCTAGCACCCCCTCTAATGTAGACCGTGCCAACAGTGATGAGTCTGCTGTCCTTGGATCCTTCTGTATCCTGACTCCGTGCAGTCCCTTGCTTTGGTATTCTCCCTACATGGTATTCTGCCAGCCTTGAAAAGCCTTCTTTATTCTGTATTCTTAACAGCTGACAAACAGTTTTAAATTCCAAACATACTCATAACACATGGTACACAAGGGGGAAGAAATCATTCAAGGCGGGATTCCTCATGTCTCCATAGAAGCCAAGCCTATTTCTAAGCACCAATTAGAAGAACTAAGAAGATTAAATGGTACCTATTGTGTGCTCCTGAATCCCTACTACTGAGTCAGAGTGGCAACGGAACTGGAGATGGAACAAGTGAGGCCAAGCAAAGTACAGTGAGTACGAGCTGAGAAACTAGCAAGGAACAGGAGCCAACTGTGTAAAATCAGAGCAGCCTGGTCTGAAATTTAAAGCGCATAGAGAAAAACCATCTATACTGGGGGAGGAGGGGGACAAAACCTTTTTTTTAAAAAAATTACCTTTTTTTCTTTTATTGGATAGTTTCTTTATTTACATTTCAAATGTCAATCCGGTTCCCCTCAGCAATCTCCTATCCCCTCCCCCCTACCCCTGCTTCTATGAGGATGCTTCCCACCCACTTCCTCCCTCCTCCCCACCCTGGTATTCCTTTTAAAGGGTTTTTAGGAATTTAGACAATATAAGCTGAGTGATCTTTTACTTTTTTGGTCCAGGAACGTATAAAATGTCAAAGTAATTCAAACACTTGGGAGGCTGATAAGAACATAGAAGAGAAGCCTAACTGAGATGTAGTTCTGAGTGGTAAAGTGCTTGATTTGCATGCATAAAGCCCCAGGGTCCCTCTCCAGGAGTAGATAAACTAGGCACGGTGGACCACGCCTACGAGCTCTGCACACAAGAGGATAGGAAGCTTGAGCTATCTTCCGCGAGCCTGAGATACAGGAGACCCTGATTCAGAGTAAGAGGGGAAAGGGCAAGAGGAAGGAAAAAGAAGGGAAGAGGGGGTTGGGGAAGTGGATGGTTCATCCAAGTCACAGCTAGCATAGATGGAGGGAGATGGTCAGGTGGTAAAGCTGGGTCTGTGCCAAATGCAGGACTCACTTTGCACTAACAAGAGGTGGGGACAGCAAAGGTTCTGTGCTTTCACTGGAGCCAAGTGACTGTGGTGATCAGAAGTAACAGAGGCAAGGCTAAGGAAACCAAGACATGAAGTTTATGTGTAAAGAGTTAAGCAGCAAGTGAGGAGAGGTGGGAGCTACTGCCCAGCTACTCAGAAACCTGAGGCAGAAGGATCGCTTCAGTGTTAGTTGAGCCACACAGTAAGGTCCATGAAACCTCCCGAACAAAAAGGAAGACCTGATTCTCTGTTTTCCACCTGTGGCTTAAACCAATGGTGGATCAATAGTACTAAAGAGCTGGGAGCTGGGGCTAGGGCTAGCGACAAGGACATAGGATGTCAGGAGGAAGAAATTGGGCTAAATGACATCCTTTCCAGGCCATCCCACTTCAGTCTCTGGATAATTCATTTAAAAATATGGACAATGCAGTCTTGAGTATGCCAAGTAACGTGAAGTTGTATTAAATACTTCTCAGCATGGTATCACTACTGCTATAATAATGGTGATCATAATGTCATGTGTGTGCCCAGAGTAACAGAGTAGGTAAAAGGCCAGTGTTTTTTTAAGTTTGGGGGTCCATGTGTTAACACTGCTACCAAGACTATAGAGCTTACACAGGTGTGTAAGCCACACGAGTAGGGTGTTTTACACCCAAGTTTAATGGAAGCTAACAGCCTGGGCCGCAATGACGCCCTTGCACGTTACCGAGTACTGTGTGCCCTCTTCTTCTATCTTCAGTCCCTTCCCTTCTGCAGGCAACCCTGCATGTTTCTTACAGGCAATCCTGCATGTTTCTTACAGTCAATCCTGCATGTTTCTTACAGGCAACCCTGCATCGTTCTTTAGAGCTCTGCTGTAGGAATCAGGAAGATACTGTAAAAGGTGGTACGTGGTATGTGACAAATGGTCAGCAGTTCCAGCTGCTCCAGCTGTCCCTTCCACATAAGTAGGCATTCCGTTCTGTACACCTTTTCCTAGTATTTAACCACAACTTGAAGTGTGACTTAAAGTAAAGGCAAAACACTGCACAAATCGGTATTTTCTGTAAATTTTTTAAAAAGGAAAACAGGTCATCAGTTTGACAGTATCAAGTCCACTACATTAAAGTGGCCGATCTGAAGGATTTACAAAGTTTCCGAGTTGCCTCAAATTACAGATTTTTTTTTAAAGCTGATGTATTAATAAAGCAGTATTTTGTTGGTTGATTTTGAGACAGGGCTCACTACAGAGTGAACTTGAACTTCCCAGCCTCCTTCTCAGCCTCCCAATGCTAGCCCACCCAAAATTCTCTCCAATTCTCAGAAGCTGTGAAAGCTTTCCCCATACAACATGAAGTTGCACTTTTTACAACTAGGTCAACGGTGGTTTGTCTGTCTGTTTGTCTGTGTTTGTTTTTGAAATGCAGTTTTATAACACACCTCTGAAATGCCAACTATTTTCAAGATCGCACAAGGAATCTGTATTTATACAATGGAAACATTCCTCCAACAGCCAACTTTTAAATAAATTAAAGCAGCCCTGGGCTGATGGATTTCTATAACTGTCTTCTTGTTATCAATGGGCCCCACAGAGGGGCTAGGGATGAGAAAACACACAAAACTCAAACGTTTTAAAAGCTCAAAGGTTAAGTAAGACTTCACTAGCCCAAAAGTGAGAATGTTGAGTGTTTGTGCCAAGCAACAGAGACGTCCACTGAGTGAGGCAGGAAATAAAGAATAAAATCTGCACGATGTGGAAGATCTTTATAAGGCATGATAACTGAGTCTCTCAAACAAAGTTTTCATTGTCCGGATACCATACTTCCTTCAGTAGTCCTGCAAGTAGCCAAAGGGGCAGTAAAAACCCCCAGACTGTATAGAGAAGCAAAACCGAAAATATTTTTTAATTTGGTGGAAGTGACTGAACTGAAGTCAGCTGTGACATTTTTATGATACAGCATTACAGGAGTAAAAAAAGACTTCTTAACCATTCCAGTCCATCAGTGTGGACTGAACCACCACTGCTTGAGGACCAGAGTGGTTTTCTTTTATCCAGCTCCTCATGCTGCACTCTGAAATCTGACTGCCAAGTGACAACATGTCAGTCAGAATGAACTGGACAATGGCCAGCAGCAAGACTTCAGAATCACAAGCTGCCAGTGCCCTGCACTCTGTGCTCTGGATGCAAATCCTAACATCCCATTTGTTTGGTGAGTTATGAAGTAGTTATTGGGAAGCAAATTCAAGTCTGGCACAAGACACAGCCTCCCGGTGGGCGAGCTGGTACTTGGTGCTCTCTATCCCAACAGCGCCAAAGTTTCACAAGATCCAGGTGTTGCTTCCTTGACCCATCAACGGTTTTAATAATTTTCCTTGTTAAATGTGTATTAGGAAGGTAAATGCTGCCCTGTCCCATTTTGGGAAAGGTTACATGAGAAAGGTGCACAGTGAGCCTAGGATCTAAATTCTAGAGCTGCCTCAAGTGCAGATTAAGATTATTAAGATTATTACTCGGAAGCTGTAACTACAAGGAGCTGAGTGCTAAAGACCTGGACTAAAATCGGTCTCCAGTGGTTGTCTCTCTGACAACCTTTCTTCTGTAAAGTGAGGTACCTGGTCGCTCTTTCCTAGATTAGGTCTGAAGAGATTTAATCAAGAAAACATGCCTAGGACCCCACTAGGACAGGGCTGGGACAAGGCAGAGAACTAACATTTGCCAGCATGCAGCCCCAACTGAAGACCCGAAGGCTCATTCCCCAGGTGAGGCACCGCCTCAGGGTCACTGCACCTAAGGAACTTTCCAGCATCCAACTACAGTGCTCATTATTTAGTGGTGACAAAACCAAATCCAAATGCTCTAATCCACAGCATCCCACTTACTGATTTTCAAGGCCTTAGTGGTTTATAAGTATTTTTTAAAGTTTGACACGATTGCATTAAAGCCAACTCGTAAATCATAATGTACAGGTCTAGAATATGTAAGGAGACAGTTCTAAAATGCTTATACGTGCACCTAAATTTGAGCACTTTAATTGGAGAATACACACACACACACACACACACACACACACACACACGTGTTCACATACATACACAGCTTGTGACATGGTGACACAAAAGTCGCACCACAGGAGTGCACATTGCCTGGAACAGGAGGCTCCGGCCTGGAGTTAGACACAGAAATGCGTTTCTCACAAATAGCAGTAGCTGCCTGTGGGATTTCAGCAAGACAATCGCATAGCTGACTCATGGGACCAATTACAAAGGAGCAGTAATGTTTCCTGTGGCATTAAAACAATACAGTGTGCTTTCATCACCAATTAACAAATGTTAAGAAGTCAGAAGTCTACCGCCGATGGCTTTATTGCCAAATCAATACCAAAGCCCCCCACCTTCCCACCCACCTCCACGTGCATTCCTTGCCAGATTCCCCAAAACAGGTTTCTCAAACTGCTTGGGCATTTAGTGACAACTGTATTATTTTCTAATGACAAAAAAAAAAAAATCAGCTGCCCAGTATTTCTCAATGTTAGTGGTCTGGTTTAAATAAACTGTTGGTCTTGCTTAAGATTTTTAGAAATCACAGAAAATCGGAAGAACGAGTGAGCTGTAACTCACCCTCCCTCCCCTCCTCCCTCCCTCCCTCTTCTGAACAGCAGCCGATATCACTACCCTCTAAAACACTGCTTCCCCTGGAGAAGAGCAGCACTCCATGGAAGAGAACTCCCTGCCAGCTCCCCACACTGCCTGCCCCCCAGCCGGGCAGCCCATGATGCCGGCAGTGGTGGATACTTACAGACTGCTTCTCCTGCTGGCCCAGAACTCCATGGTTAGCAGGCGCGGCCAGCGGTTTCATAATGAAGAAACATATGCTGAACTGAATTTACACATCATGTACCAACCTCTCACGATGGCAAGTCACCCTCTACAGCATGAAATTAAAAGAAAAAGGGGGGGAGGAAAAAAAAAAGAGGGAGGAGGGAAAACCAGGTTGCAGCTTAAAGTGTCACTACTGGTGAGCCTAAAAACCCTTCACACTTGTAGACGGAAAAGGAATCCGGACCACAGTGCTCGGCTCCATTTTCATCACACTGAAACTCTAACCCTCGGAGGCTCTGACAAGGCTGAGGGAACCTCACCCGGCCTTCAGGCTTCTGAGAGAACGAGATCATTTCTGAGGCTGAAGAACAAGAGGCAAAAGAAAAGGGGGAAAAAAGCTAAAATGGCTGACTGCACACAGACTCCCCTCCAAAAGGCTTAATACAGAATTATATTAGCCAGGGTGGTGAAAAGCCAGTCTCTAGCATTCAGCCAAGCATTGTTAACACTCTTGTTTCATTTGCAATCACACATACAGACCCCTCCAAACAAGGGAAAAAAAGAGAGGAAGAGAGGAAAAAAAAAAAAAAATCAGGGCAGAGCGTGTGAATCAGGACCTCCTCCCTAGCGGCTAATGATGCTGACAGTGGTGACCAGTGATCTCTGTCCCACTCCACTAACCAAGTTTGCACAATTAATCTCAGCAGTATGACACTGATGGACATTTAATTTAATGATGCCTGTCCCTCACACTCAACACAAGCATGCCTGCTAGCCGGAGTCACTGACAGAAACACAGCACATGCACACACACACATACACACAATCTCAAGAATCATGAGTCTGAATGCAATACACCAATATAATTACATTATTGTGCTTACTTTGGAGGACCATGGCTGCAGGCAGTTGGCATAGCAACGCACAAGGAAAGCCATTTCCTGGGTAGAGAAAGCTTCCTTTTCTCAATAAAAAAATCCCTCTTAGGAAACAAACGGCATTGCTGCTTCTCGCAGAAAGCAAGACACTGTAGTCTGTCTCTTAACCTGCAAGCCTCACACTCGATGTGGTTCTAGTGATGTAAGTGGGTTTCTCTCTCTCCCTCCCTCTCCCCATATACGCTGAAATATTCAGCTCAAACGGTACACACGTTCCTTAAGGCTCGCCCCCTCCTCTACTTAACCATTTCACTCATTAAGGTAGCGATGGACAATTCAGATAAAGTAACAAGCTCTTGCCTGTATTATATCAGCGTCTGTAGGTTAAGCAAGTCTCAGAGGGATGGAATCCATTGATTGCTGACTCCAAATAATATCACTGAAGACGGGGTGGGCAAACGAAGCAAGGACTTACTTGAATAGCTTTGAACTAAAATATGTTTTTTTTTTTTCACCAAGGTGGGGAGAAAGGAATCAATGTGACCTCTATCTACCCCACCCTAAAGTATTATTGTTCCACCGTAAATAAGAATGTCTTAAAAATTTATAAAATGCACGATTAGCAAGCTTTGTTAAATTTAGAAGATGAGATCTTCACACACACACACATACACACACACACACACACACATATTTGCATGCACACACAGATGCACATATGGTCGTGTCAATAATATTATAATAAACCACCTGGGTTTTTTTTTTTTTTTAAACAAACCAAACTTCTAGAGGTGGAGCTGAAATTAAATGAAGAAATGCTATTCTCCCACAGTCTTAATTTCAGCTACGCAAACAGGTTTACCTGGGAGGCTGCATTACAGCTGACGAGGAATAAAGACACTTCCATCAGCTCTTACAACCAGTTATACTTTTAAATGGAAGAGAGGACAGAAAACAGTTATGGAAAACATGTCATCTCTTACAGTGGCCTTTGGCACTGTCAGGGCACCCTATGGGGTTTCTTGTCTATCTGAAGACGGCATCCACCCTGCTCTTTCTTCCCCTCCGTAACAAAAGGCAAGCATTCTCTCCAGTCGTGATGGGAGTCTCTTCTCCCTACCTCCCACTACTTCTTACACTTCTTATATTACTCATTATCTAATCATACATTATCTGAGCACACTGCTCCCAGCCAAACATCTGCCCTGTCAACTTTTAAACGTCCATGTCTCTCCTATCTCAAATGCAAAATTAAACTAGATTCCTCCTTTGACACAGTCTCCTATGTCTACAGACTTACTCTCTTCCCACACTTCATAACCAAAT
Organism: Rattus rattus; assembly: GCF_011064425.1. Classification (NCBI taxonomy): domain Eukaryota; kingdom Metazoa; phylum Chordata; class Mammalia; order Rodentia; family Muridae; genus Rattus; species Rattus rattus. Next base: position 74,238,841 of record NC_046156.1, on the reverse strand, counting down.
CTTGCAAGAACTCATCTCGGGCTTTCTCTGTTTTCCCACCCTGTGTGCTATGCGGATAAAAGGCCGCTTGGATCTGGTACAGGGTTATACATGTTTGGGGCAAATTCAACGCCCATTCCTCCTGATACCCATCGTGCTGGTTTTGGTTGCTCTTCAGCTAAGTTTCTCTTCATCTCTGCTGCAATCATCTCTTCCAGTATTTGGCCTTTAAACCAACAGTCTGGACTCATGTATATACTACATATTCAACCCATTTGCCATATTCATTTCTAAGCTCTTTGAAAACCAAAGCCTCATCATTTCATATCTATCTTCCATTTTCTATGTTCCTCAACCAGATTAAAATGCACCATTTTACCAAACCAAAAGACAGACAGCAACTCTATCAACCTGACTTCCAAGATTTACATACTTTGGGCTGGTGAGATGGCTCAGGAAGATGCCTGCTGCCACACCTGACAACCTGACTGACTCCAGACCCACAGTAGGCGAGAACAACAGCGCCTCACACCTCCATCTCTGAGCTATGGCACATGCATGCAAATACACACGTAAATACTTTGCGAAAAGATTTACACGCTCATACCACGCTCACAGTCACTCTAGATCTCTTGGATTTCTCTTGCCCCCTGGACAGGCATGGGGGCCTTTTGTTTCTCACCCCACTTCAAAATGCATATAGGTACAATGTCCTTCCAGGGTTATCACAACACAGTCCATCTCAGTGCAGTTGTGATTTTACAGTTTGTCACAATACTATTTAAGCAGCTCCTCTACTTCCCCATACACACTCTAAGTCCATGGTGGCTGCTGCCGTGTCCGTCACGTGTGTCTGCACTACACACTCACCCACAAGTGTGCTGAATGACGGCATCAAATCTTTATTGAGTGGAAAGAGACACTGTTAAGACCATGTTTTATCCTTCAGACTGCATTCTGCAATTTCAAATAGTGTTCTGAAACAGATATAGTTCAAAAGCAAACGGTACCAATAATAAGTAATTCAACCAAAAATCAACAATAAATGCACAGATTGAATGGCATCTACCACATCCCACGGGACATGATTCAGCCTTGAAAGGGAATGTACACTACAGCAGAGTCAATGTAGAAGACGGAGGGCTAAGTGGAAAAAGCCAGTAGTGTACAAACAAATGTTGTAACCCACTCGACTCTGGGTTTCTAAGCTAACCAAATTTTAGGGACAGCCAGGATAGGTGTTTGCCAAGAGCTTGCATGGTGTGTGTTTGTGTGTGTGTGTGTGGAGGGGGGTATTGATTAGTTTTGATTAGTCTGAGTAATACTGGACTGTATACTTAATGGTAAACTTGTCACATACGTTTACCACCATACAGAAGTGATTGACTCAAGAATCTTCATACTTCAGTAGCCTCATATTGATGGTGTCTTGCACTATAATAGCAAGGTTTCTCACTTACTGTTGCCTCTCTCTGGAAATATGTGTCACTTTTCTCAAGAAGGAAACTAACCTAATCTGGAAACCTGAAAGATGAAGTAAGAAAATCACACATCCTCAGGCATGGAAGCCTCTCTGTACTGTGAGGTTTGGCGGGACAGCTTCAGGGTCTGGCTTCATGCCTGCAACATTCATACCTTAAGACTCAGTATGGACAACTTGGAAGTTAATCAGCCACATTATCTTATACAATGACACAATTATGGCAGGTACTAGTTATAAAATAAAATCTTATAGTACAGATTTGTATGAGCAAAGATAAACCATGTGGCCTAAAAGTAAGAAAGCCTAACTTGTGTTCTATTTACTCCATCTCTTAGCCATCTACACTCAGTAGCATTAAACAGATCTAGAAAAACAAAACAAACCCTTCTGCTGTGTGAGGAACTTTTAAATTCTAGTTACAATGTTAAAGAAGTAGAATATAGAGTTCATGAACCTCCTTAACCTAAAGGCATCCCAACTAAATGAAATGTTGTTGAATTCCTTCATGCTTTTACCTTCTAACATATTTACTATTTCTATTACTATAAAATTGAGGAAAATAGTATGTTCTTCGTATCAGTATTTATTACTCATATTTAGAACTTACTTGGTTATTTATTTTTTAAAATTAATTTATTTATTATATATGAGTACACTGTAGCTGTCTTCAGACACACCAGAAGAGGGCATCAAATATCATTACAGATGGTTGTGAGCCACCATGTGGTTTCTGGGACTTGAACTCAGGACCTCTGGAAGAATAGTCAGTGCTCTTAACCACTGAGCCATCTCTCCAGCCCACTTACTTGGTTATTAATACTAACCATGGCTCACAATAAGTTTCCCAAACAGATAAGCCCAAAAGATACAAGAAAATGTTAACAATTATCTTTTGTTAGAAGAGGTCTGTAAGATACAAAGTTAAAAGGCTATAAAGCTACAGGAGTCTAGTTTTCAAATACCACCATGCCTGACAGTTATGCATTGATTCATTCCCTCTTCTTAGGCCAGAGGAAAAATTATGAAGTTGGGGATCTAACAGTGAGAAATGAAGAAATAAGTTATTCTTTGAAAACTGGGGAAAAAAAAAAAACAGAAACTATAATCTGATTCCCAATATTTTATTGTTCCCCAAACAAGTGACATTTAAAAATATAAGTTCTGGAGTGGAGGAGATGGGGCAGTGGTTAAGAGAACTTGCTATGAAAGCATGAGGGCATTAGTTTGAATCCCCAGCATGGCCTTGCCTAGAACCCCAGTTCTTGGGAGTAGAGACCAGGTGATCCAGGCAACCAGGTGGCTGATTGGCCTTACTAAAAATGGGAAGTTTCAGCATCAATACTTGTAGAGGAATTTTTAAGCCAGCAACATAGCTGCTCTGGCAAAGGGCAACATCCAAAGACTGTCTAGGTCTGTATGATCTGGCAGGAATGCAGACACACCTTTAATCCCTAACAATGGAGGAAGTAGGAAGTAGTCATGTTTAAAAGTGGGACATCTAATTGAGGGGCAGATAAAGTGAGGAATCAGAGGAAGATTTGCCGGAATATGTCAGAGATAGGATATGCACAACAAGGACAGGGAAGAGGGGCTACTTAAGAGGTTCAGAGAGAACTCAGTTTGGTTCAGTTCTGTGCAGTTCAGTTCAATGCAGTCGAGCCCGGTTGAGTTCCTGCAGTCAGTGCACTCAGTACCCTTCAGTTCCTAGAATTCAGAGGTAGGTTTTCCAAGCAGAGCAATTCAGTCAAAAGCCAAGGGAAGCCGATTTTAATCAGTCAGAGTTTGGGAGGAGTTTGAGCTTGAACAACTGAGTTGAACCAGCCAACTAGCGTTCCCAAGTAATTGAGATTATAAGGTTGAACCAACAGATCCCTCCTGATAAATGTTTTATATATTAATCCTACATTTTCACATAGTCTATTTATACTTCAGATTAGTTCTTTACATATCCCACTGGAAGTGCTCACAGAGTTAATCTAGAAAACAGTGCTTTCAACTTATTATTTAAAATAACTTAATTATGATATAAAATACAAAAGTAGACACACTGTCTGACACCTAAAAAAATGTTAACTACACATCTCAGTTGAATCTAAATTAAATGCAAGTTTTAAAACTCCTGGAGGGGGGGTTGGGGATTTAGCTCAGTGGTAGAGCGTTTGCCTAGGAAGGAGGCCCTGGGTTCGGTCCCCAGCTCCGGAAAAAAAAAAAAAAAGAAAAAAAAAAAAAAAAAAAAACTCCTGGAGGCTGGCTGTGTCAGAATTATCTAATGGAATACACATCAAGATGGTCCAATGCTCGGAGACATCCTCTGATGGAATCTTTATGTGGTTTCTCTCTTCAATAACTAAAACTTCCTGACAACAAGCCATTTACACTGTATGTGACTCATCACTAAGAAATTAATGTAGTAACCAACGTGTAATTACTATGTTCCACACCCATGCACGGCACTGAAAAGAAAAAGGTTAGAGATGACAAGGTGTGGAGCAGCAGGGAAACAGGAACAAAGCCCATGAGTCACCAGAAATTCCGACACTCGGCCCTCAGAAATGCACTTATTTGAAAAGCAAGCGGACTTTAATAGCGGATTGAATAGGGCTTACTTCATTTCCTTGAACCTATTTTAAGAAAAGGCCAGACCTCAACCTTGCAGTGTTCAAGGATTCAGAGGTGGAGTCCTTGAGTGCAGACTGAAATGCCTCGGTGCAAAAAGCTTTCACACTGTGCTTCCTGCTATAGTTCATAAAGCAGCACTCCAAACAGAGAGGACTATACCTTCACTGCTAATGTGCTACACTGCAGTCCTCTGTGACTAATACATTTGCACGAAGACAATGGGCTGCTAATGCTCCCTCATTTATTTAACAAAAACAGGAAATACTGCATTATGAACTAAAGAATAGGTTAGCTGAGGTCCTAGACCATCAGAGGATTTTATTACTGATAATGATCCTAGAACTTGATATATAGTAGTTCTTCAAACACCTAAATGATTCCATTTACTTTTTAAAATTAAGGTGTAAAGTTACTGCAGCCTTTAACATGAGGAAATGGACATAAATGGTTTGGTAACTATAAACAGAACTCATTTATTCTTTAATAATATTAGGGGTTTTATACTGTGTTAGGTAAAGAGAGTAAAGAAACCCAACTTTCACACAGATGAACATAAAGGTCGTGCTTAGAGAAGGAAAGAGTTAGAAAAAGAGTTAGGAAAGAGGCAGGCAGGGGTTCTCTAAAGCTGATCTAGCCAAAAGGTTCTGTATGTGTCAGGCATGATTCCTGGGAGCACTGTAATTTCAGGTTATATCATCAGATATAGGGAAGACAGGATGTTATGCTGCAATCTGTGTTGAAGGGACGTGTGAATGACAGCAACCCATTCTAGCTATCCCATCCCAGGAAAGACAGTATGTAAATGTTGTGTTCTGGTGGCAGAAAACAAGATAGGTATTTAGGAAAAGTGTAAGAAGCTGAGTGGGTTTACTGAAGAGAATGCACTTCAGTTTACAGAAGGCTCTGCATAGCGGCTACATTAAGACAGAATGTTATTATCAACCCGAGCTGGCTTTCAGTTAGGGTTCAAGCATGTGTCTACTTCTTCTCTCAGCTCCAGGACCCTGTCTTGTGCAGCTCCAGGAAGGCCCTGGGCATGTTGTTTCAGTCTCTGTGAACTCATATGTGCCTCCGAAGTCTGTGTTTCGAAGGCTTTGTTTCCTCTGTGTCCTTCAATCCCTCTAGTCACATGCCCATCAGGAGAGGCCAACACAAAACTAATTCAGTGACATCTCTGGAGGCTCTTCGTCTCATAACACTGTGTCAGGGTATTTTTTATTTTAACCTTACAGGTCCTTACAGACTGAAGCCAGGGCCTTTCGAATACCATACAACAGCAACGCACCCAGCCCTCTCACTTTTTTCACTTGAAAACATTCTCACTAAATTGCCCAGGCTGGCCTTGAACTCACATAGTCCGTGAGTTTGTCATCCTCCTGGCTCAAATGCTTGACCAGTTGGAATCACAGGCCTGCACCACCTGGCCTGCTTATAGAAGGTTTTTAGCTCCCTACATTTCTTGTGCTCTTTCAATATTCTTAGATTGCCTAAATACATCTAATATTCTCTTACTGAGAAGCAAGCAATTTTGTGAGAGATATATTCCACCTTCACAAGCAACAACTAATTTTAAACAACTATATGTTATTTGAGAATTAAGGTGTATGCAAGGGTGGGGGCATAGTTCAGTTGCCAAAATATTTGCCTTGCAAGCCAAGCCTGAGGAATTTAGTTTGATTCCAAAAAACCACAAAAAAAAAAAAAAAAAAAAAAAAAAAAAAACCCTAGGCTTAGTGGCACACACTTCTAATCCCTGGTGTTGAGAAAGTGGAGGCAGGCATATGCCTAGGGCTTTCTGCCTGAAGAGCAACACTGCCTCAGAAGCCTCAGAAATGGTGGACGGACGGACGGACAGATGGATGGACAGACAGATGGATCTGAAGAGTGGAACCAATGATTATCTTGACTTCTATACACACACACACACACACACACACACACACACACACACACACACGCACGCACGCACGCATGCACGCAAGCACACACATACTTGTACACATAACACACACTCATCCAGAAACACACTCCCACAATAAGAATATACCTATGAAAGGACTTTCATAAAGAATTTGACTTTCCCTATGACAATATTAGTGCCTACATTGAAGATATGCTAATTTAAGCCATCCCTTTGTTATAAATTGGTACTCCATACTAGTAAGAGCTCATTTCTATACTGGAATGAATTAGAAAGGCTAAGGATGAGAGGGAAATGTGCTTTATGAATGGTCTGGAGAGGGAGAAAAAAATGTAACAAAAAACCTTGAAAGAGCCAAAGCCTATCATTGTACAAGAGTAACTTTCTGCAGGCTGGACAATGATGGAGTCTATGTCTTTAAATGATATTTAAATACTAGACTTCAAATTGTGTTCACAGCTTTCGCAGTACCATTGCTCACACCAGTGCCGCCTCTCGTTTGCTGAATTCCAGCTGAAGGAGAAGAGGAATAAGTAAAGAGGTGCCCATACCATGGCTCGTACAAAGCAGACTGCCCACAAATCCACCAGTGGTAAAGCACCCAGGAAACAACCGGCTACACAAGCTGCCCGAGACAGTGGGCTCTTCACTGGAGTGGCGAAGAAGCCTCACCACTGTCACAGGCCTGGTACTGTGGTACTTCGAGAAATCAGACACTATCGGAAATTCACTGAACTTCTGCTTCGCAAGCTCCCCTTTTAGTATCTGGGATAAGAAATGGCTCAGGACTTCAAAACAGATCTGCGCTTCCAGAGGGCAGCGATTGGTGCTTTGCAGGAGGCAAGTGAGGCCCATCTGGCTGGCCTTTTTGAAGATAGCAACCTGTGTGCTATCCATGCCAAACGTGTGACAATTATGCCAAAAGATATCCAGTTAGCACGCTGCATACGCGGAGAACGTGCTTAAGAGTCCACTATGAGGGGAAACTTTTCATTCTAAAAAAATTTTTTTTTCCTCTTCTTCCTGTTATCAGTAGTTCTGAATGTTAGATATTTTTTCCAAGGGGTCAAAGGTACCTATGTCTATGACTACGAGGGGAAACACAGGGGACAGAATCAGGTATTGGCAGTTTCTCCACGTTCATTTGTGGGTGAATTTTAATATAAACGCAAGATGTAAAGCATTAATACAAGCGAAATGTTTCAGTGAACACACTTCAACAGTTTGGCTTTATAACAATTATAAATAAACCTGTTAAAATTTTCTGGACAATGCCAGCATTTGGATTTTTTTTTAAATAAGCAAATTTCTTTTTTTTTTTTTTCTATTTTTTTTTTCGGAGCTGGGGATTGAACCCAGGGCCTTGCGCTTGCTAGGCAAGCGCTCTACCACTGAGCCAAATCTCCAACCCCAGCAAATTTCTTATTGATGGCAACTAAATGGTGTTTGTAGCATTTTATCGCACAGTAGGCTCCATCCATTCACTGTACTTTTCTAACGGAGTTGTCCTACATGCAAGTACCTGTTTTTAATGTTGTCTGTCTTCTGTACTGTTCCTGTAAGTTTGCTATTAAAATACATTAAATCAAAAATAAATAAATAAAAAGCAAACAGGCTTCTAAACTAGTTGAATTATTTGCTATTTATTTCAAATCAAACCTTAAGATTAAATGGTATAAGAAACAGTGTGTGTAAAATTTATTTGTAGGGCTGGGAAAGGAAAGGATTCATGTCTGACTCAATGACGAACCATGGACACTGGGCATGTCACTTTCTCTCACTGGCCTCTGTGAGCTTATCTCCCAGAGGAGGCAATATTGCCTAGTAGGGTGAACTCAGAGCTTCACTGACAAACATCTACCAGATCTGTACATCATAAACGTTCAGAAAGGGACCCTAGCCATATGGGATTAAATTTCAAAATAGTTTTGGTCTGCATTTCTATGGTGGCTAAGGATGGTGAGCATTTAAGTCCTTCTCAGCCATCAGAGATTCCTGCGTTGAGAATTCTGTTTGGAATTACACCCATTTTTAAGTTGAGTTGGTTTGTTTGATATACAGTTTTTAAAGTTCTTTGTATATTTTGGATATTAGCCCTCTTATCAGATATATAACTGATCAAAATCTGCCCATTCTCTAGCTTGCTGCTTTGTCTGGATGATGGTGTTCTTTGGCTTCTAGAAGCTTTTTATTTTCCTATGGTCCTATTTATTAATTGCTGGTTTTAGGGCCTGTGTTACCGGTGTTCAGTTTAGGAAGTCGTCTTCTGTGCCAATGAGTTCAAGGCTAGTCCCACTTTCTCCTTCATCAGGTCCAGTGTGTTTTATGTTGAGGGCTTTGGTTCACTTGGAGTTGGGTTTTGTACAGGGTCTAAGTATGAATTCATTTGGATTCTTCTACATAAGCTAACCCAGTCTGACTAGCACCATTTATTGAAGATGCTCTCCTTTATCCCTGTGAGTATTTCTGTCTTCCCTACCAGAACTCAGTGTGTGGATTTAGGACTGGGTCTTCAATTCAATTCAGCTGACCAACTTGTCAGTTTCGTAGCAACACACTTGGTTTTTACCACTATAGTTCTGTAAAATGACTTGAAATCTGGATAATGATAATTCCCATAATTCATTATTCAAATGTGTTTTAGCTATTCTGCTGAGTGTGTGTGTGTGTGTGTGTGTGCGCGCGCGCGTGCCCGCGCTCATATGGAGGTAAAAGTCGTCCTTTCAAGATCTGTTTAGAATTATATTGGAATTTTGATGGGGATTGTACTGAATCTATACGCTGCTCCTGGAAAAAGTCCTTTTTACTACATTAATATGAATTCATAAGCATTGGAGGAGATATTTCCATCTTTTGAAATCTAAAATTTCTTTCTTCAGTGTCTTGCAGTTTTTATCATACAAGTCTTTGACTTGCTTCGTAGGAGATACCCCAAGATATTTTATATTATTTAAGGCTATTATAATGGGTGCTATTTCCGTTTTCCTTCTCAGACCATTTGTCCTTTGCATACAAGAGGGCTGCTGAGTTTTGTGAATTAATTTTGTACCCAGCTACTTTGCTGGTAGTGCTTATCAGCTGTAGGAATTCCCCAGTGGAAATTTTAGGGTTACTTATGTATATCAAATCATCTGAAAATAAAGATACTGTGACATTTTCCTGTCCAATTTGTATCCCCTTGATATCTTTCAGTTGTCTCATTCTTGTAGCTAAGACTTCCAGTGCATTATTGAATAGCCCTGGAGAGAGTGGACAACATTGGACTGTTCCTTATTTCAGCAGAATTGCTTTGAGTTTTTCTCTATTTAACTTGATATTGGCTATGGGCTTGCTGTAAACTGCCTTATTATGTTCAGGTATGTCCCGTGGATCCTTAATTCTCAAGGACTTTTACTATAAAGAAGTGTTGGATTTTTGCCAAAGGCAAAAATCTATCTAGTGAGATGATGAAATGGTTTTTGTCCTTCATTCTGTTTACATGGTGGATTACATTTATCAGTTTATGTATGTTGAACCATCCCTGTATCTCTGGGATGAAATCTACCCCATTTTAGTAGATTATCTTTGTGACATGTTTTTGGATTTGGTTTCCAAGTATTTTACTGAGTGTTTTTGTATCTATGTTCATAGGGAAAATGGGCCTGTAATTTTTTTTCTTTCTTGGGTCTTTGTGTGGTTTGGGTATCAGATTATCTGTGGTCTCATAAAACAAATTTGGCAGTATTCAGTTTCTATTTTGTGGAATAATTTGAGGCATACTGGCATTAATCCTTCTTTGAATGTCTGATAAAATTCTACACTAAAATCATCTGGCCTTGGGTTGTTTTTTTTTGTTTTTTTTTTGAAGGGAGTATTGGAAAATTTTAATACCTGTTTCTATTCCAGTAAGGGTTATAGGTCTGTTTAGATTGCTTATCTAATCTTGATTAAACTTTTTCAAGTGTTATGTTTCAAGAAAATAATCCATTTCTTTTTTGATTTTCCAATTTGGAAGAACATAGTTATATCCTTCTGAATCTCTGGATTTCCTCAATGTCTACTCTTGTCCCACTTTCATGTCTAATTTTGTTAATTTAGATATTCTCCCTCCACCTTTTACTTAATTTCAATAAGGGTTTGTCAATCTTATTGATTTTCTCATAGAAACAAGTCTTTGTTTCATTGATTCCTTGTATTGATTTTTTGTGTTGTCTGTTTATATTTTAGTGATTTCAGCCCTAATTTTCATTATTTCTTGTTGTCTACTCCTTCCTTTTGGATATGATTTCTTCTTTTTGTTCTAGAGCTTTCAGGTGTTAAGTTACTAGTATATTATCACTACGGTTTTTTACTGTAGGTGCTTAATGTCATGAACTTGCCTCTTAGAACTGTCTTCACTGTGTTCCATTAAGTTTTGGTATGTTATATATTCATTTTCACTCAACTCTGGAAAGTCTTTAATTTCTTTCTTACTTTCTAACCCATAATTCATTCAGTTCAGTTTCCAGTTTATAAGCTTTCTGTTGTTGATAACTAGCATTAATTTGTGGTGCTCAGACAGGATGCGGAATATTATTTCAATTTTCTTATATTTGTTGAGACTTGCTTTGTGTCTGAGTATGTGGTCAGTTTTTGGAATGTTCTATGATCTGCTGAAAAAAAGAACATATTCCTTTGTGTTTGAGTGTAATGTTCTGTGAATGTCTACTTACATCCAGTTGACTTATGATGTTATTTAACTCCAGTATTTCTCTACTTGGTTTTTGTCTGGATGACTTGTCTGCTGGGGACAATAGAGTACTGAAGTCTCCCACTATCAGTGTATGAGGGTCAGTAGGTAATTTTAGCTATAGTAGTGTTTCTTTTTTAACTTGGGTGCCTTTGTGTAAGAACTGGAATGTCTTCCAGGTGGATTTTTCCTTTGAGGAGTATGTAGTGTCCGTCCTAATCTCCTCTACTCAGTTTTGGTCTGAACTCTATTTTGTCAGGTATTAAAATAGCTACACCAGCTTGCTTCTTACATCCATTTGCTTGGAATGGCTTTCCATCCTTTTTCTGAGGTGATGCCTATCCTTGATATTAAGATACATTTCTTGGATGAAGTCACAAGATGGATTTTCCTGTTTTCAAATCCATTCTGGTAGTCTGCCTCCTTTTTACTGAGGAACTGAGACAATTGATGTTGAGAGATACCAACAAGCAGTGTTTGTGGATTCTGGATATTTGCTGCTATGGGGTATATATGTTTCCCCTCTTTGGATTTGCTGATCTGGGATTAGTCTTTGGTTTCATCATGGAATCTATTATTTTCTCCAGATATGATGATTGAAAGTTTTGCTAGGTGTAATTGTTGGGGCTGGTGTCTGCAGTCTCTTAGAGTCTGTAGAACATCTGTTCAGGCCTTTGAGAGTGTCTATTAAGAAGTCGGGTATTATTCTAATAGGTGTGCTTGTGATGCTTGCTGTTTTCCCCTTGAAGCTTTTAATATTCTTTCTTTGTTTTGTAGGTTTAGTGTTTTGATTATTATGTGCCCATGGGAATTTTTTTCTGGTCTAGTATACTTGGTGCCCTGTATGCTTTTTATACTGTCATAGGAATCTCCCTCTTAATGTTAGGTAAATTTTCTTCTATGATTTTTTTTTAAAATATTTTCTGTGCCTTTGTCCTTGGTTTCATCTCCTTTCTCTATTCCTATTATTCTTAGATCAAGTGTCCCAGACTTCCTGGATGTTTTATAGCAGGATATTTTTCCTATTCGACATCTGATGTATTCATTTCTTCTGTCATGTCTTCAATCCTGAGATTCTCTTTCCCATCTCTTGCATTTTATTGGTGAGGCTTGCCCTCTGAGGTTCCTGTTCCAATTCCCTGATTTTCATTTCCAGATTTCCCTTAGCTTGGATTTCTTTGTTGATTCCATTTCTAACTTTCAGACCTTGAACTGTTTTATTCATTTCCTTCTACTGTTTATGTTTTCATAGATGTAAGGGATTTATTCATTTCCTCTCTAAAGACTGCTATCATATTCATAAAGGCTATTTTAAGGTCTTTTTCTTATGTTTCAGTTATGTTGCAATTCTCAGGACCTGCTGCGGTAGAGTTGCTAGGCTCTAGTGGAGACATATTATCACTGCTGTTACTGACTGTATTTTTACTTCTGTAAAGGTTTGGTTTCAAACTTCTTACAGAAAATATAAACAAATATAGTTAATGAAAGGGATATGTTGGCACTGGAGAGATGGCTCAGAAGTTAAGAGCACTGAGTGCTCTTCCAGAGGTCCTGAGTTCAATTCCCAGTAATCACATGGTAGCTCACACCTCTTCTGGTGTGTCAGAAGACAGCTACAGTGTACTCACATACATAAATAAATAATTTAAAAAAAAAAGAAAGGGAAATCTTGCCTTTTGAGGTTTACCTATTCTTCAACACTCAAACATTTTCTGTATCGATCTGGAACCAACTTGTTGACCACTGCTGTCCTGTTTCTTTGTTCACTCTCCAATCTTCAGCATTCCTCCTACAGTCCTTCCTTATTCAAATCACCAATTCCCATTTCCGCGCCACTTGATCTTTACTTCTAGTTTAGGCCACATCACACATACCTGTCCTCCAGCTGAGCCCATACAATCCACACAGAATTGTGTTAACATAATTGACTACCTACCACCTTACATTTAAATCATTTCCCCCCAAATCCCTATTTTTCAGTCTGTGAGAAATTTTATAATCAGAAAATATATAACAATGTTCATATCATTTAAAAATCCACTACTGACTTATATAATATTACCAAGATGTCTGCTTAAAAGCCATTAAAATGGCAAATGTAATGTTACATGCTGTTTGTTTGTTTGTTTTAACCAAGACCATTGGAAAAGACTTCAAACAGATGACTGCATTGAATAAAACATACCTCAATAAAGTTATTATTAAAAATAATGTATTAGAAGCTTGCTCCTAATCAGTTAAAAACACAGATATAACTGATAGTCACTAAATCTTTCAAGAATGAGGAAATTTTATATACACAGAGATACATATTTATATACATATTCATTACACTGGTATGCAGATCACTTAATGTTTTAAAATCATGATTATAAAAATACCTAATCCATTTCCTTTCACAAATGCTTTAAAAATCTAGCATGTGCACATTCCATTAAATGCTAGCACGTCACCCAGAGGGTAACAATATCATCTGACTATCACGGCCGTTTTTTACACTGGATTCCAACCTCAGAATATCTCTAATTACTCATTATTATGCATAGTTAAAACAGACTGTTTGCAACTGATAATCATTATAACAAGACCCATTCAGCACTGATGGAAGATAAAAAGTTGGTATGTCCAAAGAGGAGAGAGGATTTTCAGATCAGCTTGTAAAACCTTGTGCTAGAGACAGGGTAGGGTGGAGGGGCACAGGGGGAAAGCGGGAGCTGGCAGAGACGAACGTGATCTTTGCTGCTACAACACAAAGCGAAATTTCAGCTAACTATATTTAAAACACACACACACACACACACACACACAGAGAGAGAGAGAGAGAGAGAGAGAGAGAGAGAGAGAGAGAGAGAGAGAGAGAGAGAGAGACGAGAGACACAGACACTACCCATGGTCACAGTCAGAGGCAGGACAAAGTGGCACTGATCTTTTTTGACAAACAAATTACTTGAAATATTGCATGGCTTGCTACACAGCACTGTTATTACTTTCAACTGAAAGATAGGTCCAATTATGACATCAATACAAGCTCTCTTTCAGATCGGAATGAAAGAACAGTAAATCCCAGTGGACACCGGAGTTCTCTAGCAGAGATGATGTAATATACAAAAATAGACATCCTCCGGCAGAAGCTGAAACTTGGGTAAACAGCACACTGCATGCTATTCTCAACTGCCTTGCATGAATTTGCAATGTGTGCTGTTAATAGCGTGAGAGAAATCGTTTCACGCTTTAAATTGTTCCATGATTTACATTTTGATGTCTACCTATGCTCTATAGTTTAATTTCTTAAGCCATACTAATGAAATTAACATAATACCTGACTATAACAGCAAAAAGAGGAAAGGTCCCTCCCTTAAAGCTAGGAGAGCCACAGAAATGCTACAGCTCTAGCAGGCTGCAGTTTGCCAGAAATTGCAGCACAAGGTTCAGTACCATTTTCCCCACCTATTGTTTGGAGACCTTTCTGTCAGAACCTTCCTGAAGGATTTAAAACACAGCAGGATCTGGGTGAAGAGGAACCAGTTAACCTGCTGACAAGGAGCACGCAGAGAATCTTCTTACATTCTCAGAAAACACTGGTGAAATCTAAAGCGTCCACAAGCGAGAAATTCATAGCACCTAACAACCTCAACAGGGTGTGGCTGTCACTAACGCTCTCCCCACGCCCTTTTTGTCATTCAGCTCAGCTTCCACGGTTTTATTAAGCTTTCCAGCACTAAAGGATAATCTGCTTCCGCCTGGGGATGGGGTCAGTTTGTGGAGTGCTTGCTTAGCCCTAGTGGATTTTAGCCCTAGTGCAGCAGAAACTGGGCATGGCAGTGCATTCCAGGGATCCCAAGTTTGGGAGCCGAGGGCAGGAGGATAGGAAATTGAAGGTGATCTACACTGGCATTTACAAATCACTCTTAGAGAGAAACTCTTGACTAAAACAAACAAAACACGAAGCCTTGTGCCTTTTTTCAAACGAATCTACCTCAAACTTATGACTGGAGCATTTTCACGTATATATGGCAAACAAGTAATATATATATATATATATACACACACACACACACACACACACACACACTGCCCACTAAAAATTACTAGGCAGAAAGCACTATGATCAAGTAAGTCAACTTGTGGGTATGCCTATGCACCACAGAGGACAGAGGAGGGTATGGGATCCCTTGGAACTGGGGAAAAAAAAAAAAAAAAAGGTCTGTCGTGTGGGTGCTGGGAGATAAAACTGGGGCCTCTCCAAGTGATGGTCGTCACCATTGAGCTCTCTCTAGCCCCTATTTTCTTCTTTTATTCCACTCAAAGGTGGAATAAGGGTGAGGACCCTTAGTTCTTGTCTCAGTTTCAAAAGCTATTTCTACTTCCAGAGCTGGAGGAGGACCTAAGGCCATCCCTACTCCAGCTTGAAGCAGATAAGTTCATGAAAATGTGAACCTCTGAGCATTTAATCCAAGCATTCAGCAGGCAGAGGCAAGTGGATCTCTGAGTTCCAGGACAGCCTGGGCTACAGAGCAGGTTCCAGGACAGCCTGGGCTACACAGAGAAACTCTGTCTCAAAAGAAAACAAACAAAAAGTGGAGCTCAGTGTATCACGACCTCCTCTGCCCACTCTGGATTTTCCCTCAACTTTAGTCTTTGAGCAAGTGGATTATATGTGAACTGCTTCACGTGGTCATGCTATTATATGACGGCTGATCAGAAAAACATTCCTGATTCTTCAGAGTGCCCAGTGCTTGTCCCTCTATATATGTATTTTCCCGTATTTTTATTACTTATATTTCTCTGTGAAATTACAAGGGCAAGGGGACAACAAATCACTTGAGTATGACACAGATCTGAAAAATGGATACCCAACAAATATTTGTCAAATGAACAAGTCTATAGAATAAAATACTGGGTTTTTTTTCCTGAATAACAAAGGAAATATCAGTTTTCTGAAATTCTGTTCTACTGTAATTTACAGAAAGACAATTATAACACCAGTGAAAATATGCTTTTGCTTCAATTAAGCAAACAAATGCTGGGTGGATAAATATAGGAATAAATGCTCTAGAAGTAGTTATAACACTAACCCTACACTTACACATAATTTTATTTGTGTTACATCTTTAAATATACAAATAAATTATAGTTATTTTAATATATCCTAGGAAATTTACCAAAAATAAAAGTCACTGATTCTGACATAAAGCATAGTGTCTTACAGTTAAACAGTGATACTACGTCAAACTAAGGAGGCATTGAAAAATCAGTAAGTAAGAAAGCAAACCATGAGATGGGTGAAAATACTGAGATTCGTGTAAAAAATATGCATAAAATAAACACTGCAAACTTTTTATTTCAATAAGTAATAACTTCTAAAACCAAACCAAGAAATCCTTAACAGGATACAACAACTTAAATCTATTCCTTAAAGAAATACTGTAAAATGATATATACTTAAGATTGGTGTCACATTTCTCCTATTTGAACAACACAATGAAAATGTGCATGTTGAAAAATCACAAAGTACTCACCACATTTAATTGTTATGTTTTACGTGTGAATTAAAAATTATGTTTAACTCTTAAAACATTGAAAAAATTTTAATCTCATTTAGAAATGTAGAAGATATATGCGAAAAACAGCGATACCTTATATGGCCATTAAAAGAAGTAAGATTTATTTGACATTACCAAAAAAGGGAAAACAATCAAACAAATTTAAAAAATAACAATTAGTTAGATGTGGTAATAAACACTTTTAATCTCAGTACTCAAGAGACAAAATCAGGTGAATCTTTGTGAGTTCAAAACCAGCCTCATCTACAGTGCTGAGATCCAGGCTAGCCAGTGAGATCCTGTCTCTAAATAAGTAAGAGACAACAGAGTGACCAATTCTATGAGAAAGGAAGATGATCTTCCAAAACCGCACATGCATGTCGCCTTACTATACTGACGCCACGCCACGTTTTACAGACACTGGCAATAAAAAGTATTAAGGTCACACTGTATTCAACACATCAACTCAACGTAGTATTCTCTGTTACTGCTGCATACCATAGTCAAGAACTTAAACCTGACCTACTGTGAGCTGGACACCTATAACGCTTAGAAGACAAAAGCCACCGTAATGGATGTAAAAATTCTTTTTCCATGACTAAAAGCATTTCATTATCTCAGTTTTCTTGACTGAGAATTTGAGACTATGCTCTATCTTGGACTGCATTCACATTTAGAGAAAGCAGAGGTGTGTTTTAGGGGTTAAGCAGCATTGAGACAACATGTCAATGAGGACTTCAAGAGCAGAGGACATTTTAACTTCCTAACCCGCCATGAAAAGCTAAAGGTCTCTTAAGCTTTGGGGAGGATATCCACGGGTGGGAGAAGTGTTCTTTAATCTCCAGTCTAACTTCCCTCTGTACAATGAAAAGAGTAATGAGCTCTTTTCTCCCATTACAGTAAGAGGGACTAAAACACAGCAGAAGAGATTCGTGCCAAGTTCCAACCACAGAAGGTAACCATCCTCCTCCAGCTCAGCTCCACTACCGTTCCTCTCCATCTTTACCATGGACCTAGGATCTCTGTGCCATACAAACACCTCAGGACTGCCCTGAAGAAACGAAAGGGGGAGACACAGAAAGCTTTCCTTCCCACCCAACTCTGAAAGGTAAACCAGTACGCCTACGCCCCAATAAAGTCTTTTTAGGAACTGACCCCCAGTCTCTGCCAAGAACAGGCTCTCTTGCTTCCACAGTCTACTCACTGGGAGGCTGAAGGCCTAAGCCACATCCTTGCTCCTTGTCACCTTGAAAGCAGTCTCAGGCTCCACTCATCAAAATGTAAGAGAATGTTAATGAGAATTCTCTTCTCAGTGCATATTAAAACACTTATTCTCCCTGCAAACCTTACATGCTTGCCTTACAAAAATGTCCAAAACCACTCTGCATGGACTTGGTCTTCCTGATTCTGAGGAAATCATTATAATCTGTTTTAAATTACTGCTAACATGTCTAATTTTAAAGGAGCACATAAAGCATACATCACTGTGTGTTTTGAATGCAAATGTTAAATCAAAATTAGGTTCTTAAGTTTTCATGCCAAATAAAAAGATAAATTACATTGTGGATTCTTTTTTTTTTAACTATTAAATTATGTATTCTTAAAGTGCTGATTTTCTGGACTGGAGAAATGGCTCAGTGCTAAGAACAATGACTGCTCTTCCAGAGGTCCTGAGTTCAATTCCCAGCAACTACATGGTGGCTCACAACCATCAGTAATAAGATCTGATGCCCTCTTCTGGTGTGTCTGAAAACAGCTACAGTGTACTTACATATAATAAATAAATCTTTAAAAGTAAAGAAGTACTGACTTTCCATATAAAAGTAAAAGCACTGACTTTTTTAAATGCTATACAATTTGGAAATTATACAGCCATGAGGCTTAAAAGTTGAATAAAAATTTTTAGATTTATCTCATCATTTAACAATTAGCAGTTTCAAGGCTGGATGGACTCTCTGACATTTAGAATGCTCATTATACAAACAAGAGACTCAGACCCCAACATTCATCCAAACAGCAGCATAGGGCAAGGGGACCTGCAGCATTTGCTATTCCTGCGGAGGACCCAGAATCAGTTCCCAATACCCATGTGGTAGCTCACGACTGTCCCTAATTCCAGTTACAGGGTATCTGATACCTTTTATGAACTTTCTAGGCATCAGGCAAGTAAGTGGTGCACATACATAGATATTGGCGAAACATTCATACATGAAAGATAAAATAAAAGTCTTTTTGAAAAAAATCAAGCAGGGTGTGGCCCCATGCACACCTCAAAACTGTTGAGAGAAGAGACAGGAGGTTCATGAAGGCTTGCTGGCTGCTAGCCCAGCTGATAAAGCAGGCTCCAGGTTTATCAAGAAACCCTACCTCTAAGGAACAAGGCAGACAGTGATAGAGAATGCCAGGTTTGGGCTGCAAACACTTGTACACACCCGTGTGCACACACACCTCCCCACGTACAAATCAGCAGTTTCCAAGACACTACAGCAGCTATGGCACTGCAGCATCCCCGACAGAACATAAAGGAGCCATCTCATTTCATTTGAAAACATATACAAATAGCCTGTTATTTCACGTAAGACTGCCACGATTCCCAGAAATATTAGTGACAGGTTTTCTTAGTATAAATGTAATTACTCATGACCTTCCTCTGTACACAGCCACAAATGCTACTGTCACTCTACCATCTCCCAGGTAGAGGCATCAGTTTTTCTTCCATATTGAAATTCACTAAGCCAAACATGAACCACAACTTCAGCAGCCCGATTCTGAAAATCACAGATTAGTTGTCGCAGACATTAAGAAACAAGCTAGAGTATTGTGGGCCTCTTGATTAAAATGCAGGCAAACTAAAGCATGAAGTCCAGTTAAAATCAAGGTGCAAATAAGAAAACACAGTAAGAAATTTGAAGCCCCCATTTCTTCTTTTGAATAAGCCTGGTTTTGTTTTTTAATGTAAATGAAATTTCCCCAGTATATTCCCCAAATGCTCTCATTCTGGGATTTCTAACCTTGCTTTTTATCAATAGAACAATTAAAATGTAAGTTTCTAAGGAATTTCCCATGAGCTTTCCCAAAAGAAAGGCAGGGCAATTCCAATGTTTTGTTTTTTTTTTCTTATTTGCAAAACGAGTTAAAAGAAACAGTGCTTCAACCACTCTTAAAAATAGTTAAATTGCACTTGTATTCTTCAGGTAATGACCTGCCCGTAGGCAGAATAGTACGAATGAAGCCTACTGTGTGCTACCTCTACCTAAACCAACACTTCCAAATTACGCACAAGTTAAACTCCATCAGGGCGAAACATAGCAGGACAAGACCGAGCAGACAACATCAGCACTGTAATTCATTAGTAACATTGCAAACTCACACACAGACTTAGGTTAATGTTGAGACACCACACGGATTACAATACCTGAGATTTAGTGCATTCCTTTGAGCCAGAATGAAATGAGTGCCATAGAGGAGGAAAGGAAAAGAGGAACAAATGTCAGACATGCTCCACATTGCATCTGCCAAAACGAACACTATGCTCATCTCAGTGCGGAACGGCAGTGCAGATCAGCCGTACTACTGTGCTGTGCGCTTTAGCCATGCACTGGATCATCCCAGCTACACTCGGGCAACTCGACTCCAAGACCAGCTTTCCACCCCAGCCCTACTACACTAGCCGGCTCTTCTCCAAGACAGAGATTCTGTTATGAACAATATGACTCACAGCAAATGAAGAATAACAGTTTCCATCTAAATCTGGTTTACTGTGCCTATCAAACATATAAAACAAACTTTGTTGTCCTCATTAAAACCTGTTTGAGCCAAGTATATATATGTTATGTGTGTGTGTGTGTGTGTGTATGAATGATGCAATTTATATCTCAAAAAGGATTCAATATTTTGAATTACAACCATGCTATTGCCCATTTTAATTCATTTAGTCAAATTTATTTCCACTGGTCACTTACAGCAAATATTGATAATTTTTTATCTTAATATTAAATTGTTGCCAAAAGTATCTGTTGACCAGATGATGTACTGTTAAAAACATGTACTAAACAGAGCAAGAAAGGAGAATGATGTACGGAGGGTAGGAAAGGATCCCATGAAAGACAAGAGAAGGCAGGCAGGAGAAACAGCTATGCTATGACCCTCCAACTTGAGTGCCCCACACATGCTCGTCAGGTTAATCCAACCAACACTTAACACTGAGCAAGAACTCCATGCTCATCTGAGTTTCTTAGGATGGAAACTAGTTTTTTGAGAAAGAAATTTCAAGGCAGAACAAATCGTAACAATATTAGTATGTCAAAATATAGTAACTTTAAAGTAGTAGAATTTATAATCTTTAATATGTATTTCCTTCTTTCTGGGATGTTAAATCTAAACCATAAAACAATTGTCTTCTTCAATTAACAATTGTAAAGCAAAACAGAACGAGACAATGACGATGTCCACCCTCCTCCCTCAGTCTTGCTGGCTGTCTGTCTGTCTGTCTGTCTGTCTCAGGGTCTTGGTATGGAGCCCTGGCTGGCCCGGAACTGGCTACGTATAAGAGGTGGGGCCTCCACCTGCAGCCTGCCTCTGGCCCGTTCCTCAGGCTAAATAAAATAGCAGGCAGGTACCACATGCCCAGCTTCTTTCAAACTTTGCTCTTCTCTCTGATACCAGAGTCTCTCCAACAGGCAAAGAGAGCTGCCTCTGTGGCAGAGAAAACTCAGCTCTTCCCCGAGAACTCGAGCAAACAACTCTCCATGTTAAACTGAAACAGTGCATGGAGCGAGCAGTGCATGGAGCGAGCAGACTGCGGCTGTTCAAAGCCCTGTTAAAGATGTAACTACAGAGAGCTCTCCTAGAAAGAAGTGTGTGGACAGGGCATAAAGGACGTTCAACCTCAAGTTACTAAAAGCTGAGAAAATGGTTTGGTCTGTGTTCACTTTCCACTTGTACTCACCTGCAGAAAGAAAAACTGGGAAGTATAAAATAGTCACTGAGTGAACCGTTTTCAATGTATCTAGTCATAAACTAACTTCCTGTAGTGGCCACTTCTGTATGCCAGGCGCTGACAAATCCCATTCCATGTCAGGCCATTAGCATAAGAACTCGGGGTCCTTTCATTTGAAGAAAAAGGAAAAACAGAGGCACTAAACTGACTTTATGGAAGTTTACACAAAGCACCCACTGCGCATGGCTTCACTGTTTTAAATGTAAAGGAGTTTACTTGTCAAACATCTATGAACTTTGTCAATCGAGTGGGCCACAGCGTTTAGAAGGACGTCTGCACCCGTTCTGCAGACGCGGTTCACAGCATCGACTGACGCTGAGGGGCTTCCTATCCTTTGAGTCATCTCAAGTGATTCTTCTCTGAGTTCTCTGCATTGAACAGAGCTGAGGTAATAGTCTCACGACAGAATAAAAACCCACAAAGGTACTACGAAAGCTTTACATATATCTACTTCTTAAATAAAAGCCAGATATGATATCAGTCACTGAGACAGGTGCACAGCAGAAAACTAAACTCTTGAATTAAGGGAAGAAAACTTAAAAAAATTCCAACTCGAAAGTTACCTGCCTACCTATCTCACGGCCTATCTCAGAGAAGAGTTTAAGAAATACAACAGCTGAGCCACTCACTGGTTTCAATACTTTCTAAACTCTATTCAAATGAGATGATGTGTGCTTCCACCAGAAGCAGCAGCAAAACTCCAGGGAATGTAAACAAACAAACAAGAGCAGATGGGGCTCTGTGAGTTCCAGGCCAGTCAGGGCTACACAGGGAGACCAGTCTCAAAGTAAATAATAAAGTCAATGAATAAATGTTGCAAAAATAATCAAATCTTAACCACCTTTTTATGCATCCCCATCACAAAAGACTTATGAGAAGCACCAAAACTGTGCTGTATAACTTACCGTGTGATAGCCTCTAGGTAGAGGTGGCTTGCCCACAGGGTAAGGGTCCACTGTGTCGATAATTGTCTGTCTTTCACCTTTCTGGTTGATTTTTCTAAATCTTCTTCGAGACTGTCTGTGGGAGGCTTGGCGCTGAAAATATTCTTCATTTTCATCCATATAGTCCACCTGCAATAAAACCCCCGAGATATTTCACTTCTCTGATCAGACCATTCCACATTAACACTAGATGGGAAAATAAACTTACAAACAGTCTACTTTCATTCATTTTGCAGCTATCTCTAGACAAACGTTAAACACGTCTACACCTCTCTGAGGCTAACTGGCCTCTTGGGTGAAGAGGCATTCTCAGTTCCACTTAGGACAATCTGGGTTACCCTTGAAGTCTGTAGTTTCGGGGGAGGAGACATTAAGTAGTCTTTGTGCTGACTCTCGAGCCAAAGAGGTCACAAGATATGACCACACTTTATGAATACAGCCACTGCTTGTCATAACTTTAGTATACACATACACACATCTCATGCACTTGAGAAAATCTGTAAAACCCCCTGGAATCCTGAATGAATCAGACAGTGTGGCCAGCAGGATGGCTCCAGGGAAGCAAGGTTCCTCTTCCGGCTTATATGGTATGCCTTCAGTTTCGTTCTGCTTATGTAGCAGTTACTGCTTTAAAAACACAATTCCTCCTTTTAAACATCTAAAAATTCTAGTGAACAGGCTAACAGGGAACAAGTGAAGTGAGTTTATTCATCACTGATGGTCTTCAGGACTACTCACACCAAGGCTGCTCTCACAGTTCCTGTAATTCTGTCAAGGTATGAAACCTCAGGAACTTCACCAAAAACAAATCCAAAAAAAAGAAAAAAGAAAAAAACATGGAAACAGCATTAACAGGAGTAAAAATCTCCATTTAAAGTGTTGGAACATCCAATCATCTGTCCACAATTTTCATAATCCTAAATTTTACCATCGCCATCTTGCTTTCTCATTTTATGAGATTTGGTCCAATTTTTACTAGGTTCAATGAGGAAGTTCTTACTGCTGACAAAATTCCGCTGCCGCATCTTGGGGGAAATCTGAAATTTCCTCTAAAAACTTGACCTGGAGTTGCCTAGCAAATATTTAACCAAACGTGATGGAGAAAGTTCCACTGTTACCACTACAGTGCCATCATTCACTTTACAAGCTTTTCCTTCCTGAACAAGACGACAGATGAGGACACAGAGGCCCCCTGGAGGAGGCCGGTCAGGGCTGGGTGCTTTACCCACTGGCCTTTGCTTTTGTTCCCTTAAAAGAATGCCTACAGTCCTCTCCTAAACTATTCTTACGCAGTAAGAAAGTGGTCCCACATTTGGTTCTGCTTTAGTGCTTTACTAAGACAATTATGATGCTAACATCTTTCTGACCTTTCCAAACGATGCCTAATCTTAATGTATCTTAATCACACAATTATGAGACAAAGGAGTCAGCAGGGCTCTAATGCCGATTCAGTTAAAGGAATTCAGGATTGCCTAATGTTAACTGCTCCTTCAGTGCACACCAAACTTGCTCAATGCAAATGCCCCTTAGAGCTAAACTTCTGCAGTTCCGGGGTCACCCAAATTTCAGTTAAAAGACATAACCACTGAGTGAATTATAAAGGTCAAACACCAAACACTGTCCCTTTTCAACTACCTTCTACATTCGAGTGTTGTAAATAATTGCAATATTATAATTGTGAGCTCAAATTCATAATCATTAAGTAAATCTGTTACAAAAATACAGTACTTTATGAGTAGTTTGTGAAAAAGCTTTTTTTTTTTAAACTTTTTACTGAAAAATACTTCAGGCAAATAAAAAGCTCTCAAAGAGATATTCTTACCACGATCATTTCAGAAGGCTCTAAGACAATGCATTCACAGCCACGCCTAAAGCTTCCTGCAGAGCGCTTGCCAAAACTAGAAAGAGGTTAAAAAAAAAAAAAAAAAAACAACAGACTCAGGGATCAAGAAACATCAATTAGGAGTTCTAGCTAACCTTCAACTAAGGAAACTTTTTTCAATTATAAAAACTATACATTAAAAAAGTCTTTAGCTATTATTATACAAAGAAATAACAAAATATTTTAAACTCCTAAGTTTCAATCATTTTTTCTGGAAAACTGTTTTCAAATTAATAATGTAAGTAAGGAAGAATTAATATGAACATGTTTTGTAATGGACTGTTTGAAGTCATTCTCAATGAGGAAGTTTTAGAATATTTCAATATAGGCAGAAATGGCCCCATTGTAAACTACAAAATATTTATAAAATATAAGCCACACACAATCCTCTTTTCTAAGTTAACATGCTCAGACAAAGCATTCCTTCTACAGGGAGTGTATCTATTTTGTAATTTTCCTGATCAAGTTATTCTAAATGTTTTAAGAAAAAGACGCCAACTTAGGACAAGTGGTGTGCACAGATGTGTATGCGGATGTGGGCATGAATTCCCTCCCTGAGAGCTCCACCATGGGGACTCGGACCACACCCTTCTGTCAACTCTCACTTTAAGCCTAGAGAAGACTGTTCTTCTGATTTTTTTTTTTTTTAATTTTCTTTGCAAGCTAGAACTCAGGTATTCCAAAGCAGTTCTGGCCTGCCTTTTCCATCCACAAACTGCCTGTTTCTACCTAGTCACTACTCCAAAACCTTTCCTTTCCCTCTAAAATAAAACAATTTTTAAAGCTCCAAGGAAGATTGAATGCATATATTTCACCATATTACATGTATATGTTTTAGTCATATTTTATTTAGTTTGCTTAGTACACACAGTAACTGTAAGAAAAGGTTTCACTGTAATACCTATGCACAAATGCATGTACTTTTACCTGTGCATCCTCCTATTATCCTTGGTCCTTCCCCAGTTCCCTGTGACCTGTTTCCTCTCACATTTTGTACTCTTAATACAGAGGCTGCACTGAGAGAAACAGGTGACATTTGTCTGTAGCTGAGACTTACTTATTTCACTTAACATGATGATCTCTGATTCTCCATTTTCATGCAAATGATAAACATCTTTTCTTCTTTATGACACAATGAAAGTTCCTAGTCACATATTACACTTTAAACATCTTTTAGAGAAAAAAAGAGAAAAAAAAACATGTTCCTAACAACGAATTTTGATTGAACACTTTTCCCCAATGTCAAGTTAATTAGGCATTCTGGGCGACTTCTATGGAAAGTCTCCTTCCTTTTATAGGGCCCTTATATCATGACATACAATGTTTCACACTAGGAACCAAGCTATGAAAATCAAGAGGTCACTCTGACCACTTCATCTGTCAATTCTATTCATTTACGTGAGGTCACTGGTCAGAGTAGACTCATCAATTATGTTCTTCGGGGATCAAAACTTGTTTTATGAAGATCAAAACCAGAATCATAGATAATATCATTGAAAAATACTTTCTAAAACACTCAGACATACATTCAGACATATTCAAACGTACATACTATGGCATGTCTTATAAAGTAGAAAAACTCTGCCAGTGAGGTAGAGAAATGACTTAATGGCTAAAGCCCTTGTCATACATGCAATAAGATAGGAGTTCAGATCCCAGAATCCACTGCAAACCTGCATGGCTGTTGTGGTGAAAGGAAGGTCAGAGGATCCCAGGAGCAAGCTAGTGAGGCTAGCCATAATTTATGAGTTCTGGGACTGACCGAGAGACACAGTCTCAAAGAATAAAGTGATTCCAGTCATCAGCCTCAGAGCGTCATGGTATTCAACAACTTGGAAAATAACTTTCACATGTTAGTAAAATACATAACAGGCTTACCAATATCATCGTTTTAATCCTATTACATGGTGAGGTAAAAAATGTATATTGTGTATTTAAGGTTTGCTACTAAGTAACATAACATGGAAATCTAAAAATGAACACACGGGGTGCTGTGTGGCTCAGCGTGGTGTGTGTAATTAGCAAGAGCACCTCCCAGGTTCCACTGCCAACACCTCAAAATAAATAAGCAAGCTGAAGCACAACCGGTTGGGAGGCTCCCAGTTGGGTCATGTTTCATTCCGTTTCAGACCTAGACAATTTTATAAACACGACTGCTTCGTTTGGAAATGTGGAATGGCACAGTAAAGAACTCATACGTATCTGATGCACACAATGGTCCTACAATACTTGATAAAAGAAATCAAATCCTGCTGCCACAGGGCTGTTCACAAACTTCAGCAAGAAAAGGTAAATCCCCAGCTCAACACTAGCAAAGTACGTAGCATTGCCAGTGTGCACAGTTTCTATGCCAATTCCTCACACTACTCTACACTGCAAATCCTGTTACCAACTAGGGCGTGCCTTCTAGAACTCCATGACTGTGAGTTGTATTAGCATGCAAAGCTCACACTCTATAACATATTCCCAGGAGAGTCTGTGACACGGGAGATCCAGGGGAGCTGATAAACTGCTGCCACGAGACTCACATCCTGTAGACATCACAAAGTTGTCAGTAGGGAAAACAGTTCTCCAACACATTAACTTCTCAAATATGCTGAAGGAGAGAGGCTGCACCCTCAGAATAAATCTAAGCAAGGCATTTGTCTTTTCATCAAACAGCCAACTGAACTGGGGAGACGGCTCAGTTGGTTACGTCCCAGCTGGAAGCAGGAGGACCTGGGTTAGCATCCCTAGAGACTACCTTATAAAATCATGAGGCTATTACAGTGATGTCCATAGCCCTAGTGCTAGGGAAATGCCAGGACTCCATTATCTGTACAGTAGAGCTCAAAGCAATATAATTCACAATGGCCACTTGTGAAAACAACTCTATTAACCAGACAATCGGTATTGTGTACACATGACATAGGTTTCAGAGTGTGTGAGAATAGTCTGGCTCCATAACCCAGGCTTTCAAATTCACACTTCTCCTGCCTCCAGCCTCCCCAAGTGCTGGGCGTACAATTGCGTGACACCATATGCAGCTCACAATGGACGACTGTTCAGACATAAAAAGGACTGAAGAACTGACACACGATACGAAATGGATGAACCTTGAAAATATCACAGGGAGGGCAACAGGCCAGTCACAGAAACTCCACTTAGAGGAATTAGCTAGAATAGGCAACTTTACAGAGGAAGAAAGTGAGAGGTCACCAAGGACTGAGGGGAGAAGAGAGGGACGAGCCCCACAGTTAGCTTCTGTTCCTTTTAGTGGCTTTAGGTTTCTTTACAAAAACTCAGGAGTAAGAAAAAGCAGGAACTCAAAGCAAAGAACTAGATGGCAAAGTGCTTGCCTGCCACGCCACGCCCTGGCTAGGATTAGAGAGCCCTACCTCCACCCCCGAGTCCCCACACCAAAATGTTGTGCTGTTTGAGGCTGGACCACACCACTGAGAAGCACTACCGCAACCTCTTCCCATCGGTCATACAATGCTGACGTGACAGCAGCCTTGAATGAAGGTGGGAAGACACGGGGAAGGCACACATACAAGACACTCAGTGAGTGTTCCGAGCAAGCAGTCATACCTATGTTTTCCTAACTTAACATAACCACACTTTTCCTTTTGTCCATGGATAATACTAAGAGTTTCCATATTATTTCTTACATGTAAAGTATTTTGCTGCCCACTCCCCTTAATGCGTTCACTAGACAGGTAACACAAATCAGTATTATCAACACATAAGTCCTTTAACATAAGAATTTACAAAAAATTTCACAAAATACAGTCACTATTTCTTAGGTAGTTTACAGTCAGTGGAAGATGAGTATGAAAACAGCTGCGACCCAATGACGTCAAAACCGGCCTCAGTGAGAGGCCGCTCTCCATGGCCGGGCCCACTGGCCAGCTAGCAGGGTGGGAAAGGCTGGCTCAGCATTTATAATTCACAGAGCAATTCAAATTCAGCAAAATCACGGAGTGCAGGAAGAGCCTTAGGTCAGATGAAAATACCAAAGATTTGAATGTCAAATCCATACAGAGCAGCCCCTGCCAGGAACGCAACCTACAGATAGGCTAACTGTTGCCAATCTGGACTTTCAAAGATAAGGGTTGTTGTGTTTACATTTAAATTAAAACACTTTAAGAGTCATCCCAGTTGTTAGAATAGTGTCAGGTTTTGTGTGTACCTGTGTGTAAAACAAAAATCAATGTGTACATGTGTGCAAGCAGGTACACTCGCCAACATTCCAGCTAAGTCTTGGCTTTAACATTCAGAACCCTGCCGGCCCTTTCCATCCCAGACATTGGCTCTTGACAGGCAGCTATGAGGGTGAGGAGGGATGCAGGGCGGGGAAAGGATGGTGTGTATGTTCCTAAGGCAGTTGTTCCGTATGAACACACTGCACAACTTTGATTTTAGCACTTCAATGTAATTCCAGAACATCCTTACAACCTTTAATATTAAACAGCCACAAAATGATGGTTAAGTCACACAGGTCCACATTTGTCAACTGTTGGCTCTCTCTGCCTTATGAAAATGTTGCCAGCCATCAGCTGAAAGACCACCAGCAGCACAGCACACAGCACACAGCATACCACACACCACACACCATACAGCACACACCATACAGCACACAGCACACAGCACACACCATACAGCATACACCACAGCACAGCATACAGCACATACCACAGCACACAGCACACAGCACACAGCACACACCATACAGCACACACCACAGCACACACCACACAGCACACACCACACCACAGCACAGCACAGCACACAGCACACAGCACACACCATACAGCATACACCACAGCACAGCACAGCACAGCACAGCACACAGCACACAGCACACAGCACAGCACACAGCACAGCAGTCCACAGTTTTCATCCCACTTGAAGGTTTTATGCAGAACAATTTAAAAATTAAGAATTACAAAATAACTCAGTTCTTCAAGTCAAAATAAACTAAGGAAAATGTTTTTAACAGGTGCAAATAGCATGACATTATATTAGCCAAAATGCACTGTTATAGCCCGTGGTCTGTAACAGCCTGCTAGACAGAGTCCCTCAAGTTCACAACCAGAAAGCACACGTTTGAGAAAAGCAACTTACCTAGTTTGTGTACACTCCCACGGGTAACTAATCAGCAGCAGAAGCTGTGATGCCAGTCAAGCCTAGGTTTCTGTCAGCACGTTTTCTCCCAACTTGACTCAAGAGCATGTTTTATTAGTGTGAGTGTCCTGGAAAGGCGGCAGCTGGGCACAGAAGCCCCTCTATCAGTGTCCCTAAGCGTGCCCTGCCTATGGGCCTCCACATTCTTGTGTGCGTCAGAACTGCTTGGCGGAATGCAAGTTCTCTACATCGGAATGTAAACTTACTCATGTCAGGGTAGATGACCAGAAGATCAGAGCCCAGCAGTGAAACTGGGAGACTGACAGGCAATCCAAAGGTACCAAATGATTTAAAATGCCAAACTATAAGACAGTCTGCTTTTTATCTCCATTTCTAGTGAAGCTATAGTTACTGAAAGTGGTAGTTACTGAATTTTAATCTCCTTATAAACTAAGCAACTAACTAAAACATAAATAACTGATGCTCCTAAACCAAATCAATTTATGAATTGATGACTCCAAAGAGTTACATCTCATAGAAAGATGTCTACACAGAGCATGCTAGCAGATGGTAAGGCCCAGAGCAACTGCTGAAGCCATGAATTCCATTCTCAGTCAAGAGAAAACTCAGGGAAGTACATTGAAAAAGTCAACATAAAAATACAGTCTTTTTTTAATGTTTTACCTTCACTCAAAAATTAGCAGGCATTTAAAAATAAAATCATACATCATATAAATGACAAAGTGTGTGTGTGTATGTCTGTGTGTTTGTGTGTTTGTCTGTGTGTGTGTGTTTGTGTCTGTGTGTGTCTACGTGTCTGTGTCTGTGTTCTGTGTGTCTGTATGTGTCTGTGTGTATGTGTGCGTGTGTGTGTGTTTGTGTGTGAACTACACTGTGTCAAGAGAGTGGACTAAGTGTCTGGAGCCTACACACACGTCTCGCTGTCTCTCGACACCTCCCACAGCTAGTTTAGAAATGCTCCACCACCAGCAAGCACACAATGGCGGGCTCTGCTCCTCTGCACAGGGAGCCCAGCACCGAGCCTTTACTTACAAATGTAGCACATACAAAAGTAACAAGGAAGGGCTCTTCACTGTGCTCCCCCTGCTCCCCCAGTCCCTCAGTCTCTCAGTAGTCTTATCTACTTAAGAAGTATTAAGCATTTCATATCTGTAGCATGAACATCTTAATTTCTAAAAATCCAACCTGCACTGTCTTCAATGTCTTTGAAGCCCCAGTACAGCAACAGTGCTGCCACCAGCTACGGCTACGGATGTGCAGCAGCAGCAAGCGCTGCCATTTCCCTGTTAGCTGCTGGGGAGCCCATGCGCTCCTGGCTTGTGACTCTAGCACAGCCAACATTCCTTCTGAGGCTCGCTTCCTGCTTCCATGACCCGCCCACCTCTCTGGGCTGCATTATGTATTACGCATGGTGTATGGGCACTCTTTCCGCATACCAGTCTCATGACCTCAGCAGCTGCCTGACAGATACTCTTTATCAATTTCTATCAATTCATTATCTACTCTTGTAACTCAAGGACAAGTAGAAATCAGCAATGCCTGTTCTCCTGTGGGGCTTCAAGGTCAAATGTTCACATGAGCTACAGCTGCAGTTTTTGTTATTAACATGTACGGAAGCAGTGCTAAGAGCTGGTTGCTCTCCACCAAAAAAAGAGTTGAACTGTGTACCGGCCTGAGGGATTAGTGCGGTAAAGGCTGGCTTACGTCACAGATGGGCGAGGCAGGAGGAGGCTGAATGTCTCTTGCTTTCCCCCTTCCAGCGATAAAGTTGTTCTTACCTCAGATGTACCAGGCTACACAGAGCAAATTTTTCTCTTGCCACAACCCAAACCAGCCTGGGACAGTGGTATGAGGGCTGCGCTTTGGGAGTGCCTATGTCCTCGTGACCGACCCGCTACAGACAGCTCAGCTAAATCGATCTGCTGCTATCAGTCTACACAGGAGAACAAACAGGTCTCTGCTGACCACTGTGCTTCGGCACAGATGTCAGCCGACTGGTTCTTTAAAAGTTATGGTCCAGGGCAGACTCTCCCCTCAGCACAGAGACACGTGCCGTGACCAGATGGCTCGCTGATCTTCACCCTTTCACTGTGCAAAGCCAGTCAGACAGAGAAGTCAGTCAGCTCCAACATGTATCCACAAACAACCTAATTTTTACAGCATTCACAGAAGCAACAACAACTACATTAAGAACTACGGAATGAGTTGGTGAAGGAGTAAGATTGATAAAAACCTTAGATCTCAGTCTTGAAGCACGTTTACATGATCAGCATCAAATCATGGCACCTATCAAACGCAGCACATTTCCTGAGGTAAAATGCTAGGGTAAGACAGGACCTAACAAAACCTGTCTGAAACAAAGAAAAGAACATTCACACGTACGTATAGTTTACTACCAAGTTAGCAAGTAATAAAAATGCCAGTTTGCTTAACTCAGCTGAGGGAAATGAGGGTTGCTCTCATGAATCACACTTGTGGTATGAGTAAATTTACTGCCCCTCCCCTTTCTACCAAAAGCAACACTGTTGGCATTGTTTAATCTATTTCAGAATTTCTCTTATGAACGGAAGTGGTAAAATCTTGTGATTTACTTTGAAAAGCTTTAGGATTAAGACTAATATAACATATGCGTGACCTATATTTGAAAGAAAAAATTCTGAAATAAAAAGACACTCTATACTCATGGACAAAGCTGGTGTTTGACTTCAGTCCAGGCAGTCCAGTCAGATCCTAACCAGTATTCTCAATACCAAGAAGCTGATCTTAAATCTATACGGGAAGACAGAGCTACAAAATATTCTGACAAGGAAAAAAATTGGTATTTATAACAAATGTACCATTAGGTTACACAAAAACAGACAGACATACAGAGGGATGTTTCTTTGTTTTTTAGTTAAATATTTTATATAAAGGTTTAGCAATTCAGTGGGGTTTTAAAAGCATGTGAAGGTAATTCAATAAATTAAGAAATTCTTTTGGTGCAGGCAAGAGGGTGACTTGAGTTCTACACTCAGAACCCACACAAACTTCATGAAGTTGTCCTCTAATGTTCACATGCACTCCAAACGGCACGCACACCTGCACATGCATATATACCTGAAAGGACTGCAAATACTCTTTTAGGAATCGTCCTAAAATTATTGACTTCCATGTGCAAAAATAAAAGGCTTCAAACCACTCAGAAAAATTAACTCAAAGACATTAATTGAAAATTTGATAATATTACATTTCTAGGGGAAAAAAAGCCTAAGAAAACTTTGTGTGACATCATTTAAGATGTCGTAAACAAGGTACCCAAACTAAAAAATACAAATGATATATTTTTTATTAAATTTCAATTAAAATTAAAACCTACAGTTTAGGGCCAGCGATACGGGCAGAAGTAAAGGTGTTTACACCAAGCCTGAGAAGCTGAGAGTCATTCCTGGGTCCAGGTGGTAGAAGTTAAGAGCTGATTCTCACACGGTGAATGTTAACTTACCCGAGCCTTTCTTCATTCACGCCACCCCCCCTACACATGCACATACACGAGAACACAGAGTAAATATTGTATTTTTTTTTAAAGATTTATTTATTTTATATATGTGAGTATACTGTAGCTGCCCTCAGACACACCAGAAGAGGGCATCGGATCCCATTACCGATGGCTGTGAGCCACCATATGGTTGCTGGGAATTGAACTCAGGACCTCTGGAAGAGCAGTTAGTGCTCTTAACCGCTGAGCCATCTCCCCAGCCCAAATACTGTATTTTTAAAGCCTTGGCTCTTATTTAAGAAAAGTGCAGGGGTTGGGGTAGAGCGCTTGCCTTGCAAGCACAAGGCCCTGGGTTCGGTCCCCAGCTAAAAAAAAAAAAAAAAAAAAAAAAGCAGGCCAATGATTGAGAAAACTTTTTTTTTCTAAAATATATTTAACAAAAGAATTGTATCCAGAATACACAAAATGTTCACAAGTCAACACAAGTAATCTAATCTTTTTTTTAAAGCAGAAGATCTGAACTAATTTCATCAAGGAAGGAACAGGAGTGGCCAATAACATATGGAAAGAAATCTCAGACTGATGTCATCACCACTCACCAGTGGATCTCTTCTTTGGTATGCGAAAGATCCTGGAACAAAGAGCAAAACCACCACCACAAAAACAAACAAACAAGCAAATCATACAGCTATTATTCGAATGGTTGGTATCACAAGTCTGACAGTGCAGGACTGGAGACAACGTGAAGCAACCAGACGTCTGAACGGCCATTACGGGTGCAAGCACCCACAGCCCCAGGGAAGAACAGTGTGGTGGTTCCCAATAGGTCAATAAACACTACACCGTACCTAAGAAATAATAAAAGCATGCTGTCCATACAGACACATAGTCATTAACATTCACAGGAGAGAAAAAGCAGGAGCAGTCCAAACTATTATTCATACATTGATATTTTGAGGGAGCTCTGTGCTACCTCATTTACAAGATTCAATGAGCTCCAACAAGCTTGGCATTTGTTGGCCCTGGGAATATGCTATCTAGCCTGCTAAGGTGGGCAGGAAGGTGATTCTGCACTTAGAGGAGTTATATGGATAGAAAGGCATGATTTCAAAGCTGTCCTAGTCTGTCCTGTTCCCTTCAGTCATAACTCTATCCGTCCCTCTTTCTCCATTTGTTGTCTCTGTTTACCTAACCCTCCCTCTACCTACCTCAAGGTGAACCAGCTACCATGTTGCTCTATTCATGCCCTCGGTTCTCACATTTGTCAATGCCTAGGACTCAATATACCTAAAGTAACCTGTGTTCATTTTACCCACCTCTCCTTGATGTCTCCTTAGAGCTGTCAAAGGCACAATTCCACTACAGACAACCAAGTTACTCATGTCAGAACCATCACTTAACTCCTGCCCTGTCTGTAATTCTGAATCGCTGTCCAATGCCATTACTTGGTATCCTAGGTTACTCTGCCACATGGCCAATCAACCTCAACCCTGACAGATATGCCAGTGGAGCCATCAACACAGCACACCCTGTGTAGGGTGCTGTACAGCACCAACCATACGCAGCCTCCCTGATACCCTCTCATTCCAGTGACCTAATGGCCCTCAAGCAGTCTTCAAAAGCTAACACTCATGCTTACTGGTTCTGAGTGCTAAGCAGCTAGCTCTTCTTCTCTACAGTGTTTCCAGACTATGGTTACCTCACATTGACAGGCAGTCAATGAAAACTCTGCTATAGCCACCAGGAAGGATGCTTTTACACACACAGTAATCTCCATGAGCTAAGGACTGGCTACGAAGCCTGAAATACGTACTTCACAATAACTCTTAAGGTGGAGACTCTGAAATTTAGATAAGTTAAATTCACAATCAAATGACCAAGAGTATAGAAAACGGAAATGAGGATCTGGAGTGTTTCTTCAGATGATATATACCACTGTGCAAGAGAACACACACACAACTTTTATCTGCATCTTTTCACACTCACCTCTGACATAGTTAACTTACAGTAGTGAAATGGGATAACCTTAATCTTGTATTAATTTTAATATTTTATCTTTACAATAAGTTCATCTTTATGGG
Source organism: Rattus rattus (assembly GCF_011064425.1). Taxonomy (NCBI): domain Eukaryota; kingdom Metazoa; phylum Chordata; class Mammalia; order Rodentia; family Muridae; genus Rattus; species Rattus rattus. Next base: position 74,204,080 of record NC_046156.1, on the reverse strand, counting down.
CCATAAACTGTACAATAAAACAAAGGAAAGTGTTCTTACAGAGTTTGATCATTGCTCTAATTTTAAAATTAGCTAAAATGTTTTTAAAAGTACACCAGTGCTGGGCTAAGTGCAGTGGCACTGGTCTTTCTTTCCAGCACTCTGGAGGCAGAAACAGAGGCAGGAGGAACTCTGTGAATTCCAGGCCAGCCCAGTCGACATACCAAGTTACGTACTAGCCAGAGGTATATAGTGAAACCCTATCACAAAATGCACAAATAAATGAATGTGTAACAAAATAAATGTTATCTTTGTGAAATTATACATTAATAAACAGCATTTATAGCCACAAAAACATAAGTAAGTTGAAAGATAAAATTTATCCCAAAATATTTAACTCAAAAAGTTAAGATAAAAGCTGTGCGGGCTATTCTTGTTGTCAAATTGACTACACCTGGAATTAATTAAAATCCAACTGGCTTGGCACATCTATTTAAATCATTTGAAGTGGGAAGGCTCACTGTTAAGCCCAGATCTTGAGGGGAAGACCTTCTGGAGGCAGCCTATATAAAAGACTATATAAACGAAGAAGGAAGCTTTCTCTGCCTGCGGGCCTTCTTCACTCTTGCTGGCAAGTCCCTTCCGTCACTGGTACAACCCTACTTCTTCAGGATTCCAGCACACATTGAACAAAAGCTGGGACGTCTAGCCTCACAGACTAAAGACTACTTGATTCTTGGACTTTCCACTGTTAAACAGCCATGACTGGACTAGCTGGACCACAGCCTATAAGCCACTCTAATACAGCTCATAGATACATATGTAGATAGATATATTCTATCAGTTCTGTTCCTCCAGAGAACCCCTATACACAAGTATCATTTTAAAAAAAGGTTTTATGAACACCAAATACCATTTCTGCTATTTTACATTTAATTGCAGAAAAGATAAATCCTATAATGTCATAAATATGTTAGTAAAATGAAACAGCTAAGGAAATAGTACTAATCCTGTGTGTACAATTTTAATTGATAATCATTAAGAATCTACATGAACTTATATATCTAAGCTATGGCTTCATTTCACTTATTCCAAGTAGTGCTTTCAAACAATTTATGGTACGTTAGAAAATTGAGTGGGGGATATTATAGTTACTTTTAACAGTCGAGTGTAACTCTATACAAACACACACACACACACACACACACATATTTCAATTCATAAAAAAATGAAATACATTGTCCTAGAACAATGACTAACTGGAAAATTTTATTTTAGCAAAGATATTCCAACTTCATGGAATTTAGCAAAATCCTTAACTCATTTTACGTCCTATTAGGATGGCCGATGCAAAGTATTTGTTTCCTTAAAAACAAAATTAGTTTCTACATATCTATCTAAGACACACGTTGAACTCTGTCAGGTCACAAAGTACCTGACACCCCTCTGAAGGTAACTCACACATCGTAGAGCTGTGAATCCCTCTGCATGTAGTGGCAGACACACAAGTCAAACATTTAAGAGGGAAAATCAATACTGTGTTTCACTGATACATGTTAGACCTTATGATCTTCGTAAGTACAATAGTACTTTCCTGTAAGAGAAATACAACTGTAACAAAATGAACCACCGTGCATTTACACCTAGGATGGAGAGGACAATTCTCTGACCCTCAAGCACGTGATAACAATTGGTACAGATCAACCACCCACACACAAACCTAAGAACCCTGTTCTTTAAGGCCACTTACTTGACACTACCAATGTCAGGATCCCGAGTACCACAAAAGCCTGTATTTATATGTATAGCACATCTGTGTGCTGTAGTCATAGCAACCCAATTCCCAGCCTGAGACAGCAACTGAGCTCCCTCCCTAGAGAACAGCTTTGCTCTGCACCTCAGATATCACCTCAGAATACAACTTAAGAGGAGAAAGAACAATCCAAATAATGTGGAATGTTTCTGAATGCTTCAGGACTCTTCTTAATACTAAAGTCAAAAAAAAAAAAATTACACTAAACCCAAAGGGGTTGTTTTACCATAGGTACTAGTGTCTCATCTTAGTATTTCACCTGCTATCTTTAATGTTGAAATGAATTTTAAGTTTGAACACCACATCTGCAATTAAATCAACTGTTCTCGAACCACATTCACATTTGCTCATTGTTTTCTTTGCCTTATGGAACCCTCCCAGCGTTTCCTTGAAACCGTTAATATATACCTTTACCATGTCCCTGCGGTGGGAATATCAGGAGTTCATCAACTTTAGGCAAGACACATAGAAATCACATATGACGCAAGACCCATGACAGTGTGCCAAACTGATGAGAACGTGAGCATGGGCTGAGTGCAAGCTTGACCTATCGCGCAGAGGAGACAACGCCCAGACACGGAGAAACTCTAACAGGTACACGGGAGACAAGTTCGCATACCCGATTAGTCATGCCTCACTGAAAACTACCCAACTACATAGCCCGCCGTCCTGGGGGGCCTGCACTTTGTTTAAGGCATCTGACTTCAGGATCCATCTTGGGAAAGTTGAATTTCTTACTTTCTTCTTGAGATTTAAGTTAAAGACATGAACCCAAAGCTTTGCAGCACCCTTGGAAGCCATAGCTAAGAGTGACCAGGGAAGACAAACAGCCTGAACGATGCTGCTGCAGAACCGCCCTGGGTCTGTGCCCCAAGGTTCTCACCAAGAGAAAACCTAGCCGCCATCCCTGTCTATGCACCAAACTAACTGTAATAAGCTAACTGGCGCTTGGCAGGACATTCAGCACACAGCAAACACAAACCTTCCTGTGAGCTCCCCTGGGCCCTCTCTTCCATTTTGCTACTTCACTCAGTTTTGTTTCAAACTTGTATTTATTATTACTATGTGTATTAGTGAGGTTTGAATCCTGGCTGGAGGGCTTAAGCAACTCCAGGAGCGGAGCTCTCTCACCAGCCCTCTTAATAGCCTGCCATCTTGCTGCAACTTCTCCACGTAACCCTGGCATTAAATAAAGCCGTGGGTCAATGAAATGTGCCCCATCCCCAAGGGAATGTTACCATAATAGTGCTACAAATATGTTTAACTTGTAGAGAGGGGACAGAATGGACAATTCTCAATCTATAGGATTCAACAAACTTCATTTTTAAGTGACTGCTATATTTTTGGCACCACCCCTTTTCAGGACTTCCAAATAGTGAACTCCCAAACTATAAACTTTCACTTTAAGCCTAAAAACCAAGGGGAAACACTTTGAAAAGCATATACACGTGCCTGAATGGACACATGCACACAATCACACGTTTTCCCAGCTCAATATTCTCTCTTGTGCATCCCTTCCGTGTGCCCTTCTTCTGGATTGTTTCCAACAGCGGACGGGTTTCCTACTCCTCTTCACAGGGACAGTTCTTTTTCAGTGTATTCTGCATGGAAGGGAGGGGGAGTTTTCCCTCCATGTCTGTGGTCCACACAGACCCCAGAGAAGGGAGTCAGAACCCCCAGAACTGGAGCTATAGACATCTATGAGCCACTGTACGGATGCTGGGAAACAAACCCCTAAGCTCTGAGCCATCTTTCCAGCCACCCCAATAGCATCTTTTGATGAAGACATTTTCTCTTTTTAAGGATGGTGTTTTCTCTTTCGCTGGTTCAGTTCACGAGCAGGAACAGTCCCCTGGTCCTTCTCCAGGTTGCCTCTTGCCATCCTTAAGCCAAGCCAAAAGCCCCGTCTCTGCTCCCGCGTTACCGAATCTCCCTACAACACTGAACTAACCTTTTCTTTCCAGAAGCGTTTCTTTTTTTTTTAATTACTGGCTCTGATGACAACAGGACCTTGTGCAGTTCTCCCCCTCACCTGAAGCTGTCCCAAGAGGACATGCTCACTCAGCAGAGAGCAGGTGTGAGGAGTGAGGAGTGGCGAAGAGGTCAGAATATCACCAGGAGCGGGGCTGCGGCATCCTGTGGAGACTTCTGGTTCAGAGATATGAAGCTCTGAAACACTATTCTATAATCACTATGGAGTGATTAGGACTCTGACCATGGGGGTGGAGGGGTGCTTGTTTGTTGAGTTGGTTAGTTGATTTGGGTATTTGTTGTTTTTTTCTGTTTGTTTGTTGTTGTTGTTGTTTTTGAGAACAATACATGCAGTGCTCATTCTTGATAAATATGTGCTAAAAATACTATTTCACCCATGAAGTCTAATGCAATACAGTCTGGTTAGTTAAACACTCACTGGGTTAGGAATAAGATAACAGCTCTGACCCAGGGGGCAGACCAGCGTACAAACTCACACAAAGAAATGGTTTTTATGTACATATATGTGTACTTTAATTTCTACCACACTCAGTTTTACACATGTTTTTATGAATGTAGATACAGATCAAATGAGCAATTTAAATTTAAAAAGAGAGTCCTCTGACCCCGTGCCTAGCTGACTGCTGTCACTAACTGTAGAACTACAAGCTGGAATCACTTGCTCCAGCAAAGCTATGTGACAATGAACTGTGCGACACGCGCCTGAAATCAGCAACTCTGTACAGCCTGCCTAGTGCAGCCAACAGCAGAGGCTGCCATTCCACACAAGGATTTAAGTGTTAGAGCTGGGGCGACGACGGCTCAGTTGGTGAAGCGTTTGCCATGTCAGCATGGGGACTGGCACCGCATTATTCACATAGGAAGCCAGTTGCAGCAGATTCTGTAACCAGCGCTGGGGTGAGGGAAGCAAGAGGCCTGAAGCATACGAGCCAGCTGTCAGCGACAATCACCCTCTGGCTTCCATGCATGTGGGCGTGCACACACACAACCACACTCCACCAAAAGAAAAGGCCTAGTAAGCAGGTCAACATGTAACTTCGCTTGCTGCTGTTGTCACTGGCACTGTTGATGTTGTCATAGGGTCTCCCTATGTAGCTCTGGTTATCTTAGAACTCAGTATGTAGACTAAGCTGACCTCGAACTCACAAAGATCCTCCTACCTGTGCCTCCCAAGTGCTGGAATTAAAGGCAAGCACGACCATGCCTCCTGGAGTGTTGTTTCACTTAATCTCTGGGTCAATGATACTTCTCAGTGAGAACAGCGTTCAGATGGTCTGGGGTTGTTACTGCGTGCCTCAATTCTCTGAAGAATCAGTCTTACCTTTCCATGCTTTATTCTTGTACTATTGTAATTTTTACCAGTTCCTGGGGGTAAACCTCACCCAAACACACACACACACGCATATTTCCAAACCCTAGTCCCCACTTCTCTTATACCTATATACCTTTTGGACACATTTACTATCCAATAAAGCCACTCCTCTGCAACATAGTATGCTAGTGAGTTAATTTTTAAATGCCATATTAATTACTTTATAAGATTAATAGGGTAAGTAATAAGAGATCACATGATTTTTTAAAAATGTGTAACTTTTTTAAAAATGCAGCCAAACCTATATAACTCTTTAAACTATGAAACATTTAAATGTGTCTTCAATCTCCATCACATAACCACAGGATGAAGCATCCACTGTTTCCCCCTCTTTCTCCAACATTAGCAAGTTTTCAGAGCAAGCCATTGACTATCGTGTAGCTATGGCGTAGTGTGCTGGCGACTGTCAGCTCAAGCAGTGCACTGTCTGGCGTATGAAATAGAGTGAGAACAGTGTTTGCAGCCTCTCAGGACTGTTAAATGTCGTTATTCCACTTACCCTCATTACAGCTGTCGGCTCCGATACGAAATGTGATTATTAAGAGGACTACACCACAATTTTAATTTTTAAAGATTGTAGATGTTTGAGATCAGTGAAGAAAAGCACTAATTATAAATGGACACAATCAACACAGTACAAATAAACACTGCACACTCCTTTCAATCTCCTGCTAATGCTGCCTGAGACAAACTTCATGGACTTTCCGACAAAGTTCTGAGGCTTGTGAACTAGACCTCTCAGTAAGTGCCACCACTAGCAAAGTTTCTGCCACTTCTTCACACACACGTTGGTCTCCTCCTTCACACAGAGAAACTCCATTCTTTTGCTTTCCCTGAAGCTACTGGCAATGCTCGGATGGCCCTCCCTCATTGCCCCTTGTGTGCTATCACTCGTGCGCTTTGCTGAGTCCAGCTTTCCTTTGCAAACACTTGTCAACAACTACAAATCAACTCTAAAGTCACCTCCAACAAGAGCTGCCCTTGATTAGGCCACAGGCGTTGACATACCCTGTAAGGGCTCTGTCTCCTAAGTTTCTCCACTGGTTTCCACTGTACTGCTCACCTGGTCCACAACACAAGGCAGCGTTTTCCATGTTTCATATACAATCCCCTCATGTTCCCAAACATGCACTACGTTACACAACAGGCTTCCCTGTTCACTCGGAATAGATGGTTATGAGATGGCTCTGCAGCACACAATGCAAGTTTTTATTCAAGTTTAAAAAAAAACAAAAAACAAACATGGAGACATGATTAAGATTCTGAGCTGCATCAAACGTGGTCAAAAGTAAGATGGAGTAACCCAGAAGCACAAGAGAGACCCGCGATCTTCACTGATAACACAGCGCCCACTACAACAGACTTAGGGCATCTACACAGATTGATTTAGCAAATCAGATGCTAAGCCCTATACACTGGAAGTCTGATTCCTAGCCTTCACTTCTCCTTTTGGCACCGACCATGTGCTAAGGTCAATGGCTCAAGGGTTAAAGGGCTCATTCCTTCGAGCTTACAACCTCTACGTTGAGCACAGCACAAACGGAAAGGGCATGTCTGTATAACGACTGCTCTGCACTATAAAGGATACGACTTTAAAAGAGGAGTAGAACTGACTGAAAATTAAGTTCATAAAAACCGGGCAGCTATCAGCGTCTCCTCCACACTGAACCTCAGTGCTTTCTAGAGAGAGAACTACCCATGAATCTCTGCGGCAACCTTTATTATGGCTCCAACACACTGACTCTTTCCTGTTAAAACCACCTCAGAACTATTCCTAAGGCAACATCACCCAAGGAAACAAACAAGTCGGGCAGAGCAAATGCCACCAGGTGCAGCATGAAGGAATGGCCTATATATAGCTCTGGCCTGTCACTCAGTCTGAAGACTGTCTCTTCATCCCATTAAAACCCTGACTCACAAGCATTTGACATGCAGCCAGAGAGAGAGTAACTTCTGTCATCCTTGAGAATACTCGGAGCCCATGTGCTCACGGAGCAGGTCTGAACTGCGAGTCCTCGTGCTTGCACAGCAGCAGCCTTCTTGAACACTGGGTTCCTTCCAGGAGCTGGAACAAGCTGTCACTTGACTGATGGTGGCTGGTAAGATGCCATCGCAGGCTCCCCCTGTATTCTAGAGCTTCGTCTCATTTGTGCAGCAGACAGCTCACCGAGATGACTGCATAGTTGAAGGCTCTATCAGTATCCTTCAGCATGCATGAATTCCAAATCACACTCGTCACAGCAGGGCTCGTGGTAAAAATTTAAAATTTACCATTCATAATTACTGAACTAAAATGTGGAAAGTTACAGACACTGAAAGATATCAAGGATAACCCTTTATAAAGATGTTTTAATGTTATGAAGCAATATTCATTTACATACACACATTCTTTAATCAATAATAAACAGGTGTGGAAAGTTATATGTAAAGAGTGCTCTTACATGGACACCCGTGTATACATGAGCTCCACACATGCACAATGAAATTCAGAATGAAAACATTAGAACATTAAAGAATGACCATCTTGGAACCAATTCCTTTTCCACTGAAAATGTATAAAGTTTGTTTGTAATTTCTTTTTACACCAAAAATCACATAATTTTTACAAATATCCTACAGCTCAACCTGGATTCTCCTGTACAAGTTTAGAAATGTAAGTCAGACAGGGACTTGGAGGGATGAAATGCCATATATGTGTTTGAAAAACAGGATACTAAACTATCTGTCTTTCCTCTGGGAGAAGCACCCGTAGAGTTACTCCTAGAACCCACAAGCACCTAGGCTGGTATAAATCACTACACAACCAAAGCACCCTTGCCTACGCACCGCTATGCGAAAGAAAACAGTGAGATCCAAAGGCTCAACACAGCAAAGTGTTTCCAATGGTTCATGGTGAATCAGGTACAGTACAAAAGTTCTGGTTGTTTGTTTGAATCACTTATTACCATAACATTACTATTACAACCTGTGCTGTGACGGCACTAAGACTAAGAACAGAGAGCAAACAGACTTCCTGCCAGACTGGATCATTTTCTCAAAAGAATAAAGCTTGCCAGTCTGACCCTGGGAAGCAGAAACCAAAGAGGCACGCATACCTCACACTCTTTTACTAGATCTCTGGCCTCCAAGGCAAGCCCCGCCCCTTCCTGTCACCTCCTCCAGGCCAGCCTTAGTATACAGTGTAAAACCACCTCTCTCCAAGGTTTGCCGGGTCTGAATTTTATGGGGAAAAATAGTTCACATCTGTAAAATAAAATTTTCAAGACTCACTATTTATTTACATGACTGTGCATGCCGCCTGTGAGTGAGTGTGGCGAGCAGAAGAAGCTTTAAATGAGTGTATAACGAGTGTATAATGTCCTGAATGAATGTGTTATCGACAAGAGCCAATGCCTCAGACTAGTGGGAGCTGGCAAAGCCTTCTGATCCAAGCAAAAGTGTCCATAAACAATTGACCAGTGTGTGCAAAACTTAGCAACTGTGGCTGGCTCCTCCCAGGGGACTACAAACCTGAGGCTGCTCCCCTACAGAGACCTCCTTCCAAAAACAGTTAATGCCGCCTTCCGGGACAGTACATAATAAACACACTAAGGTTGCCGGGTTGTTGTTGCTGTCTGTGTGTCTGGGCTTTGGCATGCAGGACACAGTATGCACACGTGAGGACAGGTGCCCGTGAATGCCAGAGAGGGGGCTGAATCCCCTGGAGCTAGAGTTGTAGGTGAAACACTCAACATGGGTGCCAGAAGTTAAATTAAACCTGGGTTCTCTGAAAGATCAGCAAGCGTTCTCTCCAGCCTCTAGAATAAATTTTTAACATTACACTAATCCTTTCAAAGTAACTTAACCAGAATATAGTTCAGTATTTTTGCAGAAAACCTAAGTGACAGAAAGATGAGATTGTGTTTTAATCAGTTTAAATATTAGTAACATAAAGTATCTGTTTGAAAACCAAATAAAAGGCTAGTAATGACAACTTCATAATTAGGAAGAAAGGCATCTCTCCTGAAACTCAGTAGCGCACCTTACCACAGGTGGGGCACGTTTAGGAGATGAGCCTTTCTGGTCATAATTAATTGGACCAGAGGTACAGATGTGCCCCAGCTGAGCCAATCAGATTACATCCTAAATCCCTAAACCGTCCAAGGAAAAGAGTCAAACAGCATAAGTCTTAGCAACATGAAGTCATAAATCAACAGTCATCATACACATGCCAATGTCACGGAGAGAGGAAGCACAAAGCCAATCCACACAGATGCAAAACCAAGAGGCCATATGGTCCTCAGAGGTGGTGAAGTCAAAGACAGCTCCTGGCTTCACTCTAGTCCCTTGTGGTCTCAATGAACATTCCTTGCTATCTTAGATGTTTATCACTGTTTCCCGTAGGTTAGTTCTTCTTTACCAAAGCTGACGTGAAACTAATGTTATGTGCTATGATCAAAAATGTCCCAAAACAGCTGGCATAGTCATTTAACAATTTTTCATGTCACTATGTTTTCACTCATCCCTCGCTAAGGAAATTAGAACAGTATTTATGACATAGAACGGGCATTTTAAAAAAATCATATGTGCAACAAGACCAAAGTACTGCCTTGCTTTGTATCAGTGGACTATATCAGTAGCAAAATAAACCAGTTCTGCTTTCTGCATTGTGCGCATCAAGGCATTGTGTCTACACCATACCTGCTCCTCGGAAGAAACATGGACTCCTTAATGAACACGGAACCAGAAAGAAGTATATACCAGCAGGTGCCAATATCGTCAGGACTGGAAAAAAAAAGACAACAGAAATCAAGGACAATCCACAGCAACAAAGATCAAAGTATACAGCAGATGATATAGCAATCCATGCTACTGTACACAGAGTCACAAAAGGCAACAGCATACAACATACTAAAACACCATTACTGAAATACCAGAGGCACTCTTAACACCGCTGTCACTAATACTGATACTCACTGGTTTATTTAAATGCTTTTAATTTTCCTTAGCTCTATCAGCACCTGTCATTTCAGGTTTTGTTTATCTGTCTAATTTCTTGAGTAGGAAATACTTTCATTTGTCTCAGTGAAACAAACAACAAAAACCACAAACGTGTGCCCACTTGGGCAGCACATACACTGAAATTGGAATGATACAGAGAAGATTAGCATGGCCCCTGTGCAAAGATGACAGGCAAATTCATGAAGTGGTCCATGTTTTTGGAAAGGCCATCCAAAGATCGCCCCACCCAGGGAACCATCCCCATCTGCAGACACCAAACCCAGACACTATTGCTGATGCCAAAAAGTGCTTGCTGACGGGAGCTTGGTATATCTGTCCCATGAGAGGCTCTGCCAGAGCCTGACCAATACAGATGCAGATGTTCACAGCCAGCCATTTGACTGAGCTTGGGGACCACAGGGGATGAAATAGCGGAAGGATTGAAAGAGCAGGAGTTTACAACCCCATAGGAAGAACAACAATATCAACCAACCAGACCCCCACAAAGATCCCAGGGACTAAACCACCAACCAAAGAGTATACATGGAGGGATCCATGGCTCCTGCTGCATATGTAGTAGAGGATGGCCTTGTCTGACATCAGTGGGTGGAGAGGCCCTTGGTCCTGTGGAGGCTCGATGCCCCAGTGTAGGAGGATAAGGCAGGAGTGGGTGAGTGGGTAGAGGAGCGCCCTCACAGAGGCAATGTGGAGGGGAAAGGGGGGAGGATGGGATGGCAGGGTTGTGGAGGGGTAACGGGGGAGGGGGATATAATTTGAAATGTAAAGGAATAAAATGATTACTAATTGTGATGGTTTGCATATGTTTGGCCCAGGGAGTGGCACTATTGAAAGGTGTGGAATAGGTGTGTCACTGTGGGGGTGGACTTGGAGACCCTCCCCCAACCACCTGAGGATGTTGAGTCTGTTCCTGGCTTCCTTTGGATGAAGATGTAGAGCTCTCAGCTCCTTCTGCACCATGCCTGTCTGGATGCTGCCATGCTTCTGCCTTGATGATAATGGACTGAACCTTTGAACCTGTAAGCCAGCCCCAACTAAACGTTGTCCTTTATAAAACTTGCATTGGTCATGGTGTCTGTTCACAGCAATGAAACCCTAAGACACTAAAAATAATACAAACCCACAAACTTTCCTGGAACTCAGTCCATTCAAGCTTCCCCTGTGTACCTTTTCCCCAGACTTCTCCATCACACAGCATTCTCTGAGTGTCTTCATGTACATCTGTGCAGTAGCTAGACAGCTGCTCACTTCCTCTTATCAAAAAAGGAAATGGGAACAGTACAGCCTTAAGAATTTGTGGACAGTATCTCTACTATGGGAAGACTCCACTGTACAGATGTGTCTGCCTGACTCAAGGCAGCCCCCTAGTGGTAGTCATTTCTATCGAAGCGCGCACAGTTGTGGGGAGGGGGTGTTAAGTAATCCTGAGGGTAAGTAGTACCAAAGTGACAATGCGAACCATCACACCTTCCTCAACAGAAGACAACTGTGCTATACACTACCTTCTGGTCTGTGCCAAGTAAAAGGACTACCATTTACAAGGTTCAAAACTAGTCTCAACATTTTCTGATAACAAAAATAAAAGCACTATATTAGAAAGGAGGGGGGAGGTTTGTAATTGTATTTTAATCTGTCACAGAGAAATGAATTTTTTGTTTTAAGCTTTAAATTTTTTTAAATTATTCAACAGTATGGGCCTTTTGCCTGCATATATGTCCATGCACTACTACATGTGTGCCCGGTGCCTGTAGAGACCTGAAGATGTTGGACCCTCTGGAACTGGAATCACACGCAAACATGACCTGCCGGGCTGGAAACTGAACCAATGTCCTTTGGAAGAGTACGCAGTGCTCTTAACCAACGGAGCCTTCTCTCCAGCCCCAAGGGAAAGCAAATCTTGAAAACATAAGACATTAAGATTTATCCCCATATACATAGTCTTAGGCAAGTCAACGGGATTAAATTACAATGACAACTGCATACAAATAATAATTATTCCATCTTGTAAAAGCATGACATACGACACCAAGGTCTGTGGTGACATGGAGAACACAACTGTGAAAGTTGGCTTTTCAGTGATTTCAAATCTGTCATCTCTAAAGACAAATCCATACAGACAAAGTGAGTGTGAAGTTTGTCAACTCCGTTCCCCTGTCACCTATCACAGAGCACACAGCAATTGACAGGCAACCTGTGCTCAAAGCAGATGAAGAACCTTGACAGCAAGTATTAGAGCTCCATGAATAGCCACTGATTACCTGTAATTAGGTTGACTCTTCCTATCAGGAAATCTATGGAACAGACTTAAGGGTACGAAAAGGAGAAAATGGGTCTCAATCACCACCGATTTGAATTTGTCTGACAGGCCCTGTCCCAGTTCAGGTAGGCATCCTTCCATGGCCCGTGTGTTGGAGGCTCGGTTGTGAGCCCCAGGGGCTACTACTGGGAAGTAACGAAACCTTTAATTCTGGGGCCTAGAGAGAGGACATTAGGTCCCAGGGATTTTATCCTTGAAAGGAGCTGTGCGACTCATTCTCTCTGTGTCTTGCCACCAAGAGGAAGCAGTTTCCTCAGTCACCGTTCCTCAGCAGGATGCACTATGCCTCACAGCAGACCCATAAGCAGTGGCTGTGAGCAACTGTGGGACAAAAGGAGCCTTCCTCTTGCTGATTATCTGTTCTGTCGCAATGACAGGACTCAAAGGCATCATGTGCAGTGTCCTCTGCAAATGCCGTTGCTATCTTCCCAGGAGAACCTGGGGCTAGCCCACAGAAGCCATGTTTTCTGAGGAAGCATTTGAAGAGATTATTTGATCAGAGAATACTTACTGAGTACACTAGCCACTTGCTCTGTGCCAAGATAGACAAGATGTCTTTACTGTGGTACTGTCCCTCTTAGGATTTGAGGTTTTACTATAGTAAGCTAATAATAACTAGGAATACAAAATAGTACATTCTATTTTAAAGATGTTCTAGAAAGAGTGTGAGCTAGAAACCAATCCTCCTTTCTGTGTGCTATCCACTCTCTACAGAATATGTTCACTTTCCACTCTGAAAATTCCTTGATGCGAAATGCCATGTCCAAAAATCTGTTTCTGTTAGACCCTCTTGAGTCTCACAAAGCACGGCACCGACCATGCTTGTCTCCTATCTCACCGTAGATGCCTAGGGCAGCTGTTACTAGAGCTTCTTACTTCTACATGTGTGAAGTGAAAAGTTTGCTTTTTAAAAATGAAACTAGGGGATTTAGCTCAGTGGTAGAGCGCTTGCCTAGCAAGCGCAAGGCCCTGGGTTCGGTCCCCAGCTCCGAAAAAAAGAAAAAAGAAAAAAATAAATAAAAAATAAAAAATAAAAATGAAACTAGAGTTGTAAGAACAATGTTCATTCAGTATAGATGAACATACGTACAAAATAAAAGCAAAATCTGGACACACACTGGCAATGAATCTAGTTAACAGAAGATGGACGGTACAAGCAGTAGTAGTAGCAGTCGTAGGTTTTCTGAACTGATCCAGTTTCTCTGAAATTTCATGAATTATCCACAATGCTAAATTTCTAGATTATCTGCCTCCATTCAATTTCCTAGTGTCTGATCATTTAATGGGCAGTTGATTGAAGTATCTGTAAAACAAATATCCTAGACGATAGTCATCACAGGCTCTTCATCAAAGATCTCAGCATGGAGCCCCAGTAGCAAATAAAAGGCAAAGGAAAGCCAGCCTGCTGTCAGTATCCATTGCAATTTGACATTTGGGTTTTAAAATGATGAGCTGAGAGCCATGTGCAAGGGTTGTAAAAGGCAAAAGCTATTGTGAAAGAACCTTGCCTGACCAAGTCTAAGTAACAGCAAGTGGGAACCAACAGTGATGGGCAGAAAAGGAACCACAAACAAAGACTAAAGAGCCTCAAATAGCAAAGTCACCAGTTACAAGTCTCTGACATCTCAGGCGAATGTACTCTCTGGGAAGACTAGCAGTTTGCAGAAGGGTCAAAGAATAAGAGCTACAGTGGTCCCCGCATTGGAGTCCAACACATCCCATCCTGCAATGAACAAAATAATAGCCACAAAGCTGGGAGTTGGCCAGACGTCCTAACAGGTCCCTGGCTTTCCTAACAGGTCCCTGGTTTTATTTGCCATCAATGGGGAGGGGAATAATAAAGCCCAGCAAAACAAAATGTAAGGAGATCACAAACCGATCATGACACCTTGCAGAATAATCCAATCCAAGCCAACTGTAGATGACCTGACTTGTCCCATGCTCAGCCAAACTTCGTTGTTAAGTCCATAGCTGGGATGATATTACCTCATTCTCCACTGTGCTTTAACACGAGCCGCAGTGTGGTGACTGCTTCCCAGTCTGCTCCAATCAGAACTCTGCCACTCTGCCAGGAGGCCTGCTGCTTGTGCCACCCTCCATCTCTATGTATGGAACGCTGAACCCCAAAGCACCTATACCATTCTACGTACACTCCTCCCCTGCCTTCCTAGTGATGCCTCACTCTAAGCTTTATCTCTTCCTCCAACTACACTGGCATGGCCTGTGCTGGTGAGCCCCAGGTCGACACGACTCAAGCTCGAGCCTGTCTGAAAGAAGGGAACCTCAACTGAGAAAATGTCTTCATAAGCGCCAGCTGTAAGGCATTTTTTTCAAATTAATGATTAACAAGAGAGGGCCCAGCCCATTGTGGGTGGGGATATTCCTGGGCTGCTGGTCCTGGGTTCGGTAAGAAAGCAGGCTGACCAAGCCGTGGGGAGCAAGCCAGTAAGCAGCACCCCTCCATGGCCTCTGTACCAGCTCCTGCCTCCAGGTTCTTGCCTTGCTTCGGTTCCTGTCCAGACTTCTTCCAGTGATGGACTATGATCCAGAAGCGTAAGCCAAATAAACCCTTTCCTCTCCGATTTGCTTTTTGGTCATGGTGTTTCGTCACAGCAATCAGTCCTGACTGAGACATGGCCCCTCCCACTGAGCAGAACCGGGTTCTGACTGAGGAATACCAATACCCACCGTCAACGCCCAGGTAGTCGAGACCATGACACGCATGTGTCATAATGGCGGCTCTCTGATGGAACAGCATCCAGTCCCATGAGCAGACCCCGTGCAGGAAGAAATGGCACCAGGCAGAAAGCTCCAGGTTGGTGGCACTGTCTCTCCTGTTGACTGCATGATGCTAATGAAGTTAAATTCTACAGTTCTAGGTCCTCGATCTCGAAGCCAAGCGTCACCAGCTTCTTTTCAAAGTTACATCGGTTTTAGTACAACAGTTTAAATCAGTTTAGCTTTGCCAGCTGACACTGGAAGAAAGAACACGCTAATTCTCTTCACTGCCTCTGTCCAGCTGGCTGACAGCTCACACTCACGCAACACAGCACTTTCTACCTATTCCTCAGAGTCTTTGAAGAAAACTGATGTTTCTGCTTTCGACAGTACCTTTTTTAGGATAGGTTTTTATCACCATTCGAGTTCCTCTGAGTGGCTGAGCATCTCTCTGGGAGAGCGAGTCACTTTCTCCAAGCTTCCCTGAGTTCGCCTGGCACAGTCACCAAGGTAGCAAGTAATCACTCAGTATTTTCCCCATTACGACTCTAAGCCGTCAGCCCTGTCAATGCGTGCACTCTACGACACCTGACTGCTGGTAGTTGGGGTAACCGTCCTTGCACTGCATTAAGGTGTGTCTCTGTATTGTCAACTGTTGATCACTGGGCCTGCACAGACCTAAGTCCTGGCAGGATTTTGGCACTGTCATTTGTATGGCCCTTGTCTAGGGTTTCTATCTGTGAGTGTCCTTCCATACCTGCCAAAAGATGACGATCAGGCAGCCCTCGATGCCTCAGGCGACCAAAGAGATGACCCAGCTGGTGCGTTACTGTTAACTGGTTATAATAAAGAGCTGGGGCAGGAAGTGAGGGACCGTCCAGGCAGGCAGGGATGCAGGAGGCAATGAAAGCGACACGGAGAAAGGAAGGAGACACGGGGGGAAACAGACCAACCGGCAGCGTGGAGCTGTTCGCAGACGGTGGGAAGCACACCGGGAGATGGGATGGCAGAATGCCGCATTAGAAGCTAGCTGAGAGGCTGTCCCAGCAAAAGGCCAACGGCTCTAAACTATACAGAGCTCTCGTGTCTGATTTAACTACAAGCAGGTCTGCAAAAGCCCTGCAACAGCTAGTTAGAATGTTTGTTTGTTTGTTTGCTTGCTTTTAAAACAGGCCTCATTTTTAAAGTATTTAATTATATAGATTTATTTATTAGAGGAGGGCACCATGGTGCATGGTGCATGGAGGATGACTTATAGTAGCAGATCCTCCTTACAGAAGCAGATCCTCTCCTTCTGCTATGAGGGTCCTGGGAGAGTCACTTAGGTTTTGTCAGCTTTGGCAGCAAGCACCTTTACTAACTAAACTGTTCTGCAGGTCCTTTAGGGATATTCTTAACGAACAGAACAATAAGGAGCAATTCCTCATCCAAGCCAAAGTCTGCTCAAAGAACGTCATCGCAATATCCTCCGGATCCACATGGTGGCAGTGTCTCTACATGAGAGTGTGCCTTGCTAGAGCACTGGGGATGTTGAAACAGTAACACTATTTCTTTAAATTGATCAAGTGTGGGTGGTGGGGGACCAATCATTATCAGGCCAGAAAGTAACTTCTGAAAACTCTACTGACCAGCTAATACAATGTGAAAATGTAAGGAGAGGCCAATCAGCAAGTTTTCCTAATGACAGTGAGGTATTGACACACACAGGCTGGGAGAGAAGAGGGTAGGTGTCAGGGGAGGACTGTGAGAATACAAGACCAAGAGGCTTACACAGCCTTCAGCTCAACACTGCTGGCCAGAGAAAGTGACAGGTAGAGAGAGTCACAGTAGCTGAACAGAATCCAGAGCTCTCCAAGCAGTGTCACAGGGTCATAGCACCAGCAAGAGGGATCCAGGAAGCCTCTCTGTACTTCAGTGGGCATTGAAGTCAGACCAGGAGACAGCAGAAAGTGAAGCCAGGGAGTGTGTCACATCTGGGAATCAGAGCAGGAAGAAACATGCATCATGTTCCCCCATCACATGGCACAACTGTGACCATGTATCAATGTGCGAGACACCAGAAAGCAAACACGTTGTGCTGCCCTTGACGTAAGACCATAACCACAAGCTGCTGGCACCCGGGGAAAAGCAGACATCAGTCTAAAGGGTCCCACAGCAAGTGGAGACAACGGCTGCCGAAACCAGAAGAGCACCTGCTTGCTTGACTGACTGCCTTCGCCCCTTCATTGAAGCCCTAGAGAAAGCCAGGAGCCTGCATTCTGCTCACTGTGCTTCTGGTCTTCTGACCAGCTTAGACTTGTACTCTCAAATACATGATGGGGAGAAGGGGGGCGGTGAAAAAACACTTCCCTTATCTACGAGAAATCATCCTGAGACTCCTCCTGTCAAAGGGTTTTCAAGACCAAGAACCCTAGAGGCTCTTCCAACCACACTTGCTCCTGCTGGAGCTGGGCAGGGCTTCCTGTGAACGCAGTGTTCCATGCGTTAGAACGTTCTAGCCCTGGCTGCCGGCCAGCATGCAGATGGCCTCCCAGATACACAGCAATTTCCATCTTTTTCACAGCCGTGTGTCGATTACTGTTTATTACAAAGTTTGATAACTGTGTTTCTTTTGCTCCTTTGATTAAGATTTTAAGCTATGAACTCAGAGATAAAAATCTGTATCAGTTACTTTTGTGTGGTTAATGAGGCAGGCTAAAGCTCAATCATTAAAGCTGTTGCCACACAGCCAAGCAACTGATCAAGCCAAAGGGAAAAAAAAATACACTTGCAAACATCATTTCATTACATACAGTTATTTATGTATTTCAGGAAAAAAACTCTATTAAATAGAATTTTAAAAAAAAAAACAACTTTAGAGTCCACTTTCTACTAAAATAGATGTAAAATAGATGCCCATGATATAAAAATAACATTTAAAAGGTAATTCCTGTTTCCCCAAATGCTAAACTGTAAGGAAATAACTTCAGTTTTAACAGCTGATGCAAATGTTGGGAGTGACACATCCGTGTTTCCAGCACTCAGACGGTGAGGCAAGATGGTTACTGCAGGTCTGCGGTCAGCCTGGAGTCCTAGAACCGCGTGCAGGCTGCAGGACGGCACCTTGTCTCAAAAGTGAATGAATGAATGAATGAATGAATGAATGAGTGAATGAATCTAAGTAACCAAAGGAACAGAAGCATCACTGCAGTGTTCGCTTTCCTCAAAATCCTGATTCTCCAGTGAAAGCTCCTAAGTGACAGGTTTGAAATCCTCATCAGAAAGAACTAAGAAGACTACGATTTTCAGTTGAAAATGCAGGGGGACAAAGCGGACACCGAGTGCTCATTCAAACAGCAGAGTGAACGATATAAGATACTGAACTAACAAAGCCAGACATTCCGTGGTTCTTCATGCTGCCATTAAACTAACAGAAGTCACTTGAATCGCACTAGGAGTCATGAAGTTACTCAGTGGGTACTTCTTCAACAAATGTGATAGAAGCTGCATATGTATTACAGTAAATCAAATCAATGAAGCAGCTACACTCTGCAGAGGGACATGTCCAAGGGCTTGAGGAACAATCAAATTTAAACAAGCCGTCAAACCTGAAAATTGACTTGGGACCTGCTAAGGGGCAGTGACTTACACACTATAATTTCATCCTCCCAAGAACCCTGTCCTCACCTGGAGTAATTCAGCTCTCAGAAAGGTTAGAGATAACCTACACACACCTACAGACCTAACTCCAGCCCCTCTGCGTGTGCACACTGGCTTCAGCATTCCCAGTCCACAGTGATCCGAATGCACACATATGAGGTAAGCCTCATCACTCCATGAACACTTTATCATGGCTTTTACTCACTTGGCAGTTTCACAGAAAACTGAAGACGAAAATACCTACAAAAGACACGCCAGCTTGCAGATGAATAGCTTCATCTATGCGAAAGCTAATTTGTTAACGATAACATGACTATTTTTTCAAATAAATTAAAATTTTGCTTTTGGCATTTTGTTTGTATTCATGTAAGCATGTGTGAAAAGTCTTAAAACTTAAGCAAAGGAGATGTTTCCAAGTAGCAGTTATATATTTCTAGGTAAGAAAGGAAAGGAGGCCGTGCCTTCTTCCAAGAGAGGTAACGCAACTCAATATAAAATAGTAGATGAAGTACTTAGGTTGTAATTTACAAAGACTACAAAGTACAATCAAACTTGGCCACAGTCAGAAAAGAGAAACTACATATGCAATCATTGGAGGTGGAGAAGAGGGTGAAGAAGAAATTTCTCTACGATGGGAGACCTCAGACAGCTTACAGTCTGTAAGTAGAGGCAGAAAAAAGGCGTCAGAGAATGGGAGTCACTCTGTAAGGGAAAGGAACTCTCTTCCTGCTGAGGGCAGGAGACAGGCAGAGGCAGTAGAGACACAGATGAGCAGGTACTGGAGAGAAGGAAGTAAGGCCCCAGGCCAAATCAGGAAGTGCAGCAGAAAGAGGACAGCAATGCAGAGGTACCTGCCCTAAAACCCAAAAGCCAAGCAGACAAGCAAACAGACTGCTAAAAGCAGACAGCACTCAGCTGAGTCTCCCTAAACTGCACATTTACAGATTCTAATGAAAAGGCTTTAGCAAGACTGAAGAGGTCCCACAGCAGCTGTTTAACAGAGCAACAATTTCCTCTCCTGAAATACAGAGCTAAACCCTTCCAGTGCTATGAAAACTTAGAAATCTAAGCACTCAAACAGATCTGCACATGGAAAAGGATCTCTGAGGCAGATGCATACACTGAGGATACAGAAATGTATGTGCATGCGCACTTGTGTGCATGCGTGTCTGTGTGTGCACGCATGCACAAGCGTGCACGCACTTTCTCCACTGGCTGACGTCTTGATACAGGTTTTAAACATCTTAAATGTAACTGTGCATAAATGTAAATGACGAGGCTAGCCAGCCAGTTAGGAAAAGCTAGAGCAGATTAGCATTAAGAACTAGGTCACAGGTTGGGGATTTAGCTCAGTGGTAGAGCGCTTGCCTAGCAAGCACAAGGCCCTGGGTTCGGGTCCTCAGCTCAAAAAAAAAAAAAAAAAAAAGAACTAGGTCACAAAAACACCTCAGTTGATGGCCCTCCACTTATTTGATGGTATGCTGTGGTTTTTTTTACTTTTCTAAGAGTTTTTAATGTGTATCTGATTTCAAATTAAAATTTTCTATTGTTTTTCACCTTGTGTGTATGATACACAAGCACACATTCATGCAGGCAAATGCAGCATACACATAGGCTGCACAGCATATGTAGAGGTCAGAGCACAAGCCCGGGTGTTCTGCCCTGCCTTCTGCCTTGTATGGAAAACGGTTTCTTGTTGTTTTGCCTGTGGCCCACCAGCTTCTGGGGATTTCCCTGTCTCCACCTCCGTCATCCTGAAGTGTGAGTGCAGGGATTCCAGGGCGTGCACTGAAGTGTCCAGGTTTACAGGTGTTCTGTGATTTGAACTCGGGCCTTCACACTTCCATGGCCAGTGCTCTACCTGAGGATTCATCTTCCCAACCCTCAGATTAAAATTTTACAAACAACTCTAAATTCATTAATTAAGGTCCTGCGATAGCTGGCTTTCATTGTTGTCTTGATAAAACCTCATTTTTCAGTGAGGAGCTTGCAACGAGGTGTTGGCCTGTGGGTATCTGTAGGCAGCTGTCTTAAGGGAGCTAATTGATGTGGGAAGAACGGCCCTCAGTGGGCAGCACCGGCCTAGGCAGGAGTGGAGGTATGGAACCGAGCATGAGCAAATGAACAGGGAGGGACCCGGTCACTTCTCCCTGCTCTCGACTGGAGCTGTGACAACAGTTACAACAAGCTCCCGGCACTGCGGCTTGCCCACTAGGGTGGATTATAACCTGGAACTGTGAGCTCAGATAAACTCCTTCTCCCCTGCGCTGCATCTCATGAGGGTATTTACCACAGCAGCAGACAGGTCGCTCGGCCTAGGGATGTAGTGTTCACCCTCGTTTCCCCAAGACAGTAAAATCGTCAGCATATGTTACCAGGACAAGGCAGCTGAAAAGCAGGACCAACCAGAAAGCAGCTTCTGCTGTGTAAAACTTCAACTACTTGGTGTAGCTTATTTGTTTGCCCGAGAGGGTGCCACTTTGTAACCCAGGCTAGCCTCCTTCTTGCTCCTCCTTCCCTATGTCAGCCTCCCCACTGCTGGGGCTAAGGCATTAGCAACCATGTCTGCAACTACAGCTCAGCCCTCAAAGGCCTCTCCAATTTCTGAAGAAAAAAAAATGCTATTTTATTAGAACTACAACTCTATCTCCAATTTCAACATAAATGGAGACCAGTGGCATATGGCTGACTTATGTGAAAACTATGACACAAAAGTAGGGCATTGCTGGCATAGGGTAAACAGAACCTTAAAGCAGCTAAAACCTTGGTGGACCAAAATAAAACATAAATTATCAAAGTAGTGTCGATAATAACAATGATCCCAGCAGCTAACACTCCTGTGCCTTCTTTAGGGAAGCCTTCAGAAAGGCACATGTCCTCGGAAAGGGTGCCTCTGCCCTCAGTAAGGGTACACACTCTCAGGAGGAATACAAGAGCCCTGAGAAGGGATGCCCGTGCCCTCAGTAAAGATGCATGCACCCGAAGTAGAGTTGCTGGTCAAAAGACTATGTACATCTTGCTCTGGAGAAATAACACTGTTTGCATTCTATAGATGAGGAAAATGCAGTGTAGTGTTGATCAAAAGAATACCGTATGTGCCTGGTGAAATTATTGAAGCCAAGGCACATAAACATAGCAAGGAATATGGCTAGTCATCTCTTGCCCAGAAATGAGAAGTCTGAAAGTCTTCAATGTTTATTCTTATTGCACTATTCTTCAGACCAAACTCCTGGGAGAACACATCAGTCACTTCCCTCAGAGGTCCTCGGAGCAGCTCTCCAGAAAAGGGATTATTAGGATACCATGGATTCACATAAACGTCAAGCACAGCCGTCCTAAAGTTTCAGACTACACTTACACAACTGGCAAGAACAGAAGTCTACCTGCTCCAGGACCACAAAAGAAAGTGCCTCACTGACACTTTCTAAGTACATCAGCAAAATACCAAGAACCCAACTGTGTGAGTCTGCAGTTAGACTCCGTGAGTTTTTATTCCTATAAAATCGATTAATGAGTATTCAGACTTTCCCTTGCTCAGTGCCACTGCCTCCTAATTCTAAAGGCACGAATGTGAGCCACCGGAACACTGCTAGGATATGAACGGTCACTGCCAGCAGGTATAAAAACAAACACCAAGGATGTTTAAAGACACCGACACACCTCTAAGAAAAAGGATAATAACCTTTTAAATAACCACTGTCAGTGACCTATGACTGTGCGAGCGCTGGTGGGCTCTGGTTGCTACTAGCAGCCCTTTGGAGGATGGTGGCAGGAGGTGATTGAGAGTTTACTGTCACATCCAAGACCATTATCATCTGGTGAGGGGGGGGGGTGGTATAAAAGGGACTGGTGAGGCAAGAGGGGAAGCTAAAATAGATCTGGCTTCAAGTCCAGATGCCACTCTAGGTTATGGGAGCTAGACTGATGCCTGATCTCCTCAAAGCTCCATTTCCTGTTTGTGGGGTAAGGAGAACTGCTGCCTTTAAAGACGCCTACAAAGCAGATAAATGAATGAGAAGAGCACGCAGGAGGTACCTGTATGCCACCAGCTCCCTGGAAAATCACGTCAGAGGAGAAGGACAAAATGACAGAAGACGAATGTCTCCCCTCATGGAACTGCCTCAGAATAAATAACATTCACTGGAGGCTCCCGCCTGGGCATCTGCCAACCTACTCCACGGGCTCCACGAGGAAGCAAATACTGCAGTCACTTAGACCTCAATTTCTTCAGAACTACATTAAAAGCGCTTTTCTTTCTGTGGTAAGTTCCTGATATCAATTACTCCTTGGTTAACTGCTACACGTGCTCTGCCATTGAAACATTTGCAGCAGATGCATGAACAGCAGTCAGTTTCATATGCTACAGCCTAAGAAACTATGCCAATTCCAACCCACCATCTTCTCCAAATCCTGCCCCTGCCTATATGTCCAGGCCCTTCCTCCTCCATCTTCCTAGCTAGCTTCTCAGCTACTTCCTTCCACATCCACTCACTCACCTTGGCACATCCTTCGTGTTCCCATGCAGCCATGGATATGGCCTTTGAGTGAGTGTGAAGGGTTGAGGACATTTGGTCACAGCGCTTTGTTGCTTGAAAACCAGCCACCAAACTACATAGTAAATGAGACCTAACAGGGGCCGGAAATACGGCTCAGCAGCTAGGGTTCTTGCCTCGTGAGAGACATCAAGCTTCAGTTCCCAGTGATGCACCCACATGAAAGTGAGGTGCACCCCTCAACTGCCACGGCTTCACAGCATGTAGCGAGGCTTCCCACCTGCATCTGACACCCCATTGATAATGCCCCCCAACAAGGTCTCTGTAGACTGTGGAGACCCAGCTTCAAAGGGCTCCAACGTCTGAAGACTCTCCTCCCTCCCACCTCTATGTCTCCATGTATCCCAATTTTGATGTTTTTCCTGTTACTCCATTTCTGCCTCCTGCTATAGATTACACACTCCTGCAGAGGGTAGCTGTCTTTCTTCTCTTTCAGCAGGCACTCCCTATAATATGCCTGAGAAGGAGATGAGAGGCAGGGTGGAGTCAGCACGGCAGCCATCACAGTAAACATTACCAACTAGTGAGGACGGCAGCGGCTTTAGACTTAGAATGCCGGTGTGTGTTCCTCTGGATTTGCCACACTCTCTAGTGAGGACGGCAGCGGCTTTAGACTTAGAATGCCGGTGTGTGTTCGTCTGGATTTGCCACACTCTCTAGTGAGGACGGCAGAGCGGCTTTAGACTTAGAATGCCGGTGTGTGTTCCTCTGGATTTGCCACACTCTCTAGAAGCCAAATGTTAGTTTTTAAGAAATACAATTCACATCTTTAAAGAAACATTAGAAGAATTTTAAAAATAAAAGATGTAGAAGCTCGTTTTCCTGTTCCTAGCCCAAGCCACCTGCCAGGGCTGTGGAAAGATCTGTTTGTTGTATCAGGAAGAAAGCGAGTCACTTCCTGTTTCACAAGGACAAGAAAGGAAAACATTGACAATACAAAACCCCAGCCCTACCACACTGGAGAGGTGTAAATACAAACGTGAACTGGCCATTTTACTACTGCTGTTTTTTAACTTTGTTAAAACATCTCAAATTTCTCACTAAGGAAAGTAAGGTAACTTCTCCAAGCCCCTCCCCCACCCCTCCACCCCTGAAAGACCACGCTAACTGAGCCAGCTGCTGCTAATCCTCCATGTAATCCTCCTTGAAGGAGCTGGCCACTGCATCATACAGCACATATCAGAAAGGAATACCTACTAGTATAGAACTTCATTGGCTTCGTGTCTTTCATATCTCACAGTTTCACACATTAACCTGTAAGAAAGAAGGACAGTGAAGTCACACATTTGTCATCTGAAACAACTTGAATGAATGACGGGGTCAAATTTCAAGTTTATTACTTCATAAGCTCATTTAAATTATTTACCTTCAGAATGAGTATTGATGGTGCTAGAGTTCAACGAAGCAAATTAAAATCTGCCCCACCTGTTTCCCAAACACACAGTTCCAGCTGCTCGAAGAAAACGAGGTACCTAATGGGAGCCAGGCTCCCAAGGGCACTTTACGGGGTAGGCATTTCATACTTTGTAAATAGCATGCAGGCACAGCATGTCCTCCAAGATACATACATTAGAGAAGGAGTAGAAACCCAAGTCAGAAAGGAAAACCTGTCCATTTAAAAGGTGATAACATCATTCACAGCTCAACACGAATGGTACTCAACAGGGTGGACTTTCAAGCCAATGCACGCTTTTATTGACTCAGTACTTGCATGAAGAATGAGAAAATGGAGACTTTAGAACTAAAGGCTTTGTTATTTCAGCTGACACAACCCTTTTTTAAAAGTGAAATATGAATACTTAATTTTTCAAAATTTTTCTCACAAACATCATTAAGAAGTGTCTTATTATATTAATACCAATAACTTTTCCAAAATACACAGGAATGATAGTGTGACTATTGCTTCTCATGAAAAGGCTTCTGCAGTGGGACATCCTAGCACCACCCTCATGCTATTCCCCAACCAGGGCACACAGGTACCCTTCCTGTTTGCTGACTCAATAAAAACTCTGCAGTGCTCATCTGCCTTCTCTTCCTGCTATCCCCCGAAGCAGGGATCCAGCTTGACATGATTACGGCCATCTTGAATCAAAACGGCTATGACTGCCCCTCAGTAACACTGGTTGGTCAGCTTACCTCGATGTTGTAGCTCAGCATACTTCAAATACTCAAAACCATGTAGGTGGAATACGGAACTTTAACAATGCTGACCCAGATGCCATTAGAGTCAGCTGAGTGACTGATAACCTGGGTATTAGCTTAAGAAAAATCAGGTCCAACCCAACTGGACCTGAAGTCACTTCTGACCTAACTCACCAGGTCACTAGTCTTGCCACCACTGAGACTGAAGTTCCATCACGGAAGTGCCGCGCCTTCAGTCCTGGGCCTGCCCGCCTGTCTGCCCTCACTGCACTCTGGAGCTGGTTCTCACCTGCTGGGACCAGGCTGTTCCAGAATACCCACCCTTAGTTGTTCCTGGGCACTAGACCTCCTAATGCCACATAATTCAGAAAGCAGAGTTGCACTCTTAATAGAGTGGATTATAATTATTTTTCTTTTTTATATTTACTTTTTTTAACATTTGCACTATGGAGATTTGTTTGCTTCACCAAAGAACTATCACAGGTTTCCTTGAAATAGGTCTTTTTCACTGTTCTCAGAATGTGGCTGGATTCCTCTCACAGTGTAGGAAAGAAATTAATGTTTACAACATTGCAATAAATGGGGCTATTTTATGTAATAGGACACAACTTTACCAAACTTCATTTGCAAAGTTTGAAGCTTGTGACAAACACCAAATGTGAAAGGAGAAGAAAACAACTTAGCAATCACCATGACGACATTTTATCCATGTGAAAACAGCAGCCCAAGAGATGTGGTTAAGCAAAAGTGGATGAAATCCCTGAGAATCAAAGAGTGTAGCAACTAGGATTTTGCTATTTCTTAATGATCTCGATGTGTCTATAAAATAATAATTACTAGCTCATAATGCTGAGGAACATAATGGACTTCAACAGGATTTTTGTTTGGGACGCTAAATATGTCTGGGCACATATGTCAGTGGTTGAGTTCCCCTAACACAGGTCCAGAGTTTGAGCACCATCGGAGCGGAGAGGGGAGGGATCTCAGCACTAAATATCCCCCAAGTGCTCATGTGACGATTCTGTTCTTAAAAGCTCTCTGAGCTCTGCTCCTTACTGCCCCATTGCTTTACTCAGCAAATATGCGACTCTTAGCCCGTATGGATTAAACATCACAAAAAAGGCTAAAATTGTGTTGAAAAAAATATACCTGAAGGTTTGAAGAGTTAAGGTGCAAAGTGTGGGCTCTAAGAGCAATGCAGAGAGAGGCACCTGTTCAAGTGTCCACTCACTTTCCGGCCCAAGCCCAATCTCACTTGGAGCCTTTTACCTTCTACATTTGCAAAGCTGAAGTAAACGCAAATGAGTGCCAGCTGGCCCGTCCCTGCCAATCTAGGGTAAAACCTACTTAACACAACTCAAAGGAAATAACTTACCTCAAGAAAATATGGGCATTTTCCCAGAAATGGAAGCAGTTTAGTGGAGCCAGTCAGTGGTTTACATGAACCTCTTCTGCCACAGAACTCATCTATGACCTTGTTCTAAAGCTATACTCAGTCTAGGCTGTTTGCTCTGCACATGTAGGAGCAGCTGGACATCTGAGGGGCTCACCCGTGTACTAATGCCAACAAAGCTTTGAAATGCATTCTAA
Source organism: Rattus rattus (assembly GCF_011064425.1). Classification (NCBI taxonomy): domain Eukaryota; kingdom Metazoa; phylum Chordata; class Mammalia; order Rodentia; family Muridae; genus Rattus; species Rattus rattus. The sequence goes on along the minus strand of NC_046156.1, from coordinate 74,176,967 downwards.
GGCTAGACTCAGTTGTTATACTCTTGAGCTAGTCAGTATTTCTACCTAAGAGTCACCTTAGAAATGGCAGGAAGTAGGTCATTTTGAAGCTAGATGGTAAGTATGTGAGTTTGGTATTACTCTTATTTTTTAATTTCTTCCTTAGGAAAACTGTCCTCACAAAACATCTAATGAGCCCAACCATGGTGGAGCATGCCTTTAAATCCCAGCACCTGGGATGCAGAGGCAGGTGGATGTCTGTGAGTTCAAGGCTAGCCTGATCTACAGAGCAAGTTTCAGGACAGCCAAGGTTACATAGGGAAACCCTGTTTTGAATAAAATAAAATAAAAATAAAAAGGAAAAGAGAAGGAAAGCTAAACACTTTAAAAATTGCTAGCGCTACAATTTTTGAGTTATCTTCAAAAATCCCAGGTTTGCTCTTAAAAAAAAAAACCTGTCTAGATTTTTAAACACTTAATCTACAACTGAGTTTAATTTAAATGATTTTCATTAAAAAATTAATTTCAGAAACAGTCAATCCTCTTGATACTTTTTCAATTAACAGACAAATATGAAACTGACATGCTCACAAATTAATTAGTGTTTAAAGGGTATTCCTTTCATAATTAAAAATGGCTGGCATCACAACTAGACAGAATGGAAAGAAATAAGACCTCGTTATATGTTAGTTGGCAATTGTCTTCACACAGTTCTTTACTTCCTATTGCAATAAAAACCAAGTCACCTCTTTATGATGAAATTTGGGTAACTATAAATGAAACTATTTAATTATTGTACAACGCAAGCGGGAAGATATTTATATGAGCACACTCCATTGGAACCAGTGCGGTGTGACACTGTCCTACCCACAAAGGAGCCAGCTACGTACTGAAGGCAGTAAGTGTCTCCTTCAGAGACCTAAACCACACTAAAGCCATGAGCCTAGTCGCTTGTTGAACATTTTAAAATACATCTGAGTGCTAAGCTGTAGACAGACACAGACATGCATATAAAGACCAGGAAGAGCAAACACCCCCTTTCGGTGTCCGTACTGAAGCTCGTTACTGTCAAGAAACAGAGGCAGACGCTGGAGTGCAAGTTCAAGAATCTCACTATACAGAAACGCTGAAATACATGTGATGCAACTGAGTTTAGCCTTGCAAAGTGGAGAAGTATCAAAGCCAGCGCAGGGGTTACATCAAGCAGAGTATCCACAGGCAACATTTTCTCTAAGCTCAAGTCTTCCTAACAAAGGAACAGAGAGGCCCACAGCATTCTATCATGCTAAACTATTAAAATTGCATACACACCTTAGCTGGTGCTCCCTCAGGTTGGACAGCGCTTCCATACCATGTAAATAGGAATACACTATTTCCAGGTCCTGTTCCAAAGAAAAGAATAGGATTAGTAGGCTTGTCAGGAAAACAAGTTTTGTTTTTTGGTTTTCTTTTTAAATAACATGCTACAAATTAAACAGTAGGTACTTTAAAATATATATATTTTTTACTTAGACATTAAAAATTAACATTTTCAAGGAAAAGCCAGCATGTCCAAATGCTATCCATTACAACTGCCTTCAGAACATACACAAAACCTATTGAATTATAAAGTAATTCAATTCAAACTTATGACAGCAATTTCTTCACCAACTTTTCTTTATTACATGTTGTCGGCTACTTACATCAAAATAGCAAATACAGTATTTTCCTCTCAAAGTATGGGTAATTATTAATATGATTATCAAATGATTCTCAATATTAATGTTATTTTACAATCACTAAAAAAAATCAGGTATGAACTTAACATTTAATACTTAACAAAATGATGTCTCATGTTTAGATTTAAAATAAAGAGAAAGAAATGTTCTCTTTTTTTTCCTCTAGCCCATGATAAAAGAAAAAAGGTTCAAAGTCATTCATGGAGGATCAGAATAGGGAAAAATGCAGGGACCTGTTTATATTCATTTATGAAGAGGCAGAAAGGACCCAATACTACAAGATTCCAGTCTAAGCCTGGGTTACACGGTTCATGATAACAAGACTAGAAATAGGAATCTTCTCTAAATCTGTCAAAATCTAAAACAAGGGAATTGGAAGGTGTCTGCAGATTAAACTTCCCCCTTTTAGGCAACAGCTGTACAAGGTGAAAACTCACTACAAGTCACACAGCTCACCCTTCAGGTCAAGAAGACCTACATGTATGCAGGATAGCCACCATCACGTGTCTGCCCACCGAGCTGCCTACATAACTCTCACAATCTGCCTGATAACTATACTGCTTTTCTCTAGGGAGATTCACAAAACGACCCTCATGCATCGTCCAGTGGGAGGTTCACATTGAGTGCCCAAGAGAGTATTAGAAAGAAATAAGGCTTTGAATTCAGGTCTAGAAAAGAGAAGTCCGAAAGAGATGTCACAGAAGTATGAACTTGGGTCACAGAGACAAAACCAAAGAGAAGGCAGCTGCCGACTCCCAGCAGAGCTCAAGTCTACAGTAGCAAGTGCCTCCTCACATAAACTCCAACAAACCAACACGAGAGTCTGTGCACTGACAGACGTGCACTTTACTAACCTGTCAGTTTTATAATACAACAGTTGTCTCACGCTCATATTTCTAAATAAGTTGTGTCATATGTGCCATGTATGTTGTATGATGTATGTGGACTTAAAAAGTTAAATCAGTGTGTAACACATAAGTTTAGAGCATATATATATGTATATGTATGTATATATATATATTCTCTATAATTACCACCAGTGTTTATTTATCTTAAGACAATATCCATAACTTGTAAACAAAGAAGAATGGAATATAGTCTCTGACATGAGAGAATGTGTTGGCACTTGTTACTGAGCCTGCAGCTCCCAACACGACGACTACAGGAAGGGAGTTACAGACCGACTGTTTCACACTTCTAATGCCTGGCAGTATTTTTTGAAGCAGAATTTCCTTCTAAGTTAAACACCACACATAATCATCATGTTTGTGAGGGTTACTTCTAAATAAATACCACTCAAGCAATAATACATGGTCATAAAATTTTGTTTGTTTAATGTACTTGGGGGGGGTGTTGTTTCTTTGTTTCAGATATTTTTTGTTTTCGTTTGTTTTGTTGTGCCTCATGTGTGACTGCTGTATTTTATGTGGATGGGTGTTTTCCTTGCATGTATTTATGTATACCACAATCTTGCAATATCCATGGAGGCCATAAGGAGGCGCTGACTACCCTAGAATTCCAGTTGCAAATGTCTGTGAGCCACAGGAGGTGCTGGGTATTGAACTTGGTCCTCTGCGAGAATAACAAGTGCTCTTAACTGCTGAGCCGTCTCACCAGCTGTTTCTTGTATTAACAGACAGCAGACTTTTGTTGTTTTTCAAGACAGGGTGTCTCCACGTAGTCCTGGCTGTCCTGGAACTTGCTCTGTAGACTAAGCTGGCCTCAAACTCAAGAGATCTGCCTGCCTCTGCTTCCTGAGTGCTGAGATTAAAGGTGTTCACCACCACAACCCAGCTCTCCTATTACTCTTAGTAAGCTATCTCAAAAGCAATGTGTTTAAATGGTCTATGCTCAAGAAGCTTATTGTAGGATGACAGAGTCAGTCTACTTGTTCTCCTACCTGAAAGCCGATGTGTTGTCTAGCTTGAACTAGATACCTTAACAAGTACTTTCTATATGAACATTAGTGCCTCCCCAGCTGCCAACTAACAAGCAATGTGTCACTGAACCTTAAGAACACAGTTTGGTGTTCATCAGTAAACCTCCGCTCTTAGACAGAAAGGAGGGAGGGAGGGAGGAGGGAGGGGGAGGGAAGAAAGATAGGAGGATGGATAGACAGATAGATAAAACATGGCTACAGGTAGCTACAGAATACAAATGTAAGGAAGGAAGGAGCAAGCTGCGTTTGGGGTTTTCTCAAGCATTCCTTTCACCAGTGACTAAGGACTGTAACTGAGATAACCAGAAGGCAAGAGTGGGACCCTTTTTTCAAAGTCTGCAACATCCCAAAGTAAAACATTATCCAAGATACACACGGAAAGTATATTTGTGGCTTCTAAAGTTCATTTTCTCAAAATAGAGTCAGCAAGTGACGTTAACAAACTTCATAGAAAGCAAATGCAGAGGCCTAATCATAATCACCTAAAGCACTCCAGTTCCCACTTTCTCAGGAAACTGATGGGCCAGCTGAGACATTCCCACCCTCCCCAACTGTGCTTTCTAGGACAGAATCCACAGGAACATTAATTACTATGGACATAAGACCCTTTTGAAAATGTAAGCTACTTTCCCTAAAATTCTCGGGACTCTGAGCATAAACAGGAACTCGTAGCATAAGCAGGAAGCAAACTTTTTTTAGAACAATAACCTTTCCTTCTACCCTAGGAAGGACATCCGGTTCACAACAATAGATGCCATTTCAAAAGAGATTAAAGTTATAAAAGCACTGTGACCAAGAAGACAATGAGATTGACAGGCCAATTGGAATTAGTTTTCCCATGACAAATAAAGTCTCCTTTTTAAAAACAAAGGCATCCCTAAATACTTTCTTCAATGGCTGCAAGCACAGGGGATCCCCACAGGGAAGAAGACACAGACGAGAGTCTCCACACCCAGAGGTCTGTACTCCTTTCTGGGGACGAATTCTCAACATAAAGGAACAGCACAGCAAATAAACAGTTCACTTGATGCAAGCCTTCAATGTCTTGTGTTTGCTAGCACCAGGACTACAACAGCAGCAAACAGCACATTTTAATATGACCTTTGGCACACTGAGGGAAAGAACTCCCCCACCTCCTGCCTATCAGGGACTGCTGTGCATTTGTAATCTCCAGGGTTACAAAAGATAGGAGACGTTGATGATTAAAATGGATTACATTGTTAGTAAAATGAGTTTCCTTTTAAAAGGTTTTGATGTGTATGTAAACACCTTACTGTGTGCCTTAGCATATTTAGAAATACGCAGGCTCCTCTGGGCGCTAACTCAAGAGAATGAAGACCCAAGATGCTGTGACAATGGACAAACCTGTGACAATCTAGAGCCAGATGAGCCAGGTGATGAATGTCTGTGGACTTGAGCATAAGGAGGAGAGAGAGACAAGCACTTGCTCAAACAGTGGTCACAGGCCAGGAATTGCACAAATGGCAACATATTCTCCCTTGGGGGTCCTTCAGATATAAATGTAACTTATCCTTCTGAGCAAATGCTCACAAGCAGTGATTGTGAGAGCTATGTCTCCAACGTTATTCATGAGGAGTATAAAAGCTACGTTTTCAGGGCTCAGGCTCCTGTCCACAGCCAAATGGCAGTGCTGCAAAGTGCCACATCTCCAAGATGACAGCTCAGTTTGTAAGTTTTATTTACAAGATCCCTAGTATCTCCACACTAAACATATGCAACGGCTATTCTAAGGATGAAGGGAGAGAAAGAATATAGTCCTTGGGGCCCATTCAAACCCCACCTCTCCTTCCCCAGCTGTATCTGACCCTGGAATGTGATTGAGATCATATTTGTGAAACACAGTAATGAAAGCACAGTGCAGGCTGTGTGGCCCCAATTGTACATAATTCCCAAGGCACACACCATGCCAAAAAAAAGTAATGGTTTATGTAGGAAATCAGAATGACTACACTCCTGGTATAAAATCTAAAGTGTTCCTGAAACATTTACATACATCAGAATTTTCACAATATATTCTTTTAATCTGCACCTCTACACCCCCAAAAGTCAAATGAAATATTTATAAGCCTACAAAGGGCCCCAACAGTTTCTCTGCCTTTTATTCTGTCTTGTTGCTTTTTGTTGGAGACAGGATATCACTGTGTAGCCCTACCTGTCCTAGAACTCATTCTGTAGAACCAGGCTGGCCGTGAAGTCACAGGGATCCTCTGCCTCTGCCTCTGCCTCTCTCTCTGCCTCTCTCTCTGCCTCTCTCTCTGCCTCTCTCTCTGCCTCTCTGCCTCTCTGCCTCTCTGCCTCTGCCTCTGCCTCTGCCTCTTGAGTGTCCTGGGATTAAAGTGGGCACCACCACACCCGACTTAGAATTTTCTGCTTTTTAAATTCTAGCTTTTAACTACCATTGTCATTGTCATATAATTTTGGTGTTCAGGACTGAACTCAGGGCCCCATACCTGAGCATGTACTCTACCTCTGAGCTAAAACCAGATTTTTATTATCAGCCTCAAAGTGAAATGTGACCAACGTACAGTTTATCATCTGTAATCTCTCTAACTCCAAATGACTTGGTTGGAAAGAGAAGAAGAAAGAAATTCTTAATTTTTTTCAAAGCAGCCAGCTAATTTTTCCTCTGATATAAACCAACTAGGAACATGTTTAAGGCTGGCAAAGCAAAACAGCACACTGCAAGATTTCCTCTCTGGCAACTCAAGAGTGTTGTGTAACACACACACACACAAAAAAAATGAAATTTGCTTCTGCAGCTCAGCATTCAGGATCCCTGGGTCCCATCTCTGGCATCAAAATACACACTTGCAAATTCTTCTTAGAGCCCTACATGAAAGCCACTAACTTGAACCACAGACTTTTACACACCACACACACACACACACACACACACACAGACGTGCATGCAAAAATATTTACATTTTAGTCTTTTAAATGTTTAAGGTGTAAGTCTCAAGCTGCACTACAGACGCTGAAACTCTCTCTGAAGATCCAGACTTCTTTCCTACCATTCTTGGATATTTTTTCATCTGAAGGTGGTAACTGAAATTCAGGGTGGTATGTGGTTTCTTCTAAAACTCCCTTCTAGGAATAACAGTTTTAAGGCACCACTGTATTGCCCTGCATAATTCAATCCACAGAGCAGAGCAGCTCCACAGATGAACACCCTTGTGGGCAGTATTTCCCAAGGCGTGTCCCACAGAAGCTAGTGCAATACTGTACACATGATGTCTCAGAGGTCCACAGAGCACACTGCCGTCACACAGGAAGAGTCCAGAGACTTCACCACAGCGAGGGAGCGACCAGATGTCTGAATTGGGTGAGGGCCCTACCCCTGGCAGGGCAAGTCTGCACCTTCCCAGTTTATCAGGCAGGTCGCCCGCCCCACACTGCATTCCCCATTCAGGTAAAACACCGACGACCGGCTCTTCATCTTTTCCTTTCCTCTCCATGACCAGGGAGGGGCCTGCTAAAGTCTGTGAAACACATGCTTCTTCCAAGTGGACAGTGAGCAGGGGGGTAAGGGGGGACACAAAGAAAGAAGACAGTGCCGTCTCTGCTAAGGTGCCATGTGCTTCCTCTAGCACTCTGGAGACTGGTGGGGAGAAGTCGGGAAATGGGCCTTCAGCATCTTCAGGGCTTTGGGAAAGGCCTTGTAATGGGCTGAGACAATCCTTGGGATGGCCACAAGGTGGCAGAATGGATCGATAGAGAATGGATCAACAGCCCTTTCTTGGGACTCAAAACACACACACACACACACACACACACACACACACACACACACACACACACACACACACACACACAAAACTTGGTCACAAATTCAGGTCTCTGAGGATCACGAAGAGAACAATGGTTCCATTGTCAAAAGCCTCTGCTGGAGGACACTTCCACTGGTCCCCTGTGTCGAATTCCTAGCACCCCTGCTGGGTGATAAAAGGATTAAAGTATTTTAACCAGCCTCTCCACCCGCAGGGGCTGATATAGCCCAGAGCAATTAGAACAAAAGCCTAGGTCACTACACCACAGAGGGGTTTCTTGCCACCCAGCCGCTCACACCCTAGGGACATGACAGCACACTTGAAATTAAAAGTTAGGAATGCAGACCATGGGACATAAGATGTTTAATAAAATTCTTAAATATCTATTTTAACCTAAATCATGTGAAAGCAAAATACTGTTTTTCCAAAGTTACTAATTAACACCCAAAAGAAAAGCAATCCTCTGGGGTGGTGATTTCATTAAATCCATGTGGAAGCCGGGGAGGTGTGGTAACTGTGGCACCTATCTGAGGCCACCTACCCTGAGGCCCTGTTGTGTGTCAAGGCTTATCTCAAACCTTGGATTTTTATGACATGTGGGTGAAGAGCAATGTGCAGGTCGCTCTGTGGTTAAAAATTCCTTGGATATTTTCCACAGAAAAAAAGCAACCTTGACTTTTTTTTTTTTTTAAATAGAGGTTGTCAAAGTATGCAGGGGTATGGAGATTGCTCACATGGGTATGCTCCATGCAAACCTGACTACCTGAGTTCAATTCCCAAGACCACCCTAGAGATGGTGGGAAGCCCTACCCCACAAGGTTCTCTCCACAAGCACGCACCCACTCAGAGAATAATAATACAGCGTTTTTAAAGTAACCATAAAGTAATGACTACCTCCTTACCACAGAAAAACAAACTGGGCCTCCAGATTGCAAGGAAATTCACCCTTGTCCCATTGGACTTGAACCTGGTGTTAGGGACCTGAGACCAGCCCTGTGTCCATCGAGAGAGAGGAGGCAGAGATAATGAGACTCAGGAAGTCTCCCTTCTCCACGGCTGATCGCTCGCTGAAGAAAAAGCAAGCTCTAGGTGAGGCAGCTGTAGCAGAAGCCACCGGCAGGCAGTTTTGTTTATAAAGTGTGCATTGTTGTGTGGGTAGGGAAAATCATGTAAGCAAGTTATCCTCACTTCTGAAGACGACAATTTCTCTTCAGAAAAGAAAATTTACATTTTACCAAAGAAATCCATCCCGTGGACCAATAGGTGCTCGAGTCAATGGCTGCGTGTAAGAGTCTGTGATTACTGCTTCCAGCAGCAGCCACGGCTTCCCCCAACCTCAGTGGAGAAGCAAGCTTCACATCCGATACCTCACTTCAAGGTATTTTAATGTGAATTCGAACTTAAATGTCATGAGAATAAATTAACAGAACTGAAAATCTATCTGCATTCAACTGTACTCTCCATCATTAAGTTATCGTTGGTTGATGAACAATGATATTTTCGGTTGACATTTAAACATCTGAATAAGTACAACCTCCAAAAAGGTCAATCGGCCTATGTATACCTAGATACACACATGCACACACACACACTCACTCCAGTGACTCCTGGTCAATCCTTAATTCTTAACAGTCAACCAGACAACAACCTCCACTCAACAATTAAAACCCTTGGCTGCTACACTCGAAGTCTGGTCTGGCGCTCATTACATCTGGAAGACCTCTCTGGGTTCAAACGGGCTAAAGGGGTCAAACATCGTGCCGCTGAATTTCTAGCTCTCCCAAGAACTGGGTCCATACATCACCCATAGGATGCCTATGGTTTCTAACAGTCAGTCACCTAACTCCATAGGGTTAATCAGCAGCCCTAGGTGGCAAGCAGAGAGGGGTCTTTGGAAAGGGAGAGCAGGGCAGGCCACTGTAGACAAGCACAGCTCCTTACTGTCTCTTAGCAAACAAATGCACACGCTCTCTGAAGGAAGCAGACTTTAAATATAGAAATCTTCGTTGCTGCCATTTTTCTAGGACAAAAGACAAAAATAATTCAACATCTGTTTTTCCCATCTTGCATGATTTGCAAGGTCTCAAGTACCAATAGTATTACTTATTCCCAAACATTTCATTTCTCAAGCGGATCTCAGAAAGAGGCTATGGATGACAGAAACATTAGATACTGTTCAGGCTTTCAGAAAGTGAGCAGCAATGAAGGAGGCAGCTACATACACACACACACACACACACACACACACACACACACACAGACAGAGAGAGAGAGAGAGAGAGAGAGAGAGAGAGAGAGAGAGAGAGAGAGAGAGATTGCCATTGCCATTTACAGAGGTGAGGGCACTTACGGCAGGGGTTGCAGGTGGACGGGGGGGACCCACTTGATTTTGGAGAATTGGAGACTTTCAAAATAATGATTTTTTTTCTACCCAAGTACTCCTCTGTAATAACAGGTGAGTCGGTTTCTGAAGAATCCCTCCTTCACAGTCATGACTTTGAAATCTCCTTTGAAGCACAAGCCAAACGTTTATCCATAGTCCTGGGAACCACTGCTGTACCTCTCCAGAGGATGCAGTGTGCATGTTAACAATCTACATCTCTGCCAGTGCCTCTTACATGACAGATCTCATCCCACTCATAACTATATCCTATTTCCTAAAACCCCCCTCCACCTCTGAAGGTGACCATTACCAAGATTCTCCAGAAGTCAGGAGAGAGCAGAGAGTCCTTGGAGCGGTGAGTCTCATCTTAGGAAGGCATTCATTCACTGCAGAGAGTATGCCGCAGAGGGAGGAGAGGAGGAGGGCAGATGGCCCTGCTCCACAGAGCCTAAAATTCTCTGGCATAACAAGGTACGAGCTGCTCTGGAACCAGGGCTATAAAGTATGGGGCTTGATTAGTAATAGCTGCTGGGACCTCAGGATCCACACAGGAAGGTGGAAGGGGCAGCTGCAAAGTCTTCTCCTAGTAAAGGACAATTTCAAAGAAGGGCAGGGCTGGGCAGGGCGTCCTGGTATGAGTCTAGGAGAAATTTCCACTACGGTGCTGCAAAACGAGATGACAGGACGGCATGGCAAGATCCTTGAGAGGATAAAACCATATTAAGTTTGAAAAGCACAGCGTCATTTGGGGCTCATAAACTCCCTTCTGTTGCTGTTCCTATAGTGCCCTTACCTGAGATTATTACCAAGTACCCACAGTTGGCCTAATAGCCTTAATGGAGGTTTTCACTTTGGTATCTGGATTTCTAAGTGGTAGTCAGGAAGGTTGCCAGTCTTACTCGGTGAAATTCCCAAAGTCAGGACCTATGTGTGGTCCCATCCAGGCAATCCTATTGATGTGGGAGTTGGAATGCACCCAAAGATGCAAGAATATTTACCTCTGACTCTCTCTCTCTCCATCACAGGCCCCCGGAAAAGCATCTAAGGTAGAGTCTTCCCTCAGAAAGATCTGGTGACTTCTTTTCCTTCTTTATCATTGAGAAAACTTGGAAACTAGTGGTAGGATTCTGACTTTTGGAACAAAATTTTGCAGAAAATTCAGGATGATGTTTCGGTCAGGGTAGTTAATCAGATCGAACAAGCCCTGTCAGTGTGTACTCTCTGCCTACCATACAGTCGGTCCTTAAGCACACTACTGCTCATTGCCACCTGTCCTTGAATGTATCACTCAGTCATGCTTGAGCCTCCATTTCTTTGGGTATAAGCTAAGGAGAACATCAGGGTCCAAGTTACAATTTGCAAACTCGGTCAACAGTGCCCATACTTGTAACAGTTCTGCGTTTCTTTTGTGTTGCTCTTGTTCTGTTTTGGTTTGGGTTTTTGTTTGTTAATTTCTGGCTTTAAAGTAAGATAAATATGCTGTTGTAGCACTGTAATACTGGAAAACTGAGGAGGTAGATGGTTGACAAAAGAAAACAAAACCAGCCTAGAAATGTATCTGCATCCAGATGACCAACTGATTTACTACAAGCTTATCCAAAGCCCCAGAGGAGGAGGAGACTGACATCCATAAATGGTACTGGGAAAATGAACGCACAGGCAAGAAAGGGGAGCAAGAGCTGAGAACACAGTGGCAGAAGGCCAGGTAGGGCACGTGTGCGTATGTGAGTGGATGCAGGTGTACACGCAAGCACAAAATTAGACTCTTCTAAACAAAACAGCTCAAAACAGACAAGAAATTCTAAGACCTGAGCCGTCACAGCTCTCAGGAGGGTTTGTAACTCATAAAAGCACAAGCCACAAAAAACAACAGCAGAGAAATAGGATAACATTAGATTAGAACTCTGCTCAGGGCCATCAACAGAGTCATAGAAATTAAACGCACTTCACAACCACAAATCTGACGTGGGATTAGTATTGAAAATATGCAAGAAATGCAAGTCATAGGAAATAAAAGGCAAGAGACCTGAATAGATATTTCTTTTTTAAAAAAGGATTTATTTATTTTATGTATATGAGTTCACTGTAGCTGTTTCCAGACACTCCAGAAGAGGGCATTGGGTCCCATCACAGATGGTTGTGAGCCACCATGTGGTTGCTAGGAACCGAATCCAGGACCTCTGGAAGAGGAGCCAGTGCTCTCAACCTCTGAGCCAGCTCTCCAGCCCGAATACATAGTTCTCAAAAGACCTAAAACTGGTTGAGTATTTGAAAGACAGGTCTGGTACTACCGGTCATCAGAGGAAAGCAAATGGAAAATCATAAATACCACCACTGGGATGTCGGGAAGGCCATCAGAAGAAGTCAAATGCTAACAAGAACTGGGGAGGAAAAGGGAGTTCTTTGTAGAAAGAAACAGGAAATAAATTTGTGCAGCACATGGAAATCTGTGTGAAAACTCTCATAAAAACAGAACACAACTACAAGCCCCAGCACTGTACATGCAGAGGAAGGAACTGAAGTCAGCATGTAGAGGGGACATGCTCTCTGCAGCATTATCACAAGAGCCAAGGTGTGGATGCAACCCAGCGCTCACTGACAGGTGAGCAGGCAGAAATGTCACAGACACAGACACACACACAGACAGACACACACAGAGACAGACACACACACACACACACACACACACACACACACACACACACACACACGAGGTTGGAAATACAAAGAGAATGGAGTAAAACCCTATCATTTGTAGCAATATGGATAGGCCCGAAAGATATTATGTAAAGTGAGGTAAGCACATGCAGAAAAACAATGCTTTGTGACCTCATGAAGTTAAACTCATGAAGCCAGAGGACAGTTGTGGGTGAGGAAGAAAGGGGGAAGAGAGGCTGGTCAGTTTCAGTCAGATGGAGGAATACATTCAGGAGCTCTCTGCACAACAGGGGAGCTTCAGTTACTAACTGTGTCATGCATTCTTGAAGATCATTGAAATAAACGTCAGTGCTCACCAGGAAAAGGCAAGCATGTGAGGTGGGTGTGTCAGTAGCTTGTGACTTCCTTCATCTGTAACACGCACAACTTCAAAACACACTCTATCAGATCGTACAGCCTTCCCTTTTCAGATGGAAAGTCTTTTACATGTAGAGAACTGGATTTGAAAAGTATTAAATACGTAATTCAATATAATCTGTATCTTTGTTAAGACAGTAGCAGCTTCCACTTCGTCTGAGACTGAATATAAGGGGTTCGAGCTGTGTCTGCCCGATCGCTGACTCCCATTCCTGACTCACCCGTCTGACGTGCTCACTCAGTGTGTGCCCGTGGGAGCACCGCATTAGGATGCTGCCTCACAGATAGGCAAATTGGCACAATGTACTTTGGCCAAAGACACTCAGTCTCTCAGGACTGATAGTAAGTAGATCCTCACCAACAGCTACAATGAGGATAGAAATTTAGCTGTGAATTATGTCAGTAGATGGGAGAGTTTTCTGACTCCCCAAATCCAACCACTGCCCCTGCCTCACACCACGGCCAGCACACATCACAACTCCTACAGCTATTCCACTGCAGTCTTCTTGCCCAGCCTTTGATCCTCAAGCTCCTCCCAAGCACATTACTTGGAGGGGGTGAGGGGGTCGTAGACACCCAGAAGCTCTCCTTCACTTGACTGCTTGATATTGATTACCTCCTACAAATTAAGAAATGGGATTATACCCTGCATGAGCAACAGGTCTTTATAGAAACAAGGTAGTTTCCAAAGTGTATTTTTATTGAGTTATTCACACTGTTAGAAACAAAAAAAAATATGACACTGATAGAATAAAATAATACTAAATTTTACTAACAAATTTGCATGGCCTTGGACATGAAACCCAGCTTAGCGAAACCATGCTGTGCTAAACCTGTAGGAGACCTGGACTTCCAGTGCCCTGTGCCTCTCATTGCCTCCAGGGCTATGAGCAAACTACACACAAGGAACAAAGGAGAAAAGGGAACAAGAGAGGACAGGATTGGATCCTCTCTACTGACTGGTCATCCACAATGACGTTTCTGGTGCTGACTGTGTACAGTACTGACAGCGTGTGTATTGAACGACTGTGTTACTGGATGTGTGCAGTTCTGGGTCCTAACAGTCCTGGGTGCTTGGTGTTGAATGTATGGGCTTTCGAACACAGCTATGTTCTTTTGGATATTTTCATGGTGGTGAGCCTTCACCCTTCCTAGGGAAACCTGGCATTTGAAAATATCCATTCACCCAGAACTTGACTTCATAAAGAAGTTATTTAAATTCATCCAGCTCCAAAAACACCATCTAATAATATGAAAAGGTAACTTCCCTTGGGATGACCGTGCAACTCCGCTAACCCCCAAATTGTTCTCAGCACACCTTGGGTGACAGCATCATGGGTTGACAGACCACTTGGACACGTGACAAAGTAAAAGAACAGCACACACGTATAGTCTTAACTTTCAACTTTCACTTCATTATAGCTGATCCAAATTAAAATGCAACCATCATTAAACAATTAAATACACTCTCCTTGTGTTGGTGTATATTTATTATCTACTTAAACTCAATTTATAAAGCAAATAGTTTTATTCCTTATTCTTCTGAAACAAGGGATCTATATTATATACATTAACCTCTACAAACACACATTTTACTCAATGCAATGATCTTGTAAGTAAATCATATAAAAACCCGAAGTGAAAAGGGGGTAAGTAGGCTGGGCCGCAAACTCTACACTCTACCTCCCAAATGCACAGGATGCTTCTCTACCATTTGTACTCTGTGCAAAAATTAAATTCCTATACATCAAAACATGCAAAAGTACAGAATCAGTGATTTTTTTCCTCTTGTATCTCTTTAGTGTGTCTTGTCTGAAATGTACATCATTTAAGCAAACAGACACTGCACATGAAATTACACACACAAATTTTTAACCTATCAGTGCTGATCTCTGGTTTTCTTCCCAATTCCCACATAAACTGTAGCTGTCGGAATCAATTAGCATACAGAGACGAAAATCGCTGTCTATGATAATCTATTAGGGAAGAATCAGAGGAAAAAGCAATCACGAGGGGAAGTATGTGCAGCTGTGCAAAGAGGGCGAGGACCGTCAAGTGCTGAGCAGCCATCCCTGCCCCTTTCACCTTCCCGAGGGGCTCTTCAATTAAAGTCCACACAACAACAAACAGCCACTCCAATTCCCCCACCTTTGCGCAGGTCCAAATGTCCCACCTGTTGCTTTCATACTCGGTGGCTTTTTTTTTTCTTTTACTCTCATGTATCTCCTGTGGTATTTCTCATCCTTGGAGGCGTGGACAGTTTCAACATAACTTTTTTTTTCCCTATCATATACAACAAAAAGAGTAAGAAACCCAACCCAGCATTCTGGGCTCTTTCCTCTCTCCCTGCATTTCCCTAAATATTGGCTGTTACTAAACAGGCATTCATCAGTGTTCTTCCCAGCCCCAGACTCTCCCAGAGGCCCTACCCACCCACACCCCAGTCCAACCAGACAGGACTCAGCCTCTGAGCCCTAACAGACTCACCACTCCTCCAATGTCCTTAACGTTTATTTGTGCATCATACATTCATGTTTTATGGTATTTGTATTAGTCAGGGTTCTCTAGAGTCATGAAACTTACGTAATGTTGCTCTATGTTGAGGGAATTTATTGTGATGATTTACAGTCTGTAGTCCAACTGACCCAGCAACTGGTCAGCTGTGAAAGGGAAGTCCAAGAATCTAGTAGTTGCTCAGGCCCACGAGGCTGGTTGTTTAAACTGGCCTTCTGTAGAAGTAGGTTCCAACAGATGTGCTGGCAAGTAAGTGCAAGCAGGCAAAGAAGAGTGAGTCTTCCTTCTTCCAATGTCCTCACGTAGGCCTCCAGCAGAATGTGTGGCCCAGATTACAGGTGTGGACCATCACGGCTGGATCTGGGACTTGCTTTGTCCCAGGCTGAACCTGAACTCAGAGATCTGCTTGCCTCAGTCTCCTGGGATTAAAGGCATGTACTATCTTGCCTGGGCCTAAACTTTTCATGGCCACTGTGCCTCAAGATCTCCATGTCAAGATCCAGGTCAGAAACTAGTGCCTTCCAGCCTCAAGATCTGCATCACTGGTGTGCCCTCCAATTCTGAATTGTAGTTCATTCCAGATATAGTCAAGATGACCATGGAATGGCCATTACAGTATTTTTAACTTATATATGAAATATACTAGGTCTAAGACAACACAGACACTACTTGATGACGATCTTGTGGGAACTATACTTCATATCTCTCTTTACTCCCCATGTCCCTAGGAAATGTCTAAAACTGCTGAATTCTGGAACTTAGGCAGTTCCACAGCAAACAGTGAGGCTAAATTCTCTAGTTTGGCTGATCCCCAGGAAGATCAGCAAAGTAGTAAAGTTATGGTTCCAAGACAGACACAATACACCCTGGGCCAACACTTACTATCTGTAAAACAAATGCATCTTCCTTCTAGTAGCACGGAGATAACGTGAACTTCTTGAACTTGGAGGTAACCAATTAGGCTAGACTCTTGTTTCCTGCACCATCACCTCCGTCCACTAACCCCTACCCCCACCCAGCTTGCACCAGCAGGCCTGACTTCAACACAGTGCTGGGCATACAAGCTCCATGCTTCCTGACTAGCTTCCGGCTGGACCATCTCCTCAGCAACCCTACTATTAGTTACATAATTCAACTGTTTTTTTTTTTTTTTTAATTTTTTCCAATATATCCACTGTGAAGAATGACTGATGCTCATCCAATGTGCTACAGTAAAAACACCTGCTTCTGTGCTCAACCCAACACGAATTCTTCACAAATGATCCAACCAGAAACCTTTAGGCAGAGTTGATTCCCAACTAGAAGCTTCACCACTACTGAATAGCATTCGTGGTACTAGAGCAGACTATGCACAGTACCAGGAGAGAAGAGAAATCGTGACTATCACAGAGCTGTGGTTCTAAGAGCCAGTCGTGGTAGATGTACCAAGGAAACACCTTCCAGACACAACAAGGCTAGTGCACATATGAACTTGCAGACAGCATGCTCATGTACGACTTCAAGCCAGAGAAAATCCAAGCAAGGAGAAAAGTAGACACAAAGTCCCACCCTTAACCAATGAGCAATTGTAATGAATCCCTACTGAGAAAAGGAAAATTGGTTTTCTCCACTGGTGCATCAACTACATTCCGAGGCAGACTATGCTCAGGAGTAGGTAACCAACACAAAACAGACTCCACAAGTTTTGTGCACATTTCTTTCTATTTTGTCTTGATTTGGTGTTTTTTTCTTTTGGGCTTTTTGATTGATTTTGGATGCTTTGTTTTGTTCTGCTGAATGAAAGAAAATATAATCTGGGTGTGCAGAGAAGGGGGAACAATCGTAAAGGATAATCCAAATATACATTAGGAAAAAGAGTTTTGTTGTTTTGGGTTTTTTGGGTTTGTTTGGTTTGAGTTGGGGTTTTCTGGCTTTTTGAGACAGGGTTTCTCTGCGTGGCCTTGGCTGTTCTGTAGGCCAGGCTGGCCCTGAATTCACAGAGATCCACCTGCTTCTGTCTCTCAAGTGCTGAGAACTTGGATCAAAGGTGAACTGCACCACAGCCAGGCTATAAAAAAAAGCTTTCAAAAGAAATAAATCAACAAAAGTTTATGCATATCCCATAAATATATATAGTTATTTTGTGTCAATTTTAATTAAAGATAAATACAACAAAGATAAATTAAACCATAAATATAGAGATTAAAATACATAGAATGTTACCACCAATCATATCAGTGTATTTTCCTATTTTGAAATCTTCTAACTTGTGGATATTAGGGGGGATATGCACCAGATGACTTATTTGAATGCTCCACATGATGCACCACTACATTACCCAGGATCCTTTACAACGAACCATCTAATTAATGTTCAAACACCCGAGAACCAATAAAGGTTCAAGGAAACAACTAAAAATCTACTATTAATATAAGAATTCATAGCCACCTTCATGCAACTGACATCATATTAAATAAAATTTATACCACAGACCTTTCCCCCTCCCACAGAAAAGGAAAAACTTCTTCAAGAAACACAGACAGCTCTTTATGTGAATTTTTCAAGTTCTCTGAATAAATTCCAACACTGAAATTTTCCCCAGCTTCTATAATATTCTGTTCACTTCCATGTTTTAAAACTATGCTCGAAACTAATGCAAAACAGCCAACTGCACTAAGCTGTAATATATCCCAGACATGAATATTTTTAAAATTCTGGTATCAAACTTACTATTCCTGTGATTTGATATTATGCTTAATTGATTATTTTTATAGGAATGTCATGTCAACAGCTTAGCAAACTAACAACCAGCTGATACTGGTTTCAACCCTACTGTCTAAAGCCATTATTTAAGCTATTTAATACAGTATATTCTGAGGTTATGGGAAAGGTAGCTTATTTATTTAAAAAAAAAAGCTACTAATACACACCACACATCTACTGGACTAGATATATTTTCAATAACAACTCCTTATATATATAATTTATATTTAATAATCACTAAAGAGAAATATCTTAGTCAGTGTTTCTCTCTCCCCTCCCCATAATAAGCAAGATTGTTACTTTATATCTGCTACAGGAAACTTTTCAAGTGAAATATTCTCATAGTCCCTTCACCCACTCACATTCTTTGATACTCTTGCATTGGTCACATTCACCCCCTGCCCCCTTAGCAAAGAAAAAGAAAGGAAAGCGTTGTGATACATGCTGTAATTTTGTATCCAGCACACTTGAAACTGAAGATAGGGTAAGAGGCCTCACACCTACACCGATGCTGTTCCAACTATGACACAATCTTTGAGCGTTCACTTTTGCAGGAGACTAAGTCAAGGCCATGCTCAGAAGCCGCAGTTCAGGAGGAAGAACAAGACCAATTACAACACCCATTTTTAAAGACGGCTGAAATCCTGTAGGAACTAACAACTACAATTAAGCCCTTTAGATAGCCCAAAATGAGATATAGTATCTATCAGAAGAATTTCTATTTGGAACAGATGCCGGGGCATGGGGGTGGGGTGGGGCACCAGAAAGAAGACTCTAAGTCCACACACAGACTTCCCATCCTTACTGTCCAATGGTGAAAACATATTACAACAGATAACAAGATGGACCAAAGAAACCGCTCAGAAGGCAAAGACGCTGCTGCTGCCTAGCGACCTGAGTTCTGTCCCCGAGACCCACATGGTAGAAGGAAAGGACTCTTGTAAACTGTCCTCTGACCTCCGTAAGCCATGTAAGCCATGGTGGGTGGGAATGTGGATATACATGCACACGGGCACATGGGCGGGGGGTATGGGGGAGAACAAAATAGGAAGGAAGGGAAGGAGGGAGGGAGGATGGACGGACAGACAGAGAGATGAACGGACAAACAGACAACTAAAGAGATACCTTGAAGTGTACACAGCACACTTTCAGCACTGGTAAGAAGGCTGAGTCAGCTGGGTCCAGCCCAAAGCTCTATCACTCAGGTGCTTTATATTACTGACCTAACGAGTTCTCCTGAAACATGGTGGTAAGTCTAATGCTCACTAAACAAGGTCCCCGGGAGGATTAAGCGAGAAAACTAGCCAGAACCTCAGATGCAGTTCTGATGGATGTGGCCGCAACTGTGGCTGGCGTTTTGGTGGGCTCAAGAACCACACTCATCAATGTGCAAAAGGACACTGACATAAAGCATATAACTTTAACGTGAAACATGTTTCCCTGGAAATTGAAAAGTATTTTTAATAAGAATTTTAACTGTTAGCATCAGAAAGGTAATTTTATACTAAGATTCACCATATTTTTTTCATGAACACTAGGGATGTAATGCAGTGGCTGTGGCACTCCTGGAATCACATCAGCTGTAATTATCTGTTCAAGATCATCTCCACAATACAGTGCCTGTTGTGGAAAGAAGCGGGATTCATGGGGCCCACCCCTCCCTGAAGACACACTGTATGTATCCATACATACAATGATTGATGGGGGATGGAAAGGCATTTTCTTCAACAGTACAGGCACTGTTAAGGTTCCTGCAACTAACCCTAACAAAAATCAGCGGGTCCCACAAATATAAGGTGAAAAGAATAAACTGTTCAAGAGGCCGTACAAATGAGTAGTATACAGTGTTGACAGTTGCTTGTGCACTGTGTCCTCTGGTATTTTCTCTTCAGAATTTTATAGTCCGTACTCTAAGAGACAATAAGCTTAGACTAGATTGGGAAGATAGTCTAAACTACCATGTATCTCAAAAGAAAGAAAACAGTTTGAACTCTATTAAAAGCAAAAGCTAGGGCCCTTCAAAGAACGCCATTCTTGTTTCCCAACCCAACCACATCACCAGTCAAATTTAATACATATGAAGATAAGCAATTACATATGGCTCTAGTTAGCAAATCACCCACCACCGCAGAACTCTCCCTTCGATTCAGAGAGCACTTTCACAGAAGGAAACCCCAAGGGATTACAGAGACATGTGAGACAACGCTTGAAGAGAACCTCTCCCAAACACAGTTAAGATGTGTGCTCATCACAGGCTTCCTAAAGACAGCACCGCAGAACTCTCACTAATGTTCAGTTTTACTAACAAGCTTTAAGGCATGTTGAACATTCAATTCCCAAAAACAATTCATACATTTCAAAACATCTCAGAGTATTTAGAATGCAGCATAAAAAAAAGTGATTCATGCTTTACCCAAGAATTATTAACTACCAGGCAAGGACACTGTCCTAGCTTGCTACATCCTCTTCTCTCCCATTTCAGCTCTCTGACCTACTTCCATCAGACGTGGCCAAGAGCTGATGTCTTCAGTCAAAATCTGCAAACTCAGGCTCCTTCCATGCCCATTAGTACTGACCACACAGAATTAACACGATAAAAATGCAACAGAGCAAAACAGGAAAGAGACGGTTTCTTCTGCTTTCTGCGCTCACTACTGGACACACGCTACACAGAGCCGTTCAAACCTGACACACAGAAAGAGACAAATGGGTATCATATTAAGAGCATATACTTGACAAGCTATGTAATGGGCATGAAAACACACTTTCTTCGTGCTTGCTAATGAAAATAAATGAGGTTCCAGCCAGTCAATACTTGTAACCTGTGTTGTGAGATGGAATTTAAAATCAGAAAGACTTAGCCCTAGGACGTGTATCAGTGCTTTGACCTTGGGCAATTATATCAACTCTCTATAAAATGAACCACTGAGGGTCCCTGGGTTTGGCAGAAAACTAAGATTAAAACGTGACATGGGAAGCATGATGCCTGGCTTTCCCTAAATATACTGACCTTTTCCATAAGAACACAGCTTTCAGTTGTTAATGGGAATGAATAGAATACAATTTAACACAGTATTTCTCGACCTTCCTACTGCAGGGAGCCTTCAATACAGTTCCTCACGTTGTAGTGACCTCCAACCATAAAATTATTTTGTTGCTACTTCCTAACTGTAATTTTGCTCCTATTATGAAATGTTATGCAAATATCTGCTGTGCAGAGTATCTGATGTGGGGCCCTTAAAGGGGTCTTGACCCACAAGTTGGGAACCACTGATTTAATGTTTCTGTAGTTAAGTGTGTGTCTAAGTTTCCATTGCTGTAAGGAGACACCATGACCAAGGCAACTCTTATAAAGGACCACATTCAATCAGGACTGATTTTAGGTTCAGAGGTTCAGTCCATTATCATCAAGGGGGGAGCATGGCAGCTTCCAGGCAGGCATGGCACAGGAGGAGCTAAGAGTTCTACATCTTCATCTGAAGGGAGTTAGAAGCCTGGCTTCCACATGGCTATGAGGAGGGTCTCAAAGCCCACCCCCACAATGACACACTTCTTCCAACAAAGCCACACCTCCTAATAGTGCAACTCCCTAGGCCAAGCATATACAAACTACCACACTGTGAAACTGACATCCTCGATGTAATCTCATCTGATTAGATAGAGAAACAAAGCAATGCGTAACTAATGTGTTCACTGCCACATTTTTGGTTTAGATGTTAGTGCTGAAGGGACTCTCCTTCCCAACAAATGAATAAAGCCCCACTATGGTGTCTGTGTAGTAACTGCCTCACACCTTCCCACAGGTGCATCCACCTAATGCCCTGGAACAATGGAGTTCATCCTGAGCAGAGAAGGACGCAGCTGCTTCCCCCTATAAATAGCTTGCTGAGCTGTAAGGTGAGAGCCCTTTCGAGCATTCACACCACCACCAATTAGAAGTATTTCACTCCTAAGTGGTGATCAAGTTGTAGAATTTTTGAATTCTGAAAAGTAGAAGGAAAAATAAAAAAATAAAAAAATAAAAAGAAAACTGCCCAAGCTACGAGAAAGTACCTAACAAAAAGGCAAAATAAACTGCAGAAACTGGTGGACAGGTTGGTAAATAAGTAGGCAGTTCCTCAGAACTGCTCCTTTTGAAACAGATCGGTGCAATTTACTCTGTCATGTTTACATGAGCAATTTTTCGGCGGTTAAAACTAAATCGAAATTTATTTTAATAGAGCTCATGGGCTAGAATGGGCTGACACTTGGTGGTAAATTGTTTGATGAGCTTGAAATATACAAGATCATGTGCCTGATCCCCAACACTGGGGAAAATTTCAATTTCATACATATGTAAGTACGTATCTATGTGGACACTAGACCTCTTGGATAACAAAATAGCACTGGGCAGTCTTTGTGGAAATATCTCTAATCTGATACCAGTATGAGAACCCTTATCAGAAGAAATTTTCCCAAGAAGACTGATGCCCAGACACATCTGCCATACAGTGGAATCTGAGCTAATGGATTTGTTAAATGCAAATCTCATGATGCAAACAGCTGCACAAGGCAAAGAAAGGATGAAGGAAAGGGCTGGCAAGGTGTTTTGATAGATAAAGGCACTTGCCACTAGGCAGGGTTTGTTCCCCAGGACACATGTGGTAGAAGGAGAAAACAAACTCCTCTCTCTGTTCCTCTGACCCCCACAACACAAGTGCACCACCACATACATGTACACACAGTACATAAATATGTGTGTGCGGGGGGGGGGGGGAGCACGCGATCGAGCGCTGTCTCCGGAGGTTTCCCTCCTCCTGAAGACTAGGGAAGGATGCCTTTTCACAAATGGATGACAGACATCAAGCACAACACATGATGTCTTGCAAAACGCTCTCTCGTTGACTGTCCTGCAGGACGGGACATTTTCAAAGCTATTTACTCATCTAGGCTCCCAGACATGGTCTAAATCAAAGGCCTGGCCCAAAACCTGGAAGGACGTCACCAGCATCCAACTTCAGCCATAACGCAAAGAGCACAATGAACACCTAACCTGGGAGCTCCTCAACAGAGGGTGACAGACACTGTGATGCTTTCTCCCACTTACTTGGCAACAACCCAGGCAGATGGCTTTCATGCCAGGTGTTAGCTGCCACTCAACCATCCACCACTGCGACACAGCCATTTTATTCACCCTCATTCAGTTCTGTGCAGCTGAGACTCCTACAAGGAAAGGGCAGAGCAGCGGTCCTAGCCTTGGTGTCTGCAAATGTTTCCTGACATTCCAGGAATGAGGAACAATCTACACAGTATCTTTTCTTCACCTTGAATAAACAGGCCAAGAACCCGGAAGAGTCAAACAAAGTGAACTCCAGCAATGAGCCCAGCTTGGTGCGGAGCTGAAGCCTCCTCTAGCAACCGAGCACTGAAGCCATCGGCTCCCTGTGAGTTAGCTCCTCGGCCCTTCTTTACTAAAACACTGATCTTCGGCCCAGGAATCTCTATTCTTTTTTTTTCTTTTCTTTTCTTTTCTTTTCTTTTCTTTTCTTTTCTTCAGAGCTGGGGACCGAACCCAGGGCCTTGCGCTTGCTATGCAAGCCCTCAACCACTGAGCTAAATCCCCAAGCAGAATTGGCTTAACTCTCCTCCTTTGGGAAATGGAAGTAAGGAGGTTTTGAAGCAATCACTGGATTCCTTGTCAAAGGCCCCACATCTCTGATGCACTTACTAATATTTGTGCCGTAGCCCTGTGATACCAGGATTTTCCTTCATCAAATCAGATTTTTTTTAACTGTGTGTTTGTTAATAAATACAGTTAAGTGCCTGTTATCCATTTTAGGAAAGCAGACCTTGGCATGAGACACTACACGAGGCATGCTGGCAGTAAGCTGACTTCAGGATTTCAGAGTTTGGTTTCTGTTGACACATTTATAAAAAGGGGTAATGATTTCATGGTCTCATCACTATGCTTAAAGTAGACATGAGCTGAGAATAGTTTTAGCACATTTGCCTGCTTTGCACAGGGCCCTGGGGTCCGTCCCCAGAGCCACACAAAGGGCGTGGCTATAACATCAATAATAAGAGAAAACTAACACAAGTATTTTCTCTTTTATCAAAAATTTGTACAATGAAGGTTATTTGTTTAGGATTTTTTCTACTTTTAGGCAAGTCTTCTCATCGGGCCATCGAGCCTATCGTGAATTATTCAGTAGTGTAAAGCCCAAGTGCCAGATTCAGCCAATGGCGTCAACGATGCTCAACTCAGAAATGCCGCCTGCCTGAAAAGAGGCCTCATCTCTGAAGAGGGGTCTCAAGAGCAGACTCTTTCAACACTCCATTGTGCAGATAAATATGTGACTTCAGACTTTAATTTGGTCCAAATCACACAGGTGATAGATGGAGATGACTCAGCATTCTTAACCACTACCATAAACTATATCTTTCCAACATATAAATAATACAGAATAAAATTTCTTTCTTTCCTTCCTTCCAGAGTCTGTTAATTCAAGATTGTCTATGTTAAGGACAACTCCTGTGTTTCCAATTAGATCTTATATATCAGGTCCTGTCCAGCACAAAAATGGAACTGCCTCTTTAAGACACTCATCGACTGATAGTTCACGATATCCTGGTATGTTTGGCCACTGAAGAGTTGTTGGGGTGTGGGGGTAGGGATGTTATTGTTGTTATTTAATTCTATGTAACCTTTTTGACCAAGCCCAACTTCCAGGCTTAGAATGCTTTCTGCCTATGGCAACTCTTTCTTACTAATAACTGTATTTCTAATAAACACAATCCCATAGGTACTTACTCTCTAGCGGGACATAACATCCCACTGTGGGGTTTTTTTCACCGAGAACTGTGACCTGAAAGCAGCCATTGTTGGTCGGCCTGCCTCTGCTTTCTGATGCTCCAGTATACTGCAGGCACATGTTCATACTGCTCGGCTTTTGTGAGTTTGACCCTACTGGGTGCCATAACTGACTTGGTGATAACAGATACATTTAGGTCCAATTCTTGAGAGAGCAAGGAAGGAGAAATTATGAACAAAAACTATTTGGCCTGATAACTTAAAACTGTTGGTTTCCTGAGTAAAACAAATCCTAGTATTTTATCTGTGAGTACTTTTCTCGGTTTCTAGAACAATGACATTACAAAGGTGATATTTCCAAAGCCAACCTCACATCCTCTGTACTTTGCAACCATAAATGACAAATAAAATATACTGCTTCTCAAATCACACACTGCTCTTACTTTAAGAGTGAGTGTCCTGTGAGGTACTGGGTGCATTTACTACTCAGTCGCGGCCCAGGCCTGCCTGCACCCTGGTTTCTGCCCCTGAAAAGTATGAAAAGGCACCCAAGGAACTTTCCTGCCTCATTCAGTATCGCACACGTGGATTCCAGGAAGCTCTCCTGACATCAATACTGCACTGACTCAGGTAGGGAACAACTAAATAATGCCCAGTCACGCCCCACCAGACACAGGCAGCACCGCCTTTCCCTACCTGGGACTTCTTACTTCCTTGCTCAGCCCTTTGCATTAACTCTGTGTAAGACAGCATACACTGATGGATATTTCCACTCTGGGTCAAGGCCGCACAGAAGAAGTGCCAAAATGTTCATTTTTCTTAATTTCCTAGAGTCTAGGAAGTTCTGAACTTCCAGTGGTTCTCAGACTTTCTAGTGCTGAGACCCCTAATACAGCTCCTCAGAAAGTATTCTGCTGCTACTTCATAACTATAATTCCGCTACTGTTATCAACATAATGTAAATATCTAGATGCAACCCCCAGAGGGGTCATGACCCATGGCTGAGAACTGCTGTCCTATGCTTGTCAAAACCAGGGAAAGCAAACAGAGAGATGTGTAAGCGGTTGACTGTCAATCAAAACATAAAACTAAAACTCCTGGAGAGAATTTTCACCGCCATGCCTTTAGCAGTTTTTGTGTTTCTTAGGCAGAAAAAAAATGAGTGCTTGAGATTTACCATGCAGCTAGACACTGGGCTTGGTGCTCTTTCCAGAGCTTCGTGGACTTGGAAGCTCCTTGGCAGGAGAACAGCAGTTTCCAGAAGCCCCTGAGCAGCAAGTGCTATTTTCTTTCAATCCTGTAACCAACACTAAGCACCAGGATTTGGCCCTTGAACCTTCTTCACAACCTACTGTCAATGCTGTGGGTTTCCTCTAGTTAGGCTTAACTCTGACTTAAGAGTGACCAGTGCTAAATGAAACTTCCTAAATCTTCTCTTTGACCTTTAGTCTGCATGCTAGGTCTTAGAATAACCATGGTGTTGTGTGGGAGAGGGAATCCACTTAGAGAATAATTTTTAAGATAATGTCTGTTTTGTGGAGCTGGCGAGATGATTCTCATAAGGCTGAACTCATAACCAAATGATCAAGACAGTGCCTGTTTTTATATAGCATCTCTTTGTTTAAAAAAAAAAAAACTATTGTTATTTGGAGTAGTACATGCCTAAGACATAATTTATTAATTTCCCTGAGGTGCCGATAGCGTATACACACAAAATATCACATATACCTCAGAGTGCATTGGATGAACTAAAACAAGTTTATACTGGGCTTCAAATGCTAAGTCTCTCAGCTTCTTCTCACCGATGTATGATTCCAAACAACAAGCCTCACCAGATTCACTACAGACTACAGTCATATATCCAGTCTGAGAATCCTAGTAGTTATACCCAAAGTCTTCTGTGTTAATTTCTGGGGTTTATATTATGGAAGTTATAGGTGTTCTTAATCTAAAGTTTAAAAAAATAAATAAATATCCACTATTGCTTCACACCTGAACATCAGTGCTTTCAATGCACAAGCTACTGAGAAGAGGTTTACATGGGGGCTTCGAGATGGCTCAGTAAAGTGTTTGCTGCTCAAGCATGAAGACCTGAGTTCAATTCCCAGAACCTACATTTAAAAAGCCAGGCATATGCGCCTTGGTGGAGGACCTAGGGATATGGAGCAGGAACCGGTTTGGAAGCTGCCTCCCTAGTGGCTAGCTCTCCCAGCACTGAAAGGTACAGCACTGAAAGGTGCTATGCAGGCTGCAGGGGAGGGAAGTTAGCAACAGTATTACTTGGACACCCGGCCTGTGTGCAACAATATGGAGTAGGAGTAGCCCTGGTAAGAGGAACCCACGAGTGCAACAGTGGCAAGTCTGTAATGGAGTCATCAACACTTTCCAACTGTATCTGGTGCCTTCTCCACGCAAGGGATTTCATGTCTGGTACTATATAAATCCAGTCAGAAACCTATGGCCGAGGAGGTCATGGGAAGCTGGGTGTAGTTTCACTGAATGGACCCGGAATGATCATGTGATTGTCTTCTAGATAACTGTGTTTATGACCCTGAGTTAGTGCTGCTGTCAGCTTGGGCCAGGGAAGCGCTTTCTGCCATGGTCAGCAGAAGCAGCAGAGACTCAAAACTGGCCCAAGGTCTGAGGCTACGTTAGTTAAATGTCCTACTATAAATGGAACACTTGCATCACACTTTTAAGGGTCAGGGAACAAGGCAGAAAAAAGGGTGAAATGGATGTATATAAGAACTTCAGGAAAGGGAGAAGTGAGGGGCAGAGAGCACTGACTTCCAAGCATGGGGACTGGTACACTCCTCAGCTGCTGTGATGTCATGAAAAGAGCAAAGCTCACAGGACCCCACCCCTCTGGGAGGATTTATATGAAGTTCACGGTTGATGGGAAAACATGCTTGCTGCAGTAGTGTAACTACTGAGAAGCTGTCCATGATCCTGTAAACAACTCTAATGAAACTCACTGAGTCACACACAATTCATAAGGCTCTAATGAAGAAAGGCAAGTTGGGAAGAGGGCAGGACTAATGGGAGGGGGACAAGAGAGTAATGGGAGTGGGGAGTAAATATGATCAAGATGCACGCAGGACAACATCACAGTGAAAATCATTATGATATATAATTAACAGATGTCTTTACATTTTTCTTCTTTAAAGCCAGTTGAGGGAAGGCTGAGACAGGAGCATCCCTGGGTTTATTGTTCAATCAATCTAGCGAAATCTGGAAGCTCCATGCCAGAGAGAAATGCTATACCAAAACCAAAAAGGTGGGCAGTAACTCAGACAGCATCGTCCATATACACATGTACACACACATGTACACACACACACATATACACACATGTACACACACATATACACACATGTGCGCACACACACATATACGCACATGTGTACACACACGCACACACACATACACACATGTACACACACGTGTACACACGCGTGTACACACACATATACACACATGTACACACACACACACACGCACACGCACATGCTTACATATACTTACAAACCAAGAAAGAGATTTATACACTATGTGTTTACGGACAAACAAAGTGAACCTGGGATTCTGAGATCACCTTCATGCTCCCACCACTAATTTCTACCAAAGCAGAACTTGTCTCCATCACTTGGTCTAATGCACAATTTCTTCTTGACACTAATTTCTATTCTGGGGGAGGGGTGCACACGTTCAGGTATATGCACTTGCCACAGTACATGTGAAGGTCAGAGAAAACTTCAAGTCAGTTCTCTCCTTCCACTTCCACCATGTGGAGCTCAGGGATTGAACACAGGTCAACTTGGGGGCAATTGTCTTTACTTTTGGAGTTATCTCCCTGACCCAAATGTAGAATTCTTAAGCATCAAAGAACCTGACAGAATCTAGAGTCCTATCTTCTCTGAGAGCCTAAGCCAATTCACCCATCTCTCTCTGTACCTGACTCCAAATATATAGAAATGCTTTACTGGCCTGTACCTGTGTGCTTCCTCTCCGCCTTAGAGAACCAAGAGCTGTTGCAGAGGAAGAGCCACACAGCAAAGGTCCCAGTAAGCGACAGCTACTGTTACTGTCTTTGCTAAATCCTACCTGCCTACCACAGACTGCAGTGTCCTATCCAGAATCCTGGGTCCTTTGGACTGCTAAATTATAATGTCATGTATTAATAGCAGTGGAACCCTAAGATCCTAGAGCTAGAATAGTCCCACCTTACTAATGACACTACCATCTAAAGGAGTAAAGCACCATCTACTAAAAGGTCAGTCTTTCTCTACTAGCCAGTGTGCATGCCCGTGTTGGCTGCAGTACTTAGGGACTGAGAGGACTAGGAACAGGTTAACAATTAAAGCACAGTTCTTTGTTCCCTCCTATGCTATCTAACAGCTAACATATACCCTTCCTTCCACGTACTGAAATGTCTTCACCTTTTCATAAGGTTGGCTAATTCTCAACTGCATTTAAAATTAATCCTTTACTTATAAGTTTACATAGCACTCTTCCTGGAACACCCTACAATTGCTTCTAAAGTCTAGATCCTTTCTTAAAGAAACAGCAAGATTCAATGTCTGGGTTTGGAGGAGGGGATGCTGTACATGCCAGGAAAAGCTCAACCCCCCTGTGTGCTGACAGATCCTCACCACATAAAGCCACTGGAGACTCAGTTTAAAGAAAAGAGATCTAAAGAAAAAGGACCCCTCTAGTCGAAATTACTAATCCATGTCATACACAGCCAGGAACGGTCGTGCACGCCTATCACCTAGCACTTGAAAGTCAGAGGCTGAGGCAGGAGCATCATAAGTTCACAGCTAGTCAAGACTACTAGCCAAATCCTGACTCTGCCTCTCCTGGCCCCTTACCACACAACACATGCACACAAACATTCATTCACACACACACACACACACACACACACACACACACACACACACACTGACTGATTTTAATATTTAATAATAATGCATCCTCCAATATTACCTGACTGACTAGTAAATCTTTCACCTGTGCTGTCTGTGAAATGAGGTCCTCAGACTAAGTTCCAGATTAGAATGATCTGGGGAAGCTTCAAAAGTGCCGGTCACTGCCTGGGAATACAGTTCAATGACAAGTACTTACCCACTGGGTGGGGTTCTGAACTAGCTATCTGTCAGCACAGAACTAAAAATAAGAGCGTGTCATGCATGCCTTGATAGCACAAGCGACTACACTTAGCGTGTGTCAGTCTGTGCACTTTGTTTCTGGCTCTGTGAGAGGAGCTAGAAGGAGCATCCCAGAAGAAACAACACTTCCTGCTCCCTGGTGCTGTAAAGAACCTGACTTCTTTCCAGAACTGCTTGGTTCTAGGGTTGGACTAGAGAATGAGCCCACAACACTTAACAGCAGCAGAAGAACAAGGGGATGTGTGCACAGGAATGAGCTGAAGGGGCTCTAAACCCCGCTGGGAGAATGTGAGAAATAACATGGAATGTAACAAGTCAGGGAGTCACCGTGCCCAAATCCATGTTGAGGTGAATAGAGTCCAGTTCACAGAATTCAAACACAGTACTACAGTCTGCACGGATGCTCCACCCTCCCTCCAGGAAGGAAGCTTAACTCCCAGCCCCTTGAGAGACTTGTATCCAAAGAACAGAAGCTCCGGTCAGGGCATGTTCTGAAAGAGGCCTGACAAGTGCTAACTCAGCCAGCAACCAAGGTCTGCACCAACAATGTGACGGAAGTGGTTCTTTGTATCTGTGGTCTCAGGAGCGCCCAACTAGGAGGAAAACATCAGAGAAAGGCCAAAGGACGGATATCTACCACTAATCCTAAGTTATCAAGGAAAGCACAGGTCAGAAGAGTCAGCCGCCTGAGGAGACAAGGCACTGAAGGCCTCTGGTGTCCTGAAGGGTCCAGAGCACAAGGATGAACTGGTAAAGAAACAGTGGGATTTAATACAATCCCAGCTTGGGTAAGGAAATATGCCAATGACCATTTAATTATTCTTCAACATTTGGCATTCTGTACCTAATGTGAATGCATGAAAGTTAAGGTGTCCCCTGAATCATTTATAAACTCATAGCCACAATCTAACACAGGATTTCAGACATAGTACATACTTAGTATATACGTATTAATCTTAAAACCAACTCGGCTGGGAGCAGGCTTACTGAACATGCAGAGGCCCTGCGTGCTGTGGTGCAGCCTGTAAATCTCAGCACTTGGAGGGTAGAGGAAGGAAGATTGACTCAGGGCAAAGCTACCCTGGGCTACATTGTGACACAGTACCCCACCCCTGCCCCCCCTCAAAAAAAAGAGGAAACGATTGTTTTTAAAAAGTCATTCTGACAACCTTGGAAAAGCTCCTTGATAATCAGTTTCATGAAGACATAGTGTCTGCCAGAGCTGCAGTGACTGTGAGGTAACCACACTGATGACACAGCGTAAGCTCCTCACACAGAACAGTCTGTGTGTGGCACAGGAAACCAGTGGAGGGCAGAGGCTGGCATCGGGTGTCCTCTTCAATCACACTGCACTCTATTTGCCAAGTCACAGTCTCTCACGAAACCCACAGCTCGCCATTCAGCTAGTCTTGCCAGTCAGGGTGTCCCAAGGGTCCCCTGTCTCTTCCGTCCAAGCACTGGGATAAAACGTGGGCATACACACGCTGAACATTTTATGAGGGTTGTAGGGCTCCAAACTCTGGTCCTCTCAGATGCACAGCAGTGGTCTTAACCACTGAGCTAACTCCCCAACTCCCTAAACAAAGCTTAATGTACCTGTATCCCATAGACACCCACCGCCCAACACTACACAGAGAGGCTTACGCCAAGAGTAGAACAAACACCAACATTTATCAAAAGCAAAATTAGGAAAAATGGAAATAGGAAGATTAGGGGAAATAGAAATAGGAAGAAAAAAATCCTCCTGAATTATTAAAAATTGTGTAAGGATTCTTGTTTTCACAGCAAATACATATCTATGTTAATAAAATAGGCTCAATGAACAAAAAAAAAATCTACGCCCTTCCCTATTCTTTGGATTCATTCTCACGATGCCTGAAAACCATTTTGGTTTGGGTTTAATTTATTGGTTTGTTCTTTGAGACAACATCTCACTATGGAGTTGAGACTAGCCTCCTGCCTCAACCAGCCATGTGCTGTGATTACAGAGATATAGCACCCCGCCTGGCTGGGTCTGTCCACGAGTCCCACCTCTGCACACTGCGGCAGCCTGACCAACCACTGTGCTTCCAAGCCTCTGAGCGGTGGTGATGACCACTGCACAGCAAAGGCAATCCCACAGAACCCTAACACACGCCGTGGCACGAGACAGCCAGAAACTATTATCAAGTACTACAACTGATAAGACAGAAAACTATTTTAAAATACTGAAAATAAAAAACAAAACTATAGAATTGTTTTAAATGATCTCTTATTTATTAAGCAATACGCTTCACCGCTTAGTAACCAAATACATTTCTTTTCAATTTTTGAACGAATCCTAAAGTATTCTAGTTAAGTCAGCCCTTCCCCCACAGCAGCTGTTGTGTGAAACTGACTCACGAAATGTAGACATGGAACTGAAATATTTGATCATCTGCCCCAAACCACTTGCCAATGTGCCTGTAGGATTTTCCATCCCATAATTTATTTTCAAAATAAACTGCTTATTGGTTTCATCAGAAATCTACTGAATTCCAATATATCTGAGAAAATGGTCCTCACTTGTCAAAGTTAAAAAAAATCAATTATCTTCTGACCATAGCAAAAGAAAGGAGTAAAGCAAGATACTACTATGATCTGTGAGGTTCTAAATGACATCAAAGGAAAAAAAAGTCCAAATTGGGCCACTTTAAAAACTGTTCTAATAACATTCTCTGTTTAAAAGGAAAAGAGGTATTTCTGGGTGAAATAAATAAAACTTGAAATTACCTTTTAATACCATCCAGTAAAAATTAGGAAAATATATTCAAACTCACAATCAAGGAAATGCTAACATTTCTCAGATCAGCCAAATTGAAAGTTTAATAAAAACTCATTGCAGGGATGGATTCTTCCAAACTGTTGGCAGAAATATAAATAGGTACTACTTGTCCCATGAGCCATTTGGCAATATCTATCAAAATATCAAATATATGCATACACATTCAGTAATCCTACTACTAGATTTGAATCCATAATCATCTCACAAAATATATCTATGTAGTATCTTGAATGAGAATGCACCCTTAGGGTCATAGGGAGTAGAACTGTGTGAACAGATTAGAAGGATTAGGAAACGTGGCCTTGTTGAGGGAAGTGTCACTTAGGGGTGGACTTTGAGGTTTCAAAAGCCCATTTCAGGCCCAGTCATTCATTCAGTGTCTATCTCTGTGTGCCTCTCTCTACGTCTCTGTGTCTCTCTTCTGCTTATGTCTCTGTATGTCTCTGTGTGCATATGCATGTGTGTGTGCGCGCGCGCGTGTGCGTGTGCGTGTGCGTCTGTCTCTATGAATGAGATGTAATGGTCTCAGATACTGCTGCAGCACCTACATGCCACCATGCTCCCTGCCATGTGATAATGGACTAAACCTCTAAAACTGTAAATCAGTTCCCAATTAAATGCTTCCTTTCATAAGAGTTGCCATGGTCATGTTGTCTCTTCAGAGCAATAGGACAGAGACTAAGGCAATCCCCAAATACATGCACACACATGGTGCTATCCACAACACAGCAGTATTTGTACGGAGACTCAGAGTCTGTGAAAGTCTTTAACTGTCCACCTTACGGACTGCCAGAGCAACATGCATGTAGAGGAAGGCCGCACAGCATCAGTCA
Organism: Rattus rattus; assembly: GCF_011064425.1. Lineage (NCBI taxonomy): Eukaryota > Metazoa > Chordata > Mammalia > Rodentia > Muridae > Rattus > Rattus rattus. Next base: position 74,143,232 of record NC_046156.1, on the reverse strand, counting down.
GTAGGAGGCTGACCTCTGAGTCAGTGCACAGAGATACTAAAGGTAAAAGCCACATACACAGAGTGATCACATTTGCCTAGAATAGGTGATTAAGCAAGTGAGTAGCATCATGAGACTTCCTCAAGTATGTGAAAGGGTGCTAGAGAATGGGCACGCACTAGGGAGTCATTCTTCATACTGCTTTAAAACGGACTGAGTACTTATATATTCTTGCTGTGTGGAGGGAAGGCTTACGTGTGCACTGATTCAACAGCAATGCTTGCCGATTTCTTTAAACAACGAAATGACATTCTCTCAGCTGACTCCCTCCTCCCAGCCTGACAGTAAAGCATCTTACACTGTTTTCTATCTCATCTACTGGGCTGACTCTGACCACGAAGCTTCCCCACAATTAAACAGTACTCTACACTACCACCCTATTTATCCAGTTGTTTCCCCAGACTGCAGCAGATCTTGAACTGCTGGTGTTTTTAACACGTGAAACTGTTCCCAACAACCTAGCATCTGGTGATTACAAGAGACACATCACAAAGTTATTTTAGAAATGGCAACATGACTGGGATTAATATGAAACTTCCAAAAACAGCTGCTCCAGAGTGAAAGATGTCTCAGGGTTTGATTTTTTTTTTTTTTTTCCTGGTCTTTTGCTTGATTTCTGGGAAGACAAATCGCTTTTTAAGTATCTCACCTGCCACTTTCCCAACCTTCTTGAACATATGTATGTAAACAGTAAAAAAAAAAAAAGATGGCTACTTCACTACTGAGACTTTACTAGCAACACTAAATTAAAAGTATTTTTATAACCAAAAAGAAAGAAAGAAAAAAGGTCGGATGGCACAAACCTGTGATCCCAGACAGGAAGATTGTGAGTGAGACCAACCTTGACTACATAACAAGACAATGTTGACAGAAGCAAACAAACAAAGGGGGAGGGGGAGGTGGCTCAGCCAGTACAGACACTTAACCACCAAGCCTGACATCCTGAGTTCAATTCTCAGGACCCACATAATAGAAGGAAGGAACCAACTCCTGCAAGTTCTCTTTTGACCTCCACAAGAGCCTCATTCACACATGCACACGAGCACACACACCTAAATGTAATACAAGAAATTGAAAAAATTAAAGGAGAGAGAAAGGACAAGCAAGCAAAACTGGACAGAGTGGTTCGCACCTCTAATCCCAGCACTTGGGAGGCAGAGGCAGGTGGATCCCCGTGAGTTTGGGGCCAGCCTGGTCTACAGAGTCCCAGCATAGCTAAGGCTACACAGAGAAAGCCTGTCACAAAAAAAAAAAAAAAAAAAAAGACTAAAAAATGAACTGTATCTCCTTACAGCATAAACACTGAGGCTATTAAAATTAAGCACAACTGTGTAATCTGTGGAGATCAATTGAAGAACTTCTGAATCTTGTCAGCTGCACTGTGTAGCGCTAGCAAACCTCGGGTCTCCTCCCACAGCAGTGATGGAAGAGCCGGGAGCTGCAGTTTACTCTCACAAGGCTCCCATCTTCCCTTCAACCCATCCCTCAGCAGCAATCCCTGTAAACCAGACTTCTTTCTTCCTGTCCAATGACTCCGCCCCTATGCTGATAAAAAAACAAAAAACCTGAAGCAATCTATTTTTAGCACACACACATTCACTGAGATATTTCTGTTCAATCAACAGGATGCAGAGTTGTTTACAGCTGGCAAAAACCTTAGGCTTTGTTCACTGCCGGCTGGATGACACCAAACCTCTTACATCTTATGCACCAACAGAGAGGGGCAGGATGCTAGAGTTCAGTGTCCTTGCCATCTAAGGATTTGGAATTAACAGAGTAAAACCTTTAAGGGAAAAAAGTGGAAGTGTTCCACCATGTGGGATACAATGTAGTTCAGAGGGAGACATCTTAGCTACCAAGTGTCCTGAGCTAGATCTCTGGCAAGGTTAAAAAAAAAGGAGGGGGGTTGACCGTATAGGAAACAAGGCTCAAAGTTCTCTCGACTCTTCCCTTGCCTTCTACCTTTACACGTGTTTCTACTTTGTAGGATGTGCTTCACGAAACTGTTGCAGAGTTATCTGAAATAAGACTGAACAGAGTCCAGAGACAGGGCAACAGTTCACTTCAGTTTCTTTGTGCTGTTCAACTGCATCCTGAGGTGTTGTTAGTTCTTCTGCACCAGCACACTGCAAGCCCACACTATCGTGCAGGAATCCTGCAAGCACAGGCCTGCGCTACAGGCGCCCTGTACCATGCTACGATCTCGGTTCCTAGCACACAGGCATGTTTCACAAGTGCTTAGCATGTGGCAAGGGGTCTCAAGTGTACAAATGTATCTGCCTAGAACTCTGTCACTGAGACTTAAAGCTGGATAATCTGAGTCACTAAAAGCTGCTGCCTGACCAGATGTATCAAGAGCTTCAGACTCTATTTCATGAAACCTTCACAATATCTGGCCCTCTCTATTTTGGTTTTATTTTGGAAATAAATTTGTGATGAGTAAACAGGTATCATTTCAATGCATATGAACCAATTCTAATGTTACAGACAAGGCTGAAGCCCCATTACTCAGAGGCTGCACCAGGGTGTGACCAGGTGTGCCGCTTTGCTCCCTCCTCTCACACACCTGCCTGCATTTCAAACGCACGCACAACTTTAGCGTGGGACACTAAAATATGAAGTCTCCCTTCCTACTCTCTATGACAAGTGTAACACTTCAAACCAGGTACAATGGCAGGGGCTGTAATCCCAGCCATTGGGAGGTGGCAGCAAGATCAGTTCATCCTTAGAACACACCACACCAGGCCAGTCTAATACACATAAATTCTTCTCAAAAAGAAAGAAAGGAAGAAAGGAAGAAAGGAAGGAAGGAAGAAGAAGAAGGAAGGAAGGAAGGCACGCAGGCAGGCAGGCAGGCAGGCAGGCAGGCAGACAGACAATCAAACAAAAACAAAAAGAGGAAATACTTTGTGTGCCTGGTTTCAGATGTTTTAATGGACGCATGTACATTTTACATCTCTGCGCATGTGTAGTGGGGTGAGCCCATCTCTACCCATCCTGGATGAGATTAGGCACTCGTTCCAGCAGGGTATTGAGTGAGATGAAACAGCGATAAACCCCTAAGAACAAACATCTCTTGTTAAGTATCTCTCCCGGAGTAAGGGGAGGGGAAACCATAACCAGGATGTATGTGAGGGAAAAAAATCTATTTCCAATGAGAGTTGGACAAAAGTATGTCCCCAGAGAAAACTTAGAGTTGATGTAACAAGCTACATTCTGTGATAAAATTAAACTATAGTCATCAGGATTATACTAATTAGTAACTCAGTGTGTGTGAAGGCCAATTACAACATGAAAATGCTATGCAAATTAACAACAGTTGAATCTGTATGTGGGTACATTTACCCTATTTAAGAACTTAAGACTCCAGCACAGTAACGGAATGCTAATTACAGCTGAACAGTTCCACGAGCATTTCAGAAACTGAGAGTGCCTGCCCAGGACACCACTGCGTTATTTTCCACTAACTCACTTCCCTTTCCTAGAAGAACACCTAAAGTATGAACCCCTAAAAAAAAATGCCACTTGTTCACTTTCACAAGTAGGAAATGTTAAAGAACCCCAATATTTAAAACTGCTACCATGGCATTTATAATTCCCATTTCCTTGAGGCTCTGACTGGACAACCATATCTGAGGTGACCATCCATGGAGGTAGAACCTGAGGGGGAAATCTGAGATCATGATAATGTGATAATTGCTCAGGAGGGTTATTGTTCTGTTGGAAAAACACTGGAAAACCTGTTCCCACACTTCCTCCCTCCATCCACCTGCAAGCAAAGGAAAGAGAACGTACCCTACACAAAAGGAAGCAGTCCACACACCAGGCCAAAGGCCCTCTCCACAACATGAACTGGCCAGATCCCTGCATGAGGGTCCAGTATCCAAAAACCTGGGAGACAATAATTTCTGTTGTTTAAGTCAACCACTTTATGACATTTTTGCAATGGTAACCTACACAGACCAACACAGTACATCTCTTGAACCAACCTAAGTCCTGAAACAGCGTTAAATAATACATTAGAAGGGATTTCCAGGGGCATTTAACACAGCTAAAGAGTTGCTACCAAAACCATCACTTCTCTAAATTAGATATAACCTATAGTGCACAGAAATCCAGTTTCACACACAGCCCAAGCACTGAAGACCAAGAGCTGCTGAGAACAAGCAGTTCTGGATTAAACCAGCGTCTTCCCGGTTCCTCAGCAGCATGCTAACCTTTCTACAAGCCTTCTGCTCCAGAAAGGTCAGCTCAACCAGGGTCCCCATACTTTCTCATGATGCAGTAAAGTTGCATTTTCTCTTACACAAGCTCACTTACAGTGACGGATGTGCCCTTCAACAACCGGAACTGAGCATAGATGGAAACTGCCCATAACAATGCTTAGACTTGTGCTTCTAGTCAGCCTCACACACGTCACACTCTGCACTGCCACACCATGTCACTCTGAGGTGACCTCTCTAAGGATGAGCAGAAGCCAGGTCTGACTTAAAAGGCTTTAAGTCTCTAGCCCAGTAAACTCCCAATCACATACCTGACCAGTTCTCTTCAGACTAGGAAGAAGAGTCCCAGATTCTACTTAACTGAACTGATGATTTGGGAAAGGCCACTTCTCCAGTGCTTTGCACATCCGTCCGTTCACCAAGTCTCTCTTTCTTAAGCCATCTTTCTCTCACACCCAAATCTAGTATCCTTGTCTGCGCTGCCTCTGTTATATATCCACAAGTGACCCTCTTGTTTGTCCTACTTGCTGTCACAAGGGCAACTTTATCAGCACACGTGACGGTTTGTATGTGTCTGGCCCAGGGAGTGGAACTATTAGGAGGTGTGGCCTTGTTAAAATAGCTATGACCTTGTTGGAGTAGGCGTGTCACTGTGGGCATGAGCTTTAAGACTCTTGTCCTAGCTGTTTGGAAGCCAGTCTTCTCCTAGCAGCCTTCAGATGAAGATGTAGACCTCTCAGCTCCTCCTGCACTATGTCTGCCTGGATGCTCCCATGCTCCCGCCTTGATGATAATGGACTGAACCTCTGAACCTGTAAGCCAGCCCCAATGAAATGTTGTCCTCACTAGAGTTGCCGTGGTCATGGTGTCTGGTCACAGCAGTAAAACCCTAACTGAGACAGCACGTAAGCATCCCTATGCTGCCGTTTCCTACTGATGTCTTCTCACTTAGCAGTTCACCAAGATCACCAAGATCCTGCCAATGCTTCTACCAACAAAGTCTGTAAAACTCTTCATAATCAGACCCCATACATCAGCAATGTCACTGCTCCCATCTGCCACCCACTGCCTAGTCCCATTTTTTACCAGGCAAGAGACCACCTGGACATCCCTACACCAGACTCTGTGCCCTCTGTCCAGGAGGCTCCCTTGGCACTCAATCCTCATCCAAAGACCACTTTGTACCACGCACTGTCTCCACAGTGCTTAGCATCTGCAGACGACTCACCTCATGCAGATGTGGCCGCCTCACTAGGCACAACAGGCCTTCTGACTCACATCTGTATTCTCAGCAGCTACCAAACGCGGCACAAAGGAAACCCCCTGTGAACACTTTTAAATGATTTATGTTATAATAACTCATGGGAGTAGCAAATATTTACTACCATCAGCCTAGGCACAAATATTTCTGTAGTGGCATTCACAGTAAAGGAAAAAAAATTTAAAATGTCTGGGTTTAGTACCAAATGTTCCAGGCCAGACTCTTTCCTTCCCCAACACCAATCTTAAATGGTTTTTATACGTGTGCTGGGGTTGAGCAGAGGTCATCATGCATGCTGTGCACATGCTGTACCACTGAGCTGCACTCCCAAGCCCCTTAGGTCCTTTCAGTGTTCCAGCCTCATGTTTACCATGGATCTTCTCCTGAGGTGTCAAAGTCACATCACAGAATATTTATTCAACAAGAAAACGTTTTCTTGGGAATACACTGACAAAAGCCAAGGTGTATGAGAGAAAGATATGGGTTTCTTTTCCAACTTTTAGAACACAATTCACTGACTGCATCGTGAAGAAAACTGCAAACCTTTAATATTAAGCCATTTAAATCAACATTTAAAGTATAGATTTGTTTTGACTTAAAACATTATAATCTATAATAACTCTGCTACAAATAAAATGTTTTTGCAGAACTTTTTCCACTCTTCCAGAGGACCCAGATTCTATTCCCAGCACCCGTGTGGCAGTTTGTCTATAACCCCAGTGCTGAAGGATCTGACACTGTCTTCTGTCAAATATGGGCCCCATGTATGCATGTGGTACACAGACACACTTGTAGGAAAACCACCTATACAAGTATAATAATAATAATAATAATAATAATAATAATAATAATAATAATAATGTTTTTTATTAAAAACTGGCCTTTAGGGGCTAGGGAGATGGCTCAGTGGTTAAGAGCACTTGCTGCTCTTCCAGAGGACCTGAGTTTTGTTCACCCATGTTAAATGGCTCACAATCATCTGTAACTCTAGCTCCAAGAGATCAAACACCTTCCTCTGGCCTCCTTAGGCACCCACACACATGTGGCAAACACAAAGACACACATACATACATACATACATACATACATACATACATACATACATACGTCTATATAAACAACTGTTTTTTAAAGTAGCCTTTCATCTAATAACAAAGTTGCATTAAGAATAAAGAAATAATATCAAAATCAAGGAAAAACACCCAGTATTTCTGGTTTTGACTTTTAACATGAGGTAACACTGTATAATTCAGGTTAGCTTGGAACTAGCAATCCTCCTGCCTCTGCCTCCCACTGCAAGTTATACTCCTCCCAAATGTTTTTTAAATAATATTTTACCTATTTGCTGAAAAGTCTGTACATATATACAATATATTTTGATTAAAACCGTCCACTATTAACTTCCTCCAACCCCCCTCAGTGGCCCCTACCTCCCACCCTCCAGCCTTGTGCTTCTATTTTGTTAGTAACGAGCCTCTTGAGTTCAATTAGTGCTGCCATATTCACACGGGGGTGAAACTGGCTGTCCACCAAGGCACCGGCAACCTAGCAGCAGCCACATCCCAGAAGGACGGTGGCCAGCTCACAAACCTTTACTCGAAGAACCAGTAAATGACAAATAAAGTCTATAATTTAATGTAACAGTACTTATCAGCCTAATATTAATCTCTTTCCTTTGATAAATATATTCTAAAGCATTAACAGAAGAAAAACTGTGTAATAGGCATAATGGACCTCTGCATCACCTTGGCAACTTTTCTCTGTAAACCAGAATGTATTTCAGAGTTAGAGATTAAGAGGCCAAACGTCTGAAATGACGTTCACAGACAAGATACAGATCCACAAGAAGGTTCTCACAATCAATCATGAATTTCCCCGTTTTTCTGTACAGAATGTCAAAACTAGGGTCTCAGACATGCTAAGCACACCTCTACCACTGGCAGCCCACCCAATCACTAACCATTAAGAATGCATATTCAGGCACAAATGTTTGTAGTATTATTTCTATGAGCCAAAAGGTAGGAATAACCCAAATGCCCATCGACTGAGGTATGGATAAACAAAATATAGTATATTCGTACACTGAAATATTATTTGTCTTTTAAAAGGAATAAACTGCCGATGTGTGCCCTATAGTAGACACTTCAAGGAAACTTGCTGCTCATTTTATAAAACAGGCTAAGCTATTCCATGCACATGAAATGCCCAGAATGGGAAAATGGACAGAAAGACTGGTGGTTGGTTTGCTTTCACAGTGATGAAAAATGTTCTTAAATTAGCCCTGGCGATGGTTGCATGTTTCTGTGAATATACTGAAAACCAATTGTTAGAAGTCAGCGGTGCTCTCTACCTTACTGTTCTGAAGCAGGGAGTCCCACTGAACCTACGGCTTCCTGGCTGGCTGGCTGGCTGGCTGGCTCTACAGTCCCAGTGCTCAAGTGAGACCACACACACATGGCACCAGGCTGGCTTTTTACCTGGGTGCTGGGGATCAAGCCCGGGTCTCTATGCTTGTGCGATAGACCCTTTGCTGACTCATCTATTTCCCCAGCCCATCATATGGCACTTTTTGAATGGTAAAACTATAGAGATAGAAATCAGATCAATGGTTGCCAGACAGGCTAGATTAACTATTAAAAAAAAAGAAAAACCCTACACAGGATCCTTTTCAAGAGGCTGAGAATGGCTTTGGTTATGACAGGGTCTATATGGTTCCTCAGATGCTAGAACACAACAAATATAGCCGTAGCTTGGTTTTAGAATACATGCCTAGCCAATCGAAAGTCCTGAGTTCAACCCCGGTGCCACACACACTACCATACGCTTGTAATCCTATCATATTGGAGAGGAAGCAGGAGGAACAGAAATTCAAAGTCACCCCTATATACATAGAGTGTTCAAGGCTCATGTGGCCTACATTAAACCCTTTTCCAAAACCAAACAAAGCCATATGCTAAACATGTAGACTTTTACACTTGAATTTAGAAAAAACTAGGGATATGGCTCAGATTACAGTATTTGCCCAGCACATATGAGGCACAGTAAGAAACATACACACACACACACACACACACACACACACACACACACAGTTGAATCTCACCATATGTAAATTACATCTGATTTTTACACAAACTGCAACCAATTTAGCTGAAATGCTATATTAGAAAGAAAGAAAGAAAGAAAGAAAGAGAGAGAGAGAGAGAGAGAGAGAGAGAGAGAGAGAGAGAGAGAGGGAGGGAAGAAGGAAGGAAGGGTACTAATTCAATAGTAATACTATAAATAATAAAAACTAGAAAGGCCCTGTGGCCCTGCGGAAATAGACTAGGTATTACATGAGGGATTCTCACTGCACCACTACAGAAAATCTAGAATATGCTCTCTGAAGTTCTTCATGTACCGATCTAGAAAGATCCTCAAACTGTATGTTCTGTTAAATCAGCAAGGTATATTTAGAGTGGTACACAGATGCAATCTGGCTGGTAAGCAGGAACCCAGAAGAATACACCAGCACCTAAAATAGCATCAACATAAGAGAGTGGAAACTGAGCAGGTGTCTCCAGGAGACAGAGTAAATTTCCACTATGCACCCTTTTATATATATATTTTTTAATGTGTGAACCATACAAAATGGAAAAAACTTACTCAAAACATCAATTTTAAAAATCTATAGTGGAGGTACAGTGATTAGCATTTCTGAAACCCTGAAAACATTCCAGAGACAGAAACCATGACCATGAGCACTCAGAATGCAAGTTAACTGTCAATTACCAGAGGAAAACAAGCATCCACACAGCGGACTGTGCACTTAACCTTCCTGTCTGACCCAGCATCCCACAAAAATAGAAGACAATAGGGAGTGTGAGAAAAGAGAACAAGGAGTGGCTTGAAAAGAGAAGTTATAATTTAAATGGAGGGGGTAAGATAAATGAGACAATATCACAGAAAAAAAGCCATGGACCTTTGAAGAGTCTCCATTCTGAGGTGCCAGACCATCTCCCCTGAAGTAATGAGGGTGTGTCTATGTACCAGAGGACCAGAGATCTTGCCTCAGACGAAAAGACATTCTGAAAGTCAAAGACTCAACGACATATTTAAACAGACACACCCATCACAGCCAAACATCAGAATGAATTATTTTAGGATTTCAGAAGCGGCTGGGACTCCTTGAGATCTCACATTCCAAAACACACACCGAGTTAAATCTGTCTTTCATTTGGTCCTTGAGACTATGAGGTCCAATCATAAACGGATGTTGGAGTCAAACACAGTGACACAATTCCTGTAATCCTAGCACTCGGAATACGAAAGCAAGAGAATAGTAAGTGCATGTCCAACCCAGGCTACACAGTGAGTTCCACACCAGCCTAAGTTACATAGCAGTAATTTATCTCAGGGGGAGGGAAGGGAAGGGGAAGGGAGGGAAGGGAGGAGGAAGGGAAGGAAGGGAAGGGGAAGGAAGGGGAAGGGAGGGGAGGGGAGGAGGAGGGGGGAGGAGGGAGGAGGAGGAAGGGAAGGAAGGAAGGGAAGGAAGGAAGGGGAAGGGAAGGAAGGGAAGGGAAGGGAAGGGAAGGGAAGGGTTGGGGTACTGAAGTCACAGAACTTGAAAACATAGGAATAGGACTCGTGTATGAGAAGGAATCTTTAAAGCAGTTCTTAGACTATCTGAATAAATGTTTCTCAATCCTGGTCAAACACTAATCCAACTGTCTCTCTGAATGCACAGTGCTGTCTGACAACAGAGTCACTGACAACTGAAGCCACTATCCCTAGGGCAAAGGTTAGAAATGCCAGGAATGTTTTACTCTCCCAAGCAAACCACCCTGCTGTGGCGTCCAACCAGAAAGCTGGCTCCCTAGATGAGGCTTTTCCCTAGGCACTTCAATCTGGCACTGGAAGCCAAGCTCTCCAGCTAAGTCCTACACAGACAATGTTAGCAGAGTCTATACTGAAATTTCACAAGGGGTGGAAATGAGCCTGCCACTCTGTTCCCCACAATCCCAGTCTCCTGGCTACTTTACTAAGTAGAAAAAACTGGTTCTCTACTACACACAGACCAACCGAAAAGGCAATCATCAATACAGCTCTTGGTACCAAAGCCTGAACAGCTCAACTGGACAACTGGACAACTTTCAACATGCCAAAACCCTAATGGTGTAATTAACACACACACACACACACACACACACACACACACACACACACACACACACAGGAAGAAACAAGGAAGGAAGGAAGGAAGGAAGGAAGGAAGGAGAAAGGGAGAGAGGGAACTAAAGAAGCCTAAGAGATAAAAATACCAATAGCAACAAGTCCTTAATATGGTATCTGGTGACAAATTAGCTATCAGTTATTCTTACATGTTATTAAAATTATCAAATGTTGGAACTAGAGAGATGGCTTAATAGTTAAGAGGACTGGGTTCAGTTCCCAGCACCAGAGAACTACATCTTAAAGGTAACTTTAAAACTACCTGGCACCAGTATACAGATCCATGCACAGACGGACCCTTCAACAGCAAACAGTCTGAGAGCAATTCCACATCTTCTCCCAGCTCTTCAGGACCACAGTTTGCGGGTGTGGCTGAATACTGAAGTGTTTACCTGAAGCACTCGAGGCCCTGAGCTCCAGCCAGTATATGTACACAACACACAGACATGAACACAAAGGAGTCTATCCCACACTGGTATTGCCGAAACGTTTTTAAAAGATAAGATCTCTCTTTGCAGTGCTGTCTGTCCAGGAACTCACTATGTAGACCAGGAAGTTCTAACTCCCCGAGATCCACCTGCCTCTGCTGAGAGGAAAGGCATGAGCCACCACATCCAGCTTTGCTGACACTTTCCAGCTTAGTGCCTAGGAACAACCCAAATTTAAATATAGTATCGTGACAAATCTAAACAGTCAGATGAAAATTATATCCTTTCCTGTCATCTGCATCTCCATCTTCACTACTACGCCAGGTAGAATCCACCCTTGGAGGATACTTCTTGACAATATAGTGTCCTCCTGGCCTCCTGAAGCTTGAACAGATAGATGTTCTTGGCTCATTCGGGGAGCCTCTTGTCAGTTTCTCACAGCAGGACCTCCTTGCTGCAAAGAAAGTTGTGGACCTACTCTTTGAGGCATGCTTGGTCTGGATGTAGCTTTCTTCCTGGTTGCTCATTTAAACAGAAACATTTCTTAAGGGGAAATCGGTGTTACTAATTTTCATGTTTCCGTGACTCACTGTAGTAGTAAAGCAGTCCACTAATGTTTCAATGCATGTAACGTGTGCTAGAGATTGGTATAGGCAATACTGACAGAGCTCAACCCTAGGCTTATCTCCTCACAGCTAAACCAGCAGAGCCCCGTGATACCCCAACCCCATCTAGATGGACACCACAGTCGCTTGAAGGAGACACATGGAAGGGAGCAAGCTTTCCACCTGGAGTTCCGAAAAGTAGTTTAATGTTAGGCCTCATATTCTAGAAACTTCTTTCTTCTAGCTGCTTCAAGGTCTAAGGGAATTAATTGGTGTCAGGGCAACTGGCCTGAGGAAGCCCAGATGGGCGGCAGCCTGGAACTGGACTCTTAAGGGTCAGAGATGGGAGGGGCAGAGCCAAGAGCATTTTGGAGATCGGACAGTTAGAGGGACTAGGAAATCAGGAAAGACAGCCGAGGCTCACATGCTAAGTTCTAGTGAAGAATGTGAGAGACAGAAAATAAAGGTTTTATTTGAAAATGCATACATCTGATAATTATTAACTGCTACCAGTAGATAAATGCAAAGTGAAGAAATATGCGAACTAAAACAGTAAGTGTAGACTGATGTCAATATGCAGGTGAGGTTAAGTCAAGGCCATGATTGGACAGTAAAAAAATAAGGCAGGGACAAAGTTTATGTAAGGTGGGAGAGAAGGAGAAGGAAGAAGAATCAAGATGGAGACCGGGAAGGATGAATTGCTGCCAAGGTAGTTGAGATGGATTTATGTAAGCAAATTTATCTTATCTAGGTGGGCATTTTATATCCTTATCAGTTGGTTGTAAGTCTATTATGTGGAAATATTGTGGTTTGAGAATTTAACATATAAATCTGATTGTTGGGTTGCAGTTTGTAGAGTCTTGATTTTAACGGGTTGTTGGGAGTTTACACCATAACTATTAGAGGGTGGATGTTGGGAATGTAAACAGAACAGCGGCAGAGAGTTATGAGAGGGTAGCCGCCACTGGGACCAGGGGGTGGACACTGCATATGTGAACAGAGTCCACAGTAAGAGAGTCACGAGATAGGTGGTCTCTGTATGAAACTGGCATGGCAGTGACCCTCCTGGGTCACAGAGTACTTTGGGGGACAGCATGGAGCCGCTGAGAAAAATTAGCCCTAGTTGCAATGGCCAGCGGGGGCAGGAACCAGCAAAAGTGCAACCAACTGCCAGGGTACATGCAGGGAACCAGACGCGCCTTTTTTTTTATTTTTACTCAACAAGTAAGGTATACATGGCTTTGGGGCGATCGTCTACTGAGTGCATGAGTGAAGCGGGCAAACATAATGAATAGTACAGCAACCAGAACTCCACTTGGCTTGGGCTATATACACAACTCCTAACAATGCACTTGTCAACCTAGGACTCACACCTGCTTGTACTGTGCACACATCCTCTTCTAACAATGCATCTAGCACCCCGTTGGCAACCTAGGATCCCTACCTGGTTCAAAGGCTGTATTAGGTGTGCACGCCACTCCAACAGTAAGTTTCTCCTCCTGACACCATCAAAAACTCTTCATTTCATGGACAGCTTCTTTGTTAAAAGGAGGGGGCAGATCCAGGCTAGACTAGTTTTCAATGCACACAGAATAAGACAAACTTCATCCTCTGGGTGAACACTTAGGGAACACCACTATTTACCATCTCATGCATATGCATAATTGGGGATATATGTGTTTAAAACCAAAGGCACCATGAGACATAGTAAACAATGACTTATATGTTAAGCCTGTCAGTGACAACAGAGAGCCACCATGCTGTGTGTGCCCCTTCTCAACACAGCCCCCTCCTCTTGAATGCTATAAAAGGAAATGCCCGCCAACCGAAAATCAAGACCCTAGAGTACGTTCCCTCATGTGGCTACTGCCACTGATAATATGCTCTAAATTGAATAAGGTTTCCTTGCATCTTTGCAATCTGTGTGTTCTCATTCCATTATTGAGTAAGATGCCAAAAATCTGGAAATAACCAGCTCAAAGCCCAACTGGTAACATGAGGACATGAGTCCAGACCCCAGGAACCCACACAAAAATGGTTGGGCATAATGGCACAGCCTATAACCCCAGAACTGGGACAGGCAGCCTACCCAAAACAAGGAGCTCTTTCAGAAGGAAATCCTGTCTCAAAAAATATAGTAGAGACAACAGGAATGCACAGGACAGGACTTCCACATGCACGAGAGTGGGTTCACCTACACACACACACACACACACAGAGAGAGAGAGAGAGAGAGAGAGAGAGAGAGAGAATCCCATTCATGAAATTCAACACTCAGGACAAATGGCCAGGGTGCCTCCTGCGGAAGTAAATGTTAACCCTTAAAAAAGGAACAAATCAAACAGGCATGGTGGTGCAAGCCACTGATCCCAGCACTTGGGAGGCAGAGGCAGGTGAGCTCTGTGAACTCAAGGTCAGCCTGTTGGAAGCAGTGAATTCCAGGACAACTTAAACTACACAGTGAGAGCCTCTCTCTAAATAAGTGAATAACAAACACAAGAAGGAGCACATCAGTGAGGAGGGAGAGCTGCACTAAGGACACAGCGTAGTTTAAGCCATGCCGGGGTTGGCTGACATTAGTGTGGCACACAGACAACAAACTAACACCTTCTCTCACTGACTCCAGTCATCCCTTCAGAAAGCAAAGCAAGCCCAGAAGCAGCTTACCCAGAAGACACTGCGGAACCACTGTTTTCAGCCATTACTAAGTATGACTCTTGGTAATTTCCAGCCACATGAATGGGCTCATCTGACAATGAGAAACACAGCTTTGGAATTTTTGTCTCTAACACAACATCCGAGCTGGTCTAAACAGCATTTTTTCTTCATGCAACATACATTAGAGTCTAACCTGAAAGTATAGTTAGAGTGGAGGGGGAGAATACATGTAACTTCCTGTTTTTAATCGGCCATTTTACTATCATCGCAGAGGAGTATTTACTTATCCATTAAATTGAAAAGAAAACAGAGAAATTCTGATAGCCTTTGCAAGCAGACAAAAAAGGATCAGGTATTTTTTTTAATCACTTGACAGAGTTAAATCAAAATCATTCAAAATGCATCGTATGTTATAAAAACTGTAACAGGAATTACATAGCACACACCTGTAATCCCGGATATTTGGGACAAGAAGGGTCCAAAGTTAAGACCTGACTGGGCTGCAGAGCTGAGCACTTGCCTAGCATCCTGGCAGCACAAAAACAAGAAAAGTAATGGAGATGGGGAGAGAGGAGGAAGAAGAGAGTAAGTGCAAGACTGAGTTTTCCGGCTGAGACATTGTTTCTCCTAAGAAGGTCCATCCAGTTCAATGAGAGGGACAGGTGACTCACACCACACTCACTGAAAAGGCTAGGGGGTATTCCTCCCTCGGGGGCTGTTTTGTATTGTGTTTCAACGAACTTCCTGAAAACTCACTCACTGTTTAATATGTATTCCCATCCTTTAAAAAAAGAAAAAAATATGCACAAAATATATTCCTATACTTGAGGTGAGATTTAAATCAGTTTTCAGTCCTTTCCAGAAGACCACATTAGCTCTGCTCTCAAAACTGACTTCAGTAACAGATAAAAACACAAGGACTGATGATCCACCGTGAGCACGGTCCGATGGCGGAAGAGCAGACAGATGCTGGAGCGCCCGTTTACAAACGCTGGGCCTGGCACTTCAAACGCTGCAGCAGCAGGTGCCTCGCTCACCATCACTGGAAGATACAGTTGCCAACTCTCCCAGTGCTTCCCCAACCACCTCACTTCACTCCCAGTCTCCAAATCCCACTGGAATTCTCTCTTCTTGACATCCATTGATATAATTAATTGGCATGGCTGTGCAAATTATAACGCTAATTATTTAAAAGACATCCTTGTGGCTGCCGAGAAGTAAAGCTGTACCGGACCCTACAGCACACAAAGACACGCTCTCACAGAGCACACTCCCACAGCACATGAAACATGCTCCCACAGCACACTACAAAGAGAATAAACTCAGGGGAGTTCTGTTTGGATACAAGACAGAGAAATGTAAACAACTTAATAAAAAAGCAAATTCTTAGCCCTGAACTCAATTTCCAGGTTTTGACAATGTGCCTAGAATCGCTGTAAGTAAGCAGCTATAAAATACCTGAACACGGGCTAAACGAGAACGAGGAGATTTTGGAGCACAGCACAGTACTGATCTGGAGCAGAGCACCTGGTGTACGCCGTACACTGGGGCCTGGTTTGTGTGATGAACTTAAACAACCCATAATCGAGTGTGTGTTTTTAATAAGGAAAGCATAATTCCGTAAACTGTATTAAACCATTCACTTACTTTGAGTTTCTAGAAAACCTAGATGAGTTCAGGAAAGGCCAGAAAGCAGCAACTAACCTGCACGAAAATGTGTCTTTCCTATGAGTAAGATCGTGTGACCTGGAAGTAGCCACACTGGCTGTCCATTAGATAAACAGATACGATAGACACAAATGATAGGCGGACAGATACCCGATATCATTAAGAAGCTTTGTGCAGTTTGTTCATAAAGACATCTGTGGATCTGAGTCATGATGACACAATGCCTGTAGTCCCAGTGTTCAGGAAGCTGAGGCAGGAGGATGAAGAATTCCAACCAGTCTGGGCTACCTAGACTCTGTATCCAAAAATCAAAGTAATAAAAGCAATAACAATGCTACTTTGGAAATCAATTCCCTCTTGCCCGGAGTATCTTGGACCAAGAGACGCTTATTAGTCATTAGAGTTTTGGCCCTTCTGAGAAAGACAAAAGAGCTTTGCTTCTGCTGTTTCTAAGTAACATGACCCTCTCTTCATTTCTCAGACTTCAAACTCGTAATTATAGATTAAATACCTGATTGAGCCTTGCATCAGCTAAAGTTCTCTTCTGAAGCTCAAGAGATACAACTGGACACAGTAAGACAAAACAAAACAAAACGAAAGCCAAAATAATATAATAATCTACATCCACAGAACCCCCAACTCCCTGTGATCTCCTTACTCACCTCCCTCCTCCGCTGCCTCAACCGGTCTCTTAGAATCTTACTCAATGACTCGTAGTAAGTACAAAAACGCCCAAGTACCTCTCCTTTCCTAACATAACTGGTCATCAAAATCTCAAAACAAAAGAAAAACATGCAATCATTAATTTTGAGGCACAGCCTGAGCCACTGCTGGTCCCTCTTTCTTCCAAATCTGTGTTTCTATTAAAAATCGGTGTAGACCTGTCCCCACGTGTATGCAGCTTTAGGTTGGACCTATGTGCTCCATATGTTAGCAGTACTGAGAGAGCCTTGCTGCCCTCCACTTGCACATTCGTCCCTTGGCTGCTGGCCTGTTTTCCACAGGCACCTGACTTTGGCTGCCCACCCTAGCAAGTCTAGAAAGACACACCGAAAGTCCTCAGTCGATCATGATTAAGACTTGTCTTGCCTATATCAGCCAGAACACAAAGATCCGGAAAACTTTGTAACTTAGGGCAGTTAGCATAATACTTTTTATGAGTGAATGCAAAGTAAGAGGGAAATAATATTTTCAGCAAGGCAATGATCATCGTGCTAAGAACTCCTCACTTTGAACAGGTCACATCTATATACTCGACTTAAATGAGTCATAAGCTTTTACTGTGATTATTGGCAACTGGAGGACTAAAACTAATGCATTTCTCTTTGAAGGCGTTACGGAAGAAATCAAAGCTAATGGATGTACAGAATTTGATTTCCTATTACCGAATATATCACTTAAACCAGCTAACAAGTAAACTTTATTTCTAAGGTACAAAGTTTGTTTTCAGTGAAATTAGAAAAAAAAAAAGTTAATTTGCCTTCAGATAAGTAAGGCATGGAAACAAGGGGCATGCACCAAAACCACAAACTTAGAATCAGAGGCCAAGACAAAGAAAGTGTTTGTTTCTTACAGTGAGGCGCCAGCGTCAGCCGCCCTGACTGTAGCCAGCCCACCCCTCACCCCATCAATTACATGGAGGAGTTTTCCACTTTGGGGGCAGGGGTACAAACAGTGATCAGGAGTAGTCCCCCAGATTTGCATTTTATCCTAGAACACCAAGAGGCAGGAAGAGGCCAGCCTGGCTTCTGGACCACTCAGCTAAGTCTAAGGTGAGAGCAGCCTCAGCTGGGAAAGAGAGCTAACTGCCCCAAGATGGCTGCACCCACACCCAGCTGCGGGGTCTGTCATAGCAGCTCATCCCCATCGAAGAGATTAATTTTCCAACACTCGCTGGTTTTGTCCCACAGACGTGGATAAACTCACTTAACCTACCGTTGGTATTTACTTCCTCTCCTGTGGAGTCTAAGCTAGATTCGGTATCTCAAATGTGGGTTTAGCGATGAATTTCTTTTTTCCTGGAAAAGTAAAGTCTGTAAGAGTGATATGGAAAGAGAGCCGGGGCCAACCTCTGCCCTCCACAGGTACCTGCACCTACAGAAGCACACACGCATATGTAGACGCACACTGTGGACCCACGGTTTTTACTCCCAAGGCAGCCGCCTCGCTGCAGTTCAATCATGCTAACATGCAGATACGGATACATAGATATAGAGAGATTATGTATGTATACATACATAATTTGTAAAAATGTGAGTCCTAACGAAATGTATCCTAGGCAATTTTTACTTATTTTTTTATAAAGTTTAGTGAGAAGACAACTTACAGTAATACTCAACTATTCACTTGACTGTTTTCCCCTCTTAATGTTTTTTTTTTTGAGAGAGAGTCTCTCACCCAACCTGGAGCTTGCCACATGTTCTTTTTTTTTTTTTTTTTTTTTTTTTTTTTTTTTTTTTTTTTTTTTTTTTTTTTTTTTTTTTTTTTTTTTCAGAGCTGGGGACCGAACCCAGGGCCTTGCGTTTGCTAGGCAAGCGCTCTACCACTGAGCTAAATACCCAACCCCTTGCCACATGTTCTAAACTAGCGCCCAGTGAGTCATAACAGTCCTGCCTCTGCCTATCCAGCTCTGGGATTACAGCCACGCCCATCTTTAGACATGGGTGAGGGACCTGAACCCAGGTCCTTACTTGCCTTGACTCACTTTACTACTGAGGAACTTTTAAATTGTAGACTGGCTTACATGTAATATGAATGGGCAGGAGGGGATCTGTAACATACTCATATGCCCCAAAGAAGTCTTGGGCTTGTGTTATTTTAAAAATTATTAAAATGTGAGTCTTAATAACATGCATGCTAGGCCATTTTATCTATTTTTCACACTGTACTACTGAGCTCCAATTTTGCCTAAGAGATGCTTAGCACTGAGTCTTAAGGATGGAGCCCAGCCCAATAAGCCCTAGGGGGGTAAAGCTAATCACTGAGCTTGAAGTTACTCTGCTAAGGACAAGAAGAGTTAGGGAAGAGCAGAGGCCATTTATCCTCCTTACATATTCTGTTTTCAAAAACTGCGCTGTGCTGGGCTTCGGATATACCAGAAACATGGCTCTTGCTTAAACAAATAAACAATTTGTGACGTCTAAGGCCTCGATCTTTACCTTTCTTAGCCATCAGCTTCTGACACCATTTCAACTAATCCCACTACAAACAGCCAGAACAGTTTATCTACATATATTCTGGTGTTATCAGGAAACCGTTATGGCAAGAAACACACAGGGGGGGGGGTGGAGGAGGGGGAAAATAAGCCAGGCTTGTTACTCGTTATTGTTAGCACAGGCCTGTCAATCCCAGCTTCTTCAGAACCTGAGGCAGGCAGAGAGCAAGTTCAAGGACTACCTGGGCTAGCGGCTGAGTCGACATGAGCAACGTAATGAGACTGTTCAAAATAAAAGGTTAAAAAAGGGGGGACGATATAGCTAAGTAGTAATTTTGCTGACCATGTGTGAAACCTCAGGTTCAACCACAGCAAAAGGCAAAGGAAGATACAAAGAGAGACTGAAACCAAAGGACTTACTTTAGAAATACCATAAGCCAGTATTTTCTCTTCTCTTGTGTATGTTCATGTGTGGTGCATGTACATGTTCACGTGAGTATGTGCTCGTGTGTATGGAGCCAAAGGTTGACTTCAGGCATATCCCTTGTTCATTCTCCACCTTGTTTTGAGTCATAGACAGCTCAACTAGAATCACTGGCCAGTGAGTTTCAGGGATCTGCCCAGCTCTGCCTGCCCAGCCCTGGGGTTACAAATACATGTCACCAAGCCTGGCTTTTTCTTTTAATGTGGGTGCTGGACATCCTAACACACACACACACACACACACACACACACACACACACACGTTACTGACTGAGCCATCTCTCCAGCCCTAAGTCTGTATTTTATATGTTTAAAACAATTCATGACATGTTTAGAACCCAATTATCCCAGAATCATAGTTACATGCCACGTTTTATAGGTAAATATTTACATGTATTGCTTACCCCACTAGTGTGTGTATAAAAGCCCGACTTTAGTTCTGAAAATAAGCATACACCTCAGAGAATCAAGTGGTTGAATACATCCGCAGGATTCTGTTACTGAGTTACATTAATGCAGCCCTTTAATCCAATAAGACTCTTAAAGCGCTCTCCAGAGAGTCACCGCATAAATGTCCTACAATCATCTATTTCTTATGCAAAGTAAATTGGACAAATACTATCTGCTCACGGTATCCATTAATCTTAATCTCCTTCTTCCCTGCCCTTCTGTATTATGGAGGCTTTAAAAAAAACTCAAATATCCAACCTCCTTTACAGCCAAAAGTATCAGGTGACAAATGTCTAGCCAAAAGAACATATACAAGACCTTGTGGAAATAAGGACAGGGCTGGGGTTATGGCTCCGTGGTAAAGCATTTTGTCTAGCAGGGAAGCCATGGGGGGCGGGGAGGTAATTCATGAAAATATGGAAGATGGCAAAACCTTTGCCAAGAGGATTCTCAATCTTCCCTTTCCCTGGTTGGTGTCAGCAATGGTTTGAATATGCTAGGCCCAGGAAGAGGCATTATTAGGAGATGTGGCCTGGCTGGGGGAAGTATGTCCTGGGGGGATGCTCTTTGAGACCCTCCTAGTTGCCAGGAATACAGTCTTCTCCTGGCTGCCCTTGGATCAAGATGTAGGACTCTCAACTCCTTCTACACCACTATGTCTGCCTGCACTGCCATGCTTCCTGCTCTGATGATAATGGACTAAACCTGTAAAACTGTAAGCCAGCCCCAACTAAATGTTGTCCTTTATAAGAGTTGCCTTGGTCATGGTGTATCTTCACATCAATAAAACCCTAACAAAGACAGTAATACACCCTTGAACCTGTGCTTTGAGAACTTAATCATCATCTGATCCTTAGAAACACCTTAAGCTAATGTGGCACTGGGGACCTTTAGATTTCTTATTAAACCACTAACCACTATACATTCAGTGTTGGGTAACTTGTAAACTAATAAAATCCTAATGCAATCAATGCTCTACTCACTTATGCTATAAACCACTCAGAAGAACAAAGTATAAGAAAATAATAATAAAAGGTTATCTATGAAAAGGGGGCTGGAGAAATGGTTCAGTTGTTAGAAGCACTGGATGTTGTTCTAGAAGATCCAGGTTCAACTCCCAGCATCCACATGGCAGCTTACGACTATCTGTCACTCCAGTTCCAGGGGATCCATGACACCAGGCACTCATGTGGTGCACACACACATGCACACAGGCAAAAATACCCATACTAGTAAAATAAATACATCTCTATTTAAAAGATATGGTTAGTGTAATAAGTGCCAGATGCTGAAAAACACTAGTAAACACAAAGATGACTTGCACACTCCACTCCAGAGACCACCTTACTACACACTAACATATCTGGTCTTCACAATACAGTCTGTGACATCTTATTTCTCGATGCTGTAAACTTCTCCTCCATCTTTAATGAAGGGCTAGAAGGAAAACTAACTGCTCTTGCGAAGTACCCTAACTCTGTTCCCAGAACCCATGTCAAGCACTCACACTGCCTGTAATTCCAGCTTCAGGACAGACAACACTCTCTTCTTACTCCAGTATAACAGGCCACACACATACAGTGTATACATAATTTTAAAACAGTAACAAGTAACCCTCTAAAAGTATTTGACAAAAACACACCTAGCAGGGTGAGTGAAAACAATTTATTCTGAAATCATCATCTTTCCAACTTGTATACATATGAAAGTAAAACACTGTTTGTTAAAGGAAAATAAAGGATACCAAGCTTACACTAACTTAACAGGCTTGGTTGGTCAAACAAGCAGGTAGCAAGACAACGTCAGGGCCACACTGTTCTAGGAGACTTTTTTAGTCCCTGAAGTCCCACAACCTGAGCACCACCAAGGCAAAGTAACTGGCTCTAGCCATAAAGCAAGGCATTGACAAGTCCAGTATCAAACTGCCCTTTTACAGGAAGAAACACACTAAGTAAGACGATTCCATGAACTAAAATAAAGATACAAATTTGTAATCACAAGGGAAAGCAACTGTGCCAGTTCACAGTTAAGAGCAAGACTTTTAAAGTGAAATGGCTTGACTATGATGCCTGCCAGTTTTCTTAACTGGCTATAGATTTAAACCACACCAGAGAAAATGGAATCAAGACAGGAATTCCCACCCATCCCAACTTAAGTCTCCAAGGAAGATTGGGCTTGAAGGTTCACATTTAGGAAGAAGGAGTTTTTTGGTTCTCAAAGAACACTGCCTAAGTCTAAAAGAAGTTTGTGGTATCCCAAGCCCAAGGAATAAGCATTCATAAGATGTCTGTCTCCAAAGCTAGACCTTCAGTTTCTTTCAGCTCCACAAAACGTGTGGGCAATTAGACACTGGTAAGTGGAAACAAAGTAAAAGCTGTCAATCCTCCTGTACCTTAACTCTCATGGTACTGCACTTCAACTTTTTCAACTTTTTGGCTTTTAGTACTCATTTCTACTTTCGTGAAAATACATAAATATGATCGAGTAGCTTCTGAATATAGTATCTAGAAAATGAAATTAAGCCTGTGACTGAAGTATTTTTAACATGCACTTCCTAATACATTTAAATGTAGTTAAAAGAAGAGATAGCTGAGCACAGCAGTGCATGCTGGGAATCCCAGAGCTCAGGACAATCTTGGAGGCAGGATGAGCAGTCTGAGGCCCGCCTGACCTATGGACAAAGTTTGAGGCCAACATGGACACGTCTCAAAAGAACAACGAATAAAATAAATAAATAAGAGGGAGAAGCCCTGTGTTCAACCAATTCCCAATACCACTAACAGGGCTAACTACTATTTAGCAATATAGTCTAGTAATTCCTGCACTGTGGAAGGTGAGCTAGTAAAGATCTTCCTTTTTAAAGATTTACTTTTTCTATTCGTATGAGTACACTGCGGCTGCCTTCAGACACACCAGAAGCGGGCATCAGATCCCATTACAGATGGTTGTGAGCTGCCATGTGATTGCAGGGAATTGAACTCAGGACCTCTGGAAGAGCAGCCGGTGCTCTTAAGTCTAAGCCATCTCTCCAGCCCTGGTTTTCATTTTTTTTATAAGATTTAACTCACTCCAAAACATGTCTGAAATTTTCTTTTTTAGTTGTTCTCACAAGTGTAATTAGTAAAACTATCAAACAAAAACTTATTTTAAAATACATATGTGTGTATATGTATACACGAAACATTTTTGGTATATAATACACACACATACATAAGCTTAAGCCCAGCATGGTAGCTCATACCCTATACTCAGGTAACTAAAAAACCACCTGTAACTCCAGTTCCAAGCAATCAAACATCTTCTTCTGGCTTCCACGAGAATCAGGCATGCACATGGTGCAATTGCATACATGCAGCCCAAACACATTTTCGAAATAATAATAACAAAATAAACCTAAGCAACAACAATGAACTTACTAAGTCAGGCCTGGCGGCGCTGGCCTATGGATCCTAGCTATCCAGAAGCTAAGGCAGGAAGACAATAAAATCTCACACAGTGAGTTCAAGGCCAGCCTAGATTAAACTCAATTACATCCTGTTTCAATACAAAGTTTAAAAAAAAAAAACACACACAGAGGTGGAAACAGAGCTCAGTGGCAGTGTGTTTGCACTACTGTACAAGGTACCAAATAAGAAGCATCAATTCCCAGCGCCACAGAAATAGAAAAATAAAAATTGAGATGAAAGATACTGACTTCCTCATTAAGGAGGCCAAATCATCCCTAATCAGGGTAAAGAGTATTTGAAAGTAATAATTTGGTAGCTATGCTATGGGTCACAAAAGGGTTCCAAAAGTTATATATTCTTTAACTTTCAGTTTTGAAAAGTTTAGTCTAAAAAGCCTTTATAGGAGTTAGAAAGGTGGCAAATATGAGGGCCTGAACTCAAATCAACAGAAACTATGTAAGGCCTGGTAAGGTCACATGAGTCTTTAATCCCAGGGCTTCTATAGTGAGATGAGAGGAGACATGAGAGTTATAGCATTTTGCCATAACTGCTCTATTTTATTACTGGTTATCACTGTGAATCTCTTCCTGGGTCTAATTTAGAAATTAAGATTTAGTATAGGTGTGAAGGCAATAGGGGGAAATGCACAAAGTTTTAGAACTATCTGAAGTTCTGATCATCCTCTCAGGTCTTGTGATAGACCAGGAAGGCCTACAGTTTTAGCACTATCTGAAGTTCTGACCATCCTCTCAGGTCTTGTGATAGACCAGGAAGGCCTACAGTTTTAGCACTATCTGAAGTTCTGACCATCCTCTCAGGTCTTGTGATAGACCAGGAAGGCCTACAGTATGCCCCGAAGACTTGATGTGCTGCAAGTGACTTCTTAAATGAAAGACCATAATGACTAAGGCGAGTTTTACTATTTACATTACTACCAAAAATAGAAAAAAGCAATCTATAGATATCCCACATGCTCCCACTGCTCATCTCAGACATGACCGTTCGTCCATGTGTCATGAACATTATAGGATTCCCTCTTTGTATCTCAATTTAAATCCATCTGGCCAATCCAGTTATCACTGGTACTTTAGGAACTCAGGGCCAAATCGTTTACTGACAATGGTAGAAATGTGAAGTCTGTTCCAGAAAGTCCCATACTGCACAATTTCACCTACGCAATGTTTTGAAACAACAAAATTATAGGGAAAAAAAAGCAGATTAGTAGTCACCAGAGGAAGGGGTGTGCAAATGGTTATTAAAAACATGAAGAAATCCCAGGATGGCAGCACATGCCTATAATATTAGCACTTCAAGCTCCTCAGCTACACAGTGATTTTGAGATCAGCCTGGGCAAAATAAATAAATAATCAATCAAACGAGTATCGATTCCTGCCCCCTTTGTCATGCAGGGATTGTCTGCAATGTCAGTGAACCAATGCCACATCGTAGCGATGACATTACCCTGAAGCTTTATCAGATGTCACTTACAAAAGGGTACACAGCACTTAAACAACTGTCTCGGGCAAAAGGGTTAATATAAAAAATGAAGGCAGACATAGTGGCACACCCATATAACCCTGTAATGCCAGCACGTGGTGGAAACGGGCGGGTGCACCAAGGGTTACAGGCCACCTTAGTTACACAGTGAAACGCTGCTCAAAAAACCATGATTTAACAGGCAAGACCAACCTGCAGCCAACAGGCCACATGCATCCAAGGACAGGCATGAATGCAGCCCAACACATTTGTAGATGACATTACACCTCAATGTCAACACACTGGACATCTCAAGTGGGCCCTCCACAAACCCAGCATGCCAACCCTGCACTAAACATAACTCTCCAAAGATGGAGGGAGAAAACAAAACTGCCTGACTCCAGCAAGTAGCACACCTCGTACAGCTCACCGAGTGGTTCCTTAACATGTAAGATGGGGGAAATCGTCAAAAGTAACACGGCAGTCGGCTTCCTTTCACACACACAGGCATGCTTTGACTCATTATGCCTCTAACCTCCAGCTCTAACAAAGCCACCAAGGGTGATACATGTGCTACAAATCACTCCTAAGCCTAATGTGCCAACGTTAGCTAAGGGAACCGTGGCACTGAGGCGTGCTACAGCTAAGGCTTGGATGTTTAATGGTTCCTCAAGGCCTGTTGAATGAAGGCTTGTCCCAGAAAGGCACTACTGGGAAGTGGGCGATGCTGCAGGAGGTGGGGACCAATGGAAGGTCTCCAAGGCCACCAACCCTGGAAAAGAGCTCTTAGGACCCCAGCCCCTTCCTTTCCCTTTGTTCCTGTGTGATTATGGGGAAGTCCACCAGAGTCCTGAAAGCAGCAGGCCTACCTAATTGTGAACTTGTACTTGTACTTCTACAACTGAGCCAAAACAAACCTGTTCTTATTATAAAGTTACCTCATGAATTTGTTTCAATGACACAAAGATGGTTAGCAAAAAGTGTAACAATTGTTTTCAAACACTTGCTACAATCATTACACTGTGTCACAGCAGTCTGTAGGTTTCCACATAACACACTCCGTTTTGCCAATAATCTTCAGAAACCCATCTCCCCCAGCAGTGCTGTTTAGAAATCACATTGCCATTATGAATCAAGAAATGCTATTAAGCATGCATCAAGAAATACTATTATGTTTGACAAGTTATATCATCTATATGATAAGTTATGATAAATCGGATGCTGATTCAAAAGGATTGTTTTGGTTTTGGTTTTGGTTTTCTTACAATTACAAAAGTGATACATTCAGCAGAAACCCTGCTTGAGATGGGTTTGAAATTTTGGCCTTTCCTGGAGTAGCAGCATGTGTTATGCTAGTCTTCCAACTGGGAGCTCCCAGGCCCCAGGCATCGTGAAGGTAAACTCAGAACCACAGCAGTACCAGGTTGTCAGGCTGGGTATATTCAATCCATTTTCAGTTTGCCAAGATGATCTACTTTGTTTTGTTTTGGCTGTCATTAAGACTCACAATGAATTCCACTGAGTGACTTTGCAAAAAAGCTATGTCCTGTACTCTTGGGAACTCTGACAGCTGCATTCCTGAGCATTAGCAATTCAGCCAAAAAGGTTAGCAAAACAAAACAAAACAAAAGTTTAATACTGAAAAAGTAAGACTACTAACTAAGAGGAGATGAGAAGATATGAGAGATATTGTACACATATCATTTGAAAGTAGATATTTAAACACACTACAGAAGCAATCTCTATGGGCCTGAATTCAACAGGTTAATAAAATAATTTAACAAAAAATTTATTGTATGAAGCCTTGGGGTATAATGCTGTCTGCAATTTATTTACATTTTTTACTTCATTAAATTGCCTTGGTGACCACAATTCTCATTTAAGTGATTAAATACATAAACCCAAGTCATTGAATAAAGCAGTTACTTAGCAGTCCTGTTTTTCAACAGAGGTGCATTGAGAAGTATCAATAGAATGTTTATTGCTCCTTCTTTTCCAGGGAGTATATTACTTTAGAATACAGTGCGCCATTGAGAAGGAAGAGGACAAGTTTCCAGACACACAATACAGGGTAAGCACTGGATTAAAGACTTTTCCTCTTCTAGGAATACCAGGTGAAATACTGGAAGCCTCTTGGCTAAAATCTCAGGTGATAATTTCTCCTTGTGTTTCTCCTTATTGCCCACCTTCCCTCTGGCACGCCCAGAGTAGCTTGCCACTTTCCAGATACATATAAAAAAGTTCTTAAGTGCGAAGATCCTAAGATCCTCCAGCCCCAGATGCAATAGTTACCAACTGTTTAACTACCTAGGGTTATCAAAATTACTTTCAAGCAACAGACTAACCTAAATACAGAACTTGTCTTCAAAGAGTCTGGTAAAAGAGTAAAGCTGGATAGGGAAGGGAGGAGGAACTGGACCCAACAAGAATAAATAAGTAAATAAATGTTTTCATTCATTCTTTTCAGGAACCTTGTGGTTTCTGCCTGTCACAAAAACTCCTTTATCAAAGTCAGTCTTCAGAAATAGGATACTGCACAGCAAAGCTTTCCTAATTCTTGTTCTTCCAACGATGTTGTTTTAATCATACTACAAAACCACTCAGGCATCTATGAGAATATACTGCATACGGAAAAGCTTCCACAGGTGCAAACACACAGCCTGTTTTCTACTTGAGGAGAGTTCCAACTTCTGGATACATTATTTCTGACAACTTAGGTAAGGATGGAAAAGCACTCACGGTTCGAATTAGAACGGTAAACAGAGCTGGGGGTTTGCACTAACAAAAATCTCATGAACATCAAAGTTAACAGGGCTGACACTTGAGAATGTTCACCGTGTTTGGCAGGTTTCTCTGTTTGCTTCTCCTAAGGTCAGGTGGGGTAAAGACAGCTCCCAGATTCTCAATGGAGCTTTTAGCTAGTAGGGTAAGTAGTAGCCGCCCACTTTCTCACTGGGCTGAGTCCTCTGTTGGGTTTGTTTCTATATTCCACACCACTGGTGGAGGAACAGGAAAGTCTAACAATGGTCCATTTACTTGGCCAATCCACAGGCTGTCCAAGTGGAAGGTTTGTCTCTTCCAGACTTATTTGGTAACCCACCATCCCCACCCCCACACTCCACCACCACCACCACCACCCCCCCCCACACACACACACCTACCTGATTGTAGGTTTTACTGTTATTCTAACTAATCAACCTAGCATACCATTCCACCCTCCCCATTTCTACTACAGGCCTCTGACATCACCCTCTGACCATCCTCTGTAGACTCTAATGTCCTCTACCCGTGTAATTTCACTTGGCACTTCAAACTCAGTTCTTGAAAAGAACTGAGAGGTCTCATGAAAGTTGTTCTGCCTTCACAATAAATTGTCAGTGTCTTTTCGAGGGAAGAAAATGGGCAGAAGTGACAGTTTTAACAAATACGGATGATGAAGACACATGAAGGACAGCTGCAGCACCACCAGAGAAAGGACCAGATCAGAGGGCATGCCCAGTGCCTGACAAAACTGCCCTTTAGAATAGGTACTTCTGGAGACATGAAACGAACGCTCTTGTGCAATTACAGCCCATCTTCCACACGACTGGCAAATGTAATCTATACTCATATCCCACATGTGACAGCTCCATCAAGCAAAAGGAAAACCATCAAGAACAGTACCAGGTGCCATTCTTGGGTCTTGTCCAAAAGCAGCCAATGGAAGATTCTATTTTACTCTATTCTCTTGCACATTAAATAATTATCATCAGAGATGGGCAGCGTTTGGATTTGGACAGATGGTATCCAACACCAGACAAGCAAAGCAACTTTTTTCAAGTATTAGCTCCTCCCTGAATTTGCTGGCCCCAAGGATCTGTAGATCTTCAGTGCCTGCAGAGTTGGCAAGCAGGATCGCCTGTAGTCACCATCCCAACATTTAGGAATATACGTCATTAGCCAGTAAGCAAAGGAAATCAAACCACATTTTTATAACACTCCTCCCTCGCTAATCCAACCTAAGAAAAAAACAAATCCAACCCACCAGCTATGCCTCCGTTTAAAAATAAAAAGAACCCTGAGTATAAACAATTGTATAAAGATTAAACACTTATCTAATTTTGACCATATTGTGCAAACCAAAAGAATCTGCCCTGCGAGGAAGAGGGGGTCGAATACGCCTGTTCTGCAGTTATATCTACAATTGGAATGAAAAGCGATAGCCTAGCTGTCAACTTCATCCTTTCGATGGAAAACAACATTCCTCTTTCAAGAATGTAGAGTAGTAAATAAAGACAGGCACCTCTGTGTTTCACTTTATAAGGCCCACCTCCATCCGTCAGTCCATCGCACAACCCTTCAAGTTCTTTCTTACAGCTCATTAAACACCCCTAAACTCTAAAGATAAGGTACATGCAAGGGAGTAACTGAGACTGCAGTCAGTGTGACAACAGTAACCTGGCGGAGGGGAGCTGAGTCCTGACCTCAGAACCCCTGGGAGTGTGGCTGGAGAAAGACATGCCCTATAGACAACTAGTCCCGCAAACGCGCGGGCAAGGTCAGTTACAGGGAGCGCAACGAAAAGGACAGCAAAGGAGAGGGCAGCAATCGCAGAACAGTCTGAAAAGAATGCCCTTGGAAGTTGGGGCAGGGAAGGTCCTGGATGAGGGAAATGGGATGCTTCCCCAGCAGAGGAGTGCCAGGGCACTGGAAGGGCGCAGTCTGCAGACACCAACCCCACGGCGGGTGGCGGCGCGTCTCACCTGGGGGGTCCTCTCGGCGGGGTTCTTCATCACCGCTTGGCGGAAGCTATTATCCACGTAGGACGCCATCTCCCCCTGCGGGGCGCACCGGGACCACTCCACACACTCGCCGGCCTCCCGGCCCAGCGCCACTGCCCGAGGCAAACCAGCCCAGGCGCGGGGCCGGGGCGCAGACAGCACGAAGGGTCCGTGCAGCCCCGAGCTGCCCTCCTTCTCGCGGCTTGTTGTCCGTAGACTCGGACTCAGCGACTGCCCGGCAGCGCTCCGGAACGGTCGCGGATCGCGCTGGCCCCGGCGGGCCGAGTTATTTTTAGGGAGGTGCAAGCGACGGCGGGCGGAGCCTCTCCGGCGGGGCCCTGGCTCTACCCGCTCCGGCCGCGCTCGCTCTGACGCGTCCCGGGTCCTCGCGCGCCGGTCGAGAGGGAGGGCCGTGCGCTGAGCCTGATGAGCCCGGTTCAGGTCTGGGCGCCACCAAGCCCGCTGGCCTCGGCCGCCGATGCCGCGCCGCGCCTCCGTCTACTGTCGGCCGCGCCTCCCGACTGCTGCTGCATCCCCGCGGGCCGCGCAGCTCCGGCCGCCCGCCTCCATCGGCGCCCGAGCGCGGCTGCTCCCCGCGCGGCCCCCGCGCTCTAGGCAACTTTGTGCGTCGTCCGTGCGGCGGGCGGGCGGGCGCGGCGGGCCAGACGCGGGTCCCCCGGCGGGCGCGAGGCCGAGAGCGGAGCGCGCAGCCCCGCCAAGCGTCTGCTGAACGGCGACCGCCTCTTCTTCCCCGCCTCTTCCTTCTCCAGCGCCTCCGCGGCCGCTGGAGCCGCTCTTCAGGGAGGAAGCGGCCTCCGGGGCTTGTTGCTTTGTGCTGCAACCATGGTGAGGAGTGAGTGACGGGCCGGGGGCCAGTCGGAGGCCGCCGCATCATCGGGGGCGGAGCGCCCCGTGGCGCCGGCCCGCCCCATCGCTGGCCTGGCGGGGCCGCGCCCTCGCTGCAAGCCGCGTTCTGCCGTGGCCAGGTGCGGTGGGAACCGAAACAGCCCGGTCTGTTGCGACCGGGGATCCCGAAGCTGAGCGGCCGCACCCCGTCTCTCCGGCCTGGACTCCGCATCCCAGGCCTTGCGGCACCTCGGCCCTTCTCCCGCCCCTCCTTGGGCTGGAAGCTGACCCCACCCGGGAGAGGTCCCTGCGACGACTCCGCCGCAGTGGCAGGTCTTTTGAAACCTAGGACTGACTGGGATTTTGCTTCGGTAGTAACATTAACTTTCCTTGGATTCTGTTTATTTGTAATGACTGCAAGGACAGCGTTGCCCTCCTGCCTTCCGCGCTCACTGTCACCTAAACCCTTAAATGACCCCTGCGTTAGGCAGGTAGGAACGCGGC
Organism: Rattus rattus; assembly: GCF_011064425.1. Lineage (NCBI taxonomy): Eukaryota > Metazoa > Chordata > Mammalia > Rodentia > Muridae > Rattus > Rattus rattus. Next base: position 74,112,020 of record NC_046156.1, on the reverse strand, counting down.
TTTCCAACCCCAGACCTGGTATCACATCGGGCAAGAAAACACCAAGTCAGCCCGTTGTAATCGAGAGGCCAAGACTGGCAAGTTCTCTGACATAATCAGGAACCTATAATCCTAGGTCGGACTTTGCCTTCTACTGGGCAGAGCACCTTCTCGGGATCGCGAGTTTCCAATCCAGACTTGCCCGGTACAAAGCCCATATTAGTGTGTTAAGATGTCCCTGCTCTTGAGAGTTCATCCCTCCCTGACCAGGCTTGAGGTGTGCAGCGTCAGCTTCCAAGAAGATTGCAGTGTTTGAAGTCTGTGTGGAGACTAAAGACAATTGTTATTCAAACTTAAAAAAAAAAATTTCAAGCATGCTTTTCAACACCCAGTTTATTGTAACCAATTGGGACAGGCTGTCAACTAGTGAGGGAAGATGTCCTTAAGTTACCAGCATACACCAATATACAACAGTAAACGGATTGTATAGCTTCTAAAAAGAAAGGACCTGCAGGACCCAAATTTAGAGAACTGAGTCTAAGTTACAAAGTATATCTAATAGATCCTTCTGTCTTGCTTTTGCAGCAACTGCTTCCTGCTTTATCCTAAGTCCTAGAGCACCAACCTGAATTCTCCAGGATAAACCTCCACTTCAAAAGCAAAATAACAGAAAAAGAGAATTTTAAACCCAATGATGTGCAAAAAAAAAAACATACCTGACATTTTCCATTTGTAGTCTAGACGACATTTCAGACTGTGCTTGTACAAATCTGGTTCCACTTCTCTTGCCCCAAACATACCCCATTCGAAGCCTTGACCATCCCAATTAATAACATACCGTTATCACCATCCAGGTTCCTGGGGTTCACCCTAGTATCTTCTTAATTTCTTTTGACTCTGTGCAACCAAGTTCGGTACAAACTTATAGCTCAACTTTCAAAGTACTAATAGACGTGTATTCCAATCTCTACCACCGTTCCTACAGTGATTCTGGTCCAAAGCACTACTAACCTCTGATCGCATTTTGCTATAGTTATATCCCTGGTACCTTTCTTTCTTTCTTGTTTGTTTGTGTTCTCCTCTGGGTAGCCCATTTTCATCACAGCATCCAGAGTAATTGTGCTCCTTCCATTTGATGCGCTGCTTATCTTCCATGACACGCATCCCGTAAACCTAGAACCCTGTGGGCCTCACTGACCCTTGAACCTAGTCCTCTGCCCTGACCTCTTCTGACCTACCAAGATATCTACTATGTTCCCTACTCATTTCCTCAGGCACATGAGCTTCCGTGCAGTTTCTAAAGAAATAAAGCAATTTTTGGTCTCCTGGCCTTCCATCTGCTGTTCCTTCTACCGCTGTGTTCTCTCTACCTTTCCCCTTCCACCCACACCACCAAAGAAAAAACATATGTAACAGATGGAATGGTGTTTCCCGCCTCCTTCATTCTTCTCTCATCTTTATTCAAATAGCATTTCCCCGTGATTGCATAGCCTACCTTCCTGGCTTTATTTAACACCTAACCTGCATATTATATTTTACTTAATTTATATTCTTTAACTCCACAGTAATGTCAGCTGCAAAAGTCATTTTTATTTTGTTGCCTGCTATATCAACCAATATTATTGGATGAGTACTCGAGCTTCTCAAATACCTTATATTCGTATGTGGTAATACATATCATATTATATATAATATATAATATATTGTATAATATGTATTATACACCTGTATGGTGGGAAGGGGAAGCTGCAAGAGGACACAAGCCCACTGAGCCTATTTTCTGTCCTACAGAAAGAATGCATTTACATATGCTGAAGAGTTGCAAGTATCAAATACAACATATGCAAAGTATCTTGCACAGTGCTTGAGCCACAGTATGAACTCAACAGACAGTTGTTATTTTTAAGGTCACATTCATCATCCCCACCCTTTGAGGTTTGCGGACAGTTATTATCATCCTGTTTACAGATGGGGAAACTGGCAGTAAAATGAGCTGTGTGATTTGCCCTAGTTCCAGGCCTGCCTTTAGCTTTGGGGTGATCTGGAGCAAGCGAACAACATGAGACTCCTATAACCTATCGTAAATACCAAAAGCTACCATGAACCAGACAGTCCTGGTACATGGAGTATTGACTGCAGCCTGTACGCACATTGTACTCTTCAAGCTGTCTCTGCCCCTGCTCATCCCACACAAAGGCTCACATATTTGAGATCAGATAAGCTTGTGTAAAGCGAACAGGGACACACATGGTCTCTCCTCAGGTCACTTTGTAGTCCTGGTTGGTAAGGCAGGAAGAGCTGGGGATGTTCAGATGTTGTGAAATTTCTTACCCATAGGAAAGGATGCTATTGGCAGAGGGATCGGCAAAGCATGGACATTGGGCAGAAGCATCCTCAGTTAGAAAACTGTGAATTCCAGATTTTTGATTGAAAATATTGTTTATTCCAGATTCAAACTTCTCTCCTCTCCTCCCATCCCCTCCCTTCCTCTCTCTTCCTCTGCTCTCCTTGCCTCTCTTCTCCTGTGGTATCCTCCTCATACTACTCATTTCCTCCTCCTTCTCCTCCTCTTCCTCCTCCTCCTCCTCCTCTTCCTCCTTCTCCTCTTCTTCCTCCTTCTCCTCCTCCTCCCCTCCTCTTCCTCCTCCTCCTTCCCCCTCTCTCCCCACCCTTTCCTCCCCTCCCCTCTCAGTTCCACTGTGATACTGAACTATACCAATGACCTTAGGTAAGGCCTAATAGTATGTATGCTTTCTGCACCAACCAAATGACTAACTCGGGTTCAACTTCAAAGCTATCATTGGACATCAATTAAAGCTAATGTCCTCACTATTTATAATCCACTTATCTACATATGTCAACAAAGCTATCACCACTCAGAATCCAGGACACCTAATACTTGCCATGTATTGCTGTTTTAACATTTGAGCATCACTACTGGACTGGGTGTGACTTGGAAGACAGAATCAGGCACCGGTCCAACAACGTGCCGGCTAGTACTCCTGCAGCAAACTGTCAACAACCCTTAGTCAATGCAAGTCATCTGTGATGCTGCCTCAGAAGTGCAAGTGCAAGGGTGAGGGGGCTTTCTGTCCTTTGTTCATCTAAAAAATTTGGTCCAGAGACACAGCTCAAGATCTGGCCTTAAGGCAATTTCTACTCACAGCTTTAAAACCCCTTGTCTAAGATATCCCTAAGCATATTGGATAGATTAGGAATTCTGAGTCATTTTTGTTTAAAAGAAAAAGAAAGGAAGAAAACAATTCCTATGAGTCTGGCTGCAAGAGAATATTTAGGAAAGATAGTCGTTTTATTAGAAAACCTACTGAGAACCTAGCATTCAAGTCAATGATAAATATTTATTGCCTATTTACTGCAAGCTGGGTGTCGGCTCACTACTTCAAATGGGTAGACAGAGGAGTAGGCGCCTGTGTCATATGCCAGGCACTACCTTAAATAACTTGCTTTCACGGAGGAGGGTGAGGGTGATGGAGGCTTCAGGAAGATGCTCTGTTCCATTGAGACAAAGCTGCCTCTGCTACCCACCTTTCCCAGCCAAAGGCCAGGTTTCCTTCTAGCCAAGAGCGTGAAATCACTCCAACTCTCTCAAAAAACCATGCACTTTTCCAGTTTCTTTTACCCTCAAAGTCAAGTGAGGAGGAGTCTCAGGAGAGCTGAAACTAATTCAGAACCCGGAATCATTCTTAGTGTGCTCCACCAGCAGACACTGAATTCACCTGCAAACAGCATGCCAGAGGGTCTCCATTTGGAGTGTAGTGAGGAAGGACAGGGAAGTTAAGGCCTGGTCTCAGGCCAGGGGACTTTAAAGAGACTGGACACAGTATATCAAAGCAGAAGTCATAATCAGAATTTTAGATTTGATTTTACAAGTGTCACCAATTCAGAGTGAGGATGCTGTCACATGGATCAAAATGACACATAGATACTGTGTCCTCCCTGGCTTGTCAATATTTTATCTCGGTTCTACCTGCACATAAAATTAATTAAAAATATAAATCAAACCATATACAACGTAGCAAAATTGCTCTGCTCAGTCACAACATTGAATCCCTCACACTTGAAATATTGGAGCACCAAGAAGGAAGGCTCTCTTGAATTTCTCTGTTGCAGGAGAGCTAACATTTCTGGAGGGAAAAACATAGTTACACTTTTGACCACCCCCAGTGTTTAACAACTATTTTTATAAATTGCTCATGGTGGTTCAAAATCAGTCTGCTGGGCCTGGTACACCTCTTAGTTGTTAAGTGTTTGTCTGATATGCATGAAGTTGGGCCTTCGATCAATCCCCAGGACCTGGAAAACAGACTGGACACCACAGCACATGACTGTAATCTCAGCACATGAGAGTTGGAAACAGGAAGATCAGAAGTCCAAGGTGATCTTTGACTACATAATGAGTTTGAGAACAGCCTTGACTACACAATACCCGGCCTCAAAAATGGAAAGAGAGGGAGGGAGAGGGAAAGGGAGGGAGGGAGGGAAGGAGGGAGGGAGAGGAGAGGAAGAGTAAGAAACAGTCTGCCAAGCATGTAAGATGGCTCAGTAGGGAAAACCACAGACAAACTGGGTTCCCATCCTGGCATCTACAGTGGAAGGAGAGAACTGACTTCCTAGATTTAACCTCTGATCTTCTCCTACTCTCCATATTGTATTGACACCTGTGTACACACATGGCATCACATGCACGCGCACGCGCGCGCACACACACACACACACACACACACACACGCAAAGTTTAACAAAATCACTTTGCCAATAAAGGGGTTTGTAAATGACTTTAGATAGCATACACAAACAGAAGTATTTTTAAGGCTGAGAGTAAAGTCGGAACAATGTTTAAACCTAACAATATGAACGCCACAGAATAATAAACCAAAACAATCAATGAGTACATTGAAATTTTATTACTGTCTGTCGTCTGTCTGCCGTCTGTCTGTCATTACCATTGTGTAGGTAGGGTTAGAAGACAGCTCACAGGAGTTTGTTCTCTCCTTTTACAACATGGGAGCTAGTGTGACTTTACCTCAGGCTCAGCTGCCGGTGGGCACCCTTATCCACTAAGCCATCTTGACAGCCGGATAAGTATTTTTTTAAGTCTCTATAGAGAATATGAATTACAAATTAGTAATTAAAAGAGAAAAAATTGTAGCAGGCAAAGTTAGGAATAATAAGTTGATAACTGAGCCTTGCATAAGCATGTCCAGGCTTCCAAGCTATGTGGAGGTCACTACCTACAACTGAAACTGTGCCAATGGGTGTGCAGGGCAAGGCTCTGTACAAGTTCCAAAGAAGATGATCAGCTGCAATTCTGGTCTCCAGGTGGTGTTCAAGGGTAAACGCAAAGCACTGTGGTACAGCTGTCCACCAGAAGTGGTTCAAAATCAAAGTCACTTGAACAGCAACAACAACCACCACCACCACAAAACTGGTATTCCTGGCCAGCTGTGATTTTTCAAGTAATCATTTTAAAGTCGTACTTATTTAATATTTGTTACATCCGGGACTACTGAGAGGCACCATGTGTACATAAACAAAGACAAAGTGCCTATGCGTTGAGCTTACAAATCTAAGTTAGGCAAAGGAAGTGAAGGGCAGACCAGGGCATGGGAAATAGCGCTGAGGGCCTGCTTAGAACGTGAGGCTATTTTGTTTGTATTGCTGGTTTAGTCTTAACTCACAGAGGGTCCATTACGTGCCAACACAAAAACTTAAAAGAAGTTTTAAAGAAGGAAAAAAGAACTCCACTCTTTGAAAATTGAAGGAGAAAACCTTAAAATGTGACTAAACAAAAGGAGGAAAACAGGAGCGAGTGACAGGAAGAGAAAAGCTAAATGATGGGCTGATGTCCTGGCCCTCTTTCTACTCATTTCTGTTGCTATGACAAAAAACTCAGGTGACAGCAGACGCTGGTGAGGATGTGGAGAAAGAGGAACACTCCCCCATTGTTGGTGGGATTGCAAGCTGGTACAACCATTCTGGAAATCAGTCTGGAGGATCCTCAGAAAATTGGACATTGCACTACCTGAGGACCCAGCTATACCTCTCCTGGTCATACACCCAAATGATGCTCCAACATATAACAAAGACACACGCTCCACTATGTTCATAGCAGCCTTATTAATAATAGCCAGAAGCTGGAAAGAACCCAGATGCCCTTCAACAGAGGAGTGGATACAGAAAATGTGGCACATCTATACAATGGAGTACTACTCAGCTATCAAAAACAATGACTTCATGAAATTCATAGACAAATGTATGGAACTGGAAAATATGATCCTGAGTGAGATAACCCAGTCACAAAAGAACACACATGACATGTATTCACTGATAAGTGGATATTGGCCAAAAAGAGGTTCAGAATTCCCACAATACAAGTCAGAGACCATATGAAACTCAAGAAGAAAGAAGATCACACCAAAGTGTGGATGATACAGTACTACTTAGTAGGGGGAAGAGAATAATCCCTGGGAAGTACAGAGAGAGAGAAGAATTTGGAAGGGAGAGAGGAGAGGGAGGAAAAAAAGGGGCCAGTTCAGATATGGGAGGAGATGGGGGAAAAGTACAGAGGGTCAGGAATTCGAAAGTAGGTGTGCAGCAGTGGAGGGTTGGAGGCAGGGACTTGGGGTAGCCATTAGAAAGTCCCAGATGCCAGGGACCCTAAATGCTCCTAGGCCCCAACTGGGAGGACTTTAACCAAAATACGCAACAAAGGGGAGATAGAACCTGTAGAGACCATATCCAATGGATAAACATGACCCCCAGTTGAAGAATGGGGCAACCCACCTACCTCAAAAATATTAATCCAGAATTCTTCCTGTCAAAAGAAAATGCAGGGGCAATGAGTAGAGCGGAGATTGAAGGAAAGGCCATCCAGAGACTGTTCCACCTAGGGATCCATCCCACCTGCAGACACCAAACCCAGACATTATTGCTGATGCCAAGAAGTGCTTACTGATAGGAGCCCAGTATAGCTGTCCCCTGAGAGGCTTTGTCAGAGTCAGACCATATAGATGTGGATGTACACAGCCAAACATTGAACCAAGCATAGGGACTCCAATGGGGAAGTTAGGGCAAGGACTGTAGGAGCTGAAGGGTTTGCAACCTCATAGGAAGAACAACAATTTCAACCAACCAGACCCCCACAAAGCTCCTAGGGACTAAACCACCAACCAAAGAATACATAGGGGTACCCATGAATCCAGCTGGATATGTAACAGAGGATTGCTTTATCTGGCATCACTGGGAAGGAGCCTCTTGGACCTGTGGAGGCTTGATGACCCAGGATAGGGGACAGCTAGGCCGCTGAGGCAGCAGTGGGTGGGCTGGTGGGGGAGCACCCTCATAGAGGTAGGGGGGAGGTAATAGTGGGGTTGTGGAGGGAAAACTGAGAAGGGGGAAAACATTTGAAAAGTAAATAAATAAAATAACCAATAAAAAATAGCTTACAAAAACATCTTTTAGGTGAGAAAGGGTGAGAATTTCAAGTTATAATCTGTCACTGCAAGGAGTAAAGGTAGGAACTTGGACATCTAGTCGCATCACACCTAGGAGCCGGTGAGAAATAAATGCATCCATACTCGGTGCTCAGCTAGTTTTGTCTACCCTTTATTCGGTCCAGGGCCCAAAACCCAGGAATAGTACTACATGCTTTCAAGCTAATTTCACAACGACTAAGGCAATCAAGACAATCCCACACAGACCAGCAAACAGGTCAGTCCCATGCACATACAACCTCTTTGAAACTCATTTCCCAAACAGTTCTACATTGTGTCCAGTTGTCAAGTAAAAGTGCCCATCAGAGCAGGAAACAAGACAGTAACTGTGTAAAGACAACACCCTAGACAGAGCTCAGAAGGAAACTGTTGCCCAGGTCCTTCAGAGGCTGACAGGATGGGTCCTGGCGCTCTTTGGGATTTTTCATATACTGGCATGATAATTATTGCATAAAATAAATATGATTCGTGCCTGTAAGATGTTTAAAGCAGAGTTCGGTTTCACCTGATGCTTATCTCACCTAGAAGGAATGAGCCTGTGTCATCAACCCGTCTATAAGAATCCAGAGGTAATTAAACCAAATTACAGACCAATAAAAACTCCTAGCACTCCACACCCAACCTAGCCTCATGCCCACAATGGTTCTATTGACACAAAAGCAATAGTGTTGAAGTGATTGTGGTAACAGTTTTACCTTACTGCTCCTGGAAGGCAAGTCAGTATTACCAATGGTGCTAACTCATCTTTCCAAAAGCATAGTTGAACCCAAGATGATAAACTGGAGTTCTCTTGGACTGGAACATGAGATTGGTTTGCGTGAGGAAGCTCATTATTGTCTCTGAGATCCTAAGCAAAGCACTAAACTCTCTGGGTCTTAGTTTCCACCTTTGTAACATGTGATTGACGGTAACTTTGTTGCTAGCCTACTATGTGATGACTGGAACCAGGGCTAACAACAGTAAATGTTCTTTTTCATCTCTCCCTTCTCCCCAGACAGGAGTTGCATTAGTCATGGAGAATCAAACCAGCCCAGAAAGTTTCTAGGAAAGATTTTTAGGCTAAAAATATTATCAGCCTATCTAATTAGCTTTACAGAGCACTGAATTTAGTGAATCAGTGCAAGCTGGCATGTGTGTATTGTCATGACTCAGTCTCCAGTGTAAATCATTTTCTGTCTAGATCAGTAGTAGTTCCAAGCTTGGGTGATTCGGATCTCACAACGCTGAGAGTGCTATCAGAGCAGGACAGGGCAGGCCATCTTGAGAAAGTCTCAAATGTTCCACAGGCCAGATGAGGAGCTATCATACGTGAGATCTGAAGACATCTCTGCCTTTGTTGACAGCGCTATTAAGCTTGTCTGAGTTCATAGAAAAGGCCAAAATACTGACTGAGAAATAAATGACAGTAAACTCTTTAAAATAGGACTCACAATAGGATTTCATGAGTTTCTTTCACACTGCATTCATCACAATAGTTTGATGGGGGTTAGGGGGTGAGGTGAACAAAACAGAAAGTCCACAAAAGTATGTTCAGCTTTCCTTTTGGCCGGAGCTGCTGTCTTCCAAAGTTGGTCAAAATGACAAAGCATAAAGGGAAAGAGGCAAGACAGCAGATGCATGGTCTCTAGGCCTTTTAGAAACCATACCTTTGACCACGTACATGCAGACTTACTTATATATGATAGTGTAAAACCATGAGAATGAGTTCTGTTACATAAAAAAAAAAAAAAAAAAAAGAATCCTCAGTATCATGACAAAAGTGTAAAACAAGCAAATCCAGGACAACGTTCTTCCCTGACAAGTAATGTCTAAACCGTAAGAATTGAGGTGACTTCTGAAACAGGTGAAGGAAAACAGTATGAGAAAAAGAAGTCACACATAAAAAGAGCCTGCCTGGGTTTAACCTAAAACCCAGCCTTATCTTTCCCAGAAGTACACTGTAAGAAGCAGGGACAGGAGGCTGAGCTGCTGGAGCCTACTCTCTGTGAATTCAAGGTTTAATAAATGTTCTCAAAGAAGTATAAGGCCTAGACTGGGAGTGGGAAAAGGTAGTTAGCTGATTTTTGACAATGGTGCCATCGGATAAGGACAATATTTTCAAATAAATATCGCTATAATGAATTTGACATCTAGGCAAGGGGTGGCACAGCCCGGTGAATGGCTGGTGGTACAGGTGTTTAATCCCAGCACTCCTGAGACAGAGGCAGGCAGGACTCTGTGAGCCCAGCCTGTTCTACACAGGGAGTTCTGGGCCAGCCAGGGCTTCACAGGAAGACCCTGCTTAAGAAAAAGAGAGAGGGAGGGAGGGAGGGCAGAGGAGGGGAAGTAGGAAGGGAGGAAGGGAGGAAGGGAGGCAGAGACAGTGACAGAGAGACAGACAGAGTGACAGAGAGGCAGAGAGAGTGACAGAGTGATAGAGAGGGAGACAGAGAGAGAGACAGAGAGAGTGACAGGGTGATAGACTGACAGAGAGACAGACAGAGACACAGAAAGACAGAGAATTTATCACCCCAATGTAAAATGTATATGTTCAAATTTAAATATCGCATTTTTCTTCTAAGTCTTCTTTCTAAATATTCCCACTCCAGAAGCGCCACGGCCACCCACTCCTTTACTCAACACACACTGCATGCCGTCTCTGACTCATTTTCTCACTTGAAGTTCTTTAATTCACACGTGGCCAGGCCTCCTCCAGCTCCGCCTCTCCTACCCTTGACCTAGTTCAACCCTTTTTCCTGGAGTTCCATTTCCTGTTTTCACTCTACCCAAAGCAACTCCTGGGAAGTATGACCAAGAGCATGGGAGGAAATCCTGTCTGGCCACCATTTGTAAAACTGGTGTGTTTTCAAGATCAGTTAAAACATCGAGTTGGATTTTATGTTTACCATGAAAGGATGTGGTTACATTATTTATCTTGTCCAAAGGAGACCCAAATTAGAGAGCGCAAGTAAAAGCGAAGAAGTTTTTCCACCAGCTGCTCCTGGCCCAAAAGCAGATGCCACCCCTGACTGGCCTTGCCTCTGCTCTTGTTAGTATCTCCTTTGACAAGTACAGTCTTGCTTGACTCTCTCTTTGTACAGAGTCCTCTTTCTAAAAAGCAATTAGGATCACTTAGGCCGAAAGTCCTTCAGTAGCTTCCCAACACTGACTCCATTAAAAATCCAGCCCCTTTCCATAATATTCAAGAGACCCCTATCTGGGTTTCCTTAATATGCTGGGTCCCCTCTTTCGGTTTCTCTCCCAGCGCTTCCCACCCACATAATTTTCTACTCCAATTATTCCGTATAATTGGGCCTCTGAGGATCTGCCAAGTTTTCTAATTCCTTAATGTCCTGCTGATGCACTTCCTGCCTATGGTTTTCTCCTTGGTTCAAGACTCTCCTAATCAAAAGAGTCTCCTAAGAGGATTTTTTTTTATTTGTTTGGTTGGTTTTGTCATTAGTTTCGATATTGTCAGCTTATCACAAAAGGGAGGCATGAAAATTATTTACAAGATGAAGCATTAGAACTTCAGTGGACTGGGATGCTCCATGAGACGTCATAGAGTGATTTCAGTCACATGCTTTCCTAGAAAGTTTCTCTAAAGGACTAATCCTTGTTACCTAGAATTTAATGTCTCTGCGTTGGGGGATGGGGGGAAACTTTGTATCCAACTTTCACACTCAGTGGTTGAATCTTTCCACCCTTTCCTTTAGCGCCCAATCCCACAGTTAACAGTTGCTTGCAACACTTTTCCTTGAGATTTTCCTAGAAGCTTAATGCCACCTCTGGTTACAATTTTAGCTGCATTCTTCTCGACTGATACTCTGTCAACTAACAAAAGCAAACAGCTCAGATCCTTTTCTCTTACCCCTGCTGCAATGAAAGACCTCTTACCTAGATCTTTCCCTACATAGCAGCTGCTTGTCTAGAGGCAAATCACATACCATCTGGGAGCCTTGGGGGCCACGTGATAGGTAACAGCGATGGGTTGGGCCAAGGTCTTCTATGGAACCCAGGGCTGGCCTTGAATTCTTGATTTGCTTCTCAAATATTGGGATCACAAGCATGACCACCATGCTAGACAATAATTATTTTTAATATTTTTAAGATATTGCAAAGGAAAGAACAAAGCAAAAATAGAAAAACAAGAAGAAGTCATAGGATGTAGAAGAAGAAAAGACATACCAATGGGTACATTAAAAGGAAATCAGAAGTTGCTGGACTCCGCCTTCGGTACAGTCTCATTGAGAATTAAGTGTGGAGTGGAGTACTTTAACTCTTTCAGTGTTCAAGATTTCTGAGCCAGCATTTAACGCTGGCTGGCTGTAGGAAGAATCTACAGAAAGACAACTAATCAAGATTCGGGCCAGGGGCAATCTGTAAAAGTAGATGGGGCTATTTGCTGTTGACTGTAATTGGAATCGTGTTTTCTTTTCTGAGGACCATAATGGGAAAGGGCTAGCAGCCAAAACAATATGTAAGGTTAAATGTATGCTTTAAAAAAAGGGTCTGGGGGTTGGGGATTTAGCTCAGTGGTAGAGCGCTTGCCTAGGAAGCGCAAGGCCCTGGGTTCGGTCCCCAGCTCCGAAAAAAAGAAGAAAAAAAAATAAATAAAAAAAGGGTCTGTCCTTCTACAAAACAATGGCTGGGGGTTGGGATTTAGCTCAGTGGTAGAGTGCTTGCCTTACAAGCACAAGGCCCTGGGTTCGGTACCCAGCTCCGGAAAAAAAAAAAACAATGGCTGGTGGATTGTGTCTAACCATCCACTGTGACTGCAAGCCATGTCACCTAGTGTCAAGCTATGTTCTGGTTCTATAATGCAGGAGTTTAAGACAGAATTCTTGTGCTCACTTTGCCTCACATAATTAAAACTAAATGATTGCACTATATGCAACCCACTGGCTTTTATAATTATAACTCTCCTCTAAATATGCTGTATATCCTTATTTCAAAAAAATAACTCATTTTCACTTGTGGTCTTAAAATATGAAGATAGCAAATAAATTCACAAAACATAGCTTTTGTGTCTTAGCTATATTTCTGTCTCTGTGACGAAAGATCATAACCAGAAACAAGTTGGGGAGGAAAGTGGTTATTTGGATTATGCTTCCACATTACAGTCTATTACTGGAGGAAGTTAGGACAGGAACTCAAACAGGGCAGGAACCTGGAGGCGGGAGCTGATGTAGAGGCCATGAAGGAATGCTGCTTACTGGCTTGCTCACCATGGCTTGCTCAGACTGCTTGAAACTAGGACCACCAGCTTATGGATGGCACCAGGCACAATAGGCTAGGCCCTCCTACATCCATTACGGATTAATAAAATGCTCTACAGGCTTGGCTTGCCTACAGTCCATCTCAAGGAAGTTGTTTCTTTCTTTAAAAAAAAAAAAAAGATTTATTCATTTTTTTATATATAAGTACACTGTAGCTGTCTTCAGATACACCAGAAGAGGGCATCGGATTTCTTTACAGATGGTTGTGAGCCACCATGTGGTTGCTGGGAATTAAACTCAGGACCTCTGGAAGAGCAGTCGGTGCTCTTAACCACTGAGTCATCTCTCCAGCCCAAGGAAGTTGTTTCTTAACTGAGTGTCTTAGTTAGGGTTTTCCTGCTGTGAAAAGACACCATGATCAAGGCAACTCTTATAAGGACAGCATTTAACTGGGGCTGGCTCACAGGTTCAGAGATTCAGTCCGTTATCATCAAGGTGGGGAGCATGGCAGTGTCCAGGCATGGAGCAGAAGGAGCTGAGAGTTCTACATCCTGTTCCAAAGGCAAACAGGAGAAGACGAGCTTCCAGGCAGCTAGCATGAGGGACTTAAAGTCCACACCCACAATGACATACTTCCTCTAGCAAGGCTACACTTAATAGTGCCACTCCCTGGGACAAGCATATTCAAACCACCACACTGAGGTTCTCTCCTCTCAGATGACTGACTTGTATCAAGTTAATATAAAACTATCCAACACAATTGCAAAGGACCCAGCACCTTTGTTTTCAACAAGAAGCTTTAAATGATTTAAACAATATTCTAAATCACAGCACCACACCAAAATTTACTGTACCCCTTTGGATCTATGCAGTTAAACTGGGGAGTCCCCTGTGATTCCAGAAGCACCTTTAAAGTAATGGAAATTACAGTGTACTCTGGAGAGAATTCTGAGGATTTAATTAAAGTCAACTTGTCCTAGTTTTCATAGTTTCTCCAGAACTGAGAAGGATAGTAAGTACGGCAAAATTGACATATTTCCAAAATATGACTGCTCTGTTATGATTTCAGAGTCTAATGAATATTGAGAAAAGACAATTTTTATCTCAAAAATTACATAGTAATTTATACTTGGGATACACAGGGGACTCTGCTGCATTACTGAAATATGAAAGCAATAGGCAATTTCTGCCAGAGAGAAATCAGCAGCATCTCATCTCCCAAGACGTGGCTCTATCTGTGGTTTGACTTTGAAGTGCACACACAGAGTGTGTTAGTGCTGATGAGTGTTAAGCACACAATTTAAGGAGAAAATTACACCATTGTGACTCCATCTCCCAAATGATTAATAAACATCAAAAGCTGCATTTAAATAGAAATCTAACTTTAAAATACCGGGAGCCAAAAAATTAGGCCCCAATTATGCTGTCAGGCAGTCAAACAAACTCCAGGAGAGTGAGGAAAGCCAGTTCCTATGTACAAAGTACTTCAGGTGTTGAATCGATTCTTTATCTTCCAATGTATAGCCAAGAGAGTCTCTGTAACTTTGTTTCCAATTATTGGCAGACCAATTACATTTTGAAAATGAAACTAGGCTGGGGCTGAAGATGTAACAAAGTTGGGACAATGTTTGCCTATCACCGAGGAAGTCCTGGATTGGTTGGATCCCCAGCAGTGCAGAAAGGCTCTGATACTGCACAACCACAACTGCATATCCGGCCTTTGGAAGGCAGAGACAGGAGAACCAGAAGGTCGAAGTCATCCTCTGTTACTTGTCAAATTTGAGGCCAATCTGGTGTATAGGAGATCCTGTCTCACAATTTAAGAGAGAAAGTAAATGTACTTAAATGTTTTTTAAAACTGTCCAAATTTATGTGACCCTACTGTTTCAGTACTCCTGGCTTGTCACCAATGGCTTTTCTAACAGTCATTCCTCTGCCCACTTGATACCTTGAGCCCATCTTTGCTAAGCTCTGGTTTGGTCAGTCTAATTCTGGGAACTAGAACACAAAGGAGAGAGAAGGAAGAGGATTCTTTGTACTGCTTCTGTTTTCTCCGTGGTTTTCTCTCTCTTAATTGAACTAGAAGCACAACTGTCCCAGAATGCCCCTGTAGACCTGATTCAGGAAATGACGGTTATGATCTACTGAGACTGCATGACAGAAACTGGAATCCTAAACCTTCCTTCACTTACCATTCACTTCTATACACCGATTATCAGTAAGAGCTAACTGTAACACTGTTTACAGAACTACAAAAGTGGTAATGATCTAAACAATCAATAATAAAAGCCTTAATTAAATAAATTAATCTGTCATTGTGATGCAGGCCTTTAATCGCGGTACTTGGGATAGATAGCTGGATTTCTGTGAATTCCAGACCAGCCTGCTTACATAAGTGAGTTCCAGGACAGTCAGAACTATATGAGACTTGGTTTGGGGAGAAAAAAAGGTCAATAAATAAATAAACAGTTGTAAACCAATAGAATACTATGTACTTATCAAAAATCACATTTTCCACATTATTTAATAATAACAGTACCTGCTTACATTGTAGTTAAGATAAAAGGAGGGAGGGGAGTCCGAACCTGAATTTTCACTGACAATCAGAGCAAATAGGTGTGGGTCAGTGCTTGCTTGGCATTTATGGGGACTAGAGTTTAGCCCTAAGCTGGGAGAAACACAGAAAGAGGGAAGGGGAGGGGGAAGAAGAGGGAAAGAAGGAGGAAGGGAAGGAGGGAGAGAGGGAGGGAAGAAGGAAGGGAGAGACGGATGGGTTTTTTTCCTACCCTAATCTAATCTCTAGTTATAGTCTGCAAGGGGTTGGGGATTTAGCTCAGCAGTAGAGCGCTTGCCTAGCAAGTGCAAGGCCCTGGGTTCGGGCCTCAGCTCCAAAAAAAAAAAAAAAAAAAAAAGATAGTTTGCTGCCCATTTGTGAATTAGCTTGAGAGTCAATTCAATTTCTGTGCCCGATATTTCAGGCCGCATGCACCTCTCTTTGGATTGTTTGTATCAGGCAGTCAGATGGAATTCTGCTCAAGCTCTTCATACATCAGGACATAGTGATAAGCAACAGATGCTCACTACCTGGAGAATCATGAGACAGGGTATCATGAACAAACGACTATTTTTGAGACTGTAGGTGGAATTTAAATGCTAGATAACAGCTATTTTTAAAACAGTGCCTTCCAAATTATGTCTAAATATCTAAAAACAGTAAGGATCAAAACCAAAGCAATAAAAAGTTTAAAAAGTAAATATTATTAAGTGATGATTTCCATACTACCAATATAGAGCTCGGCATACCACTGGAGCTCATGAAAGAGCGTTCTGAAGTGTCTACTTAATTGTGAAGCAGAGCCCCACCTCGGCACAGCTATAGAAATCCACATCTCCAGCATGGCAGCAAGCATCCATTTTCACATATTTCAGAGGTAGAGACAAGAGGATCAGGAGCTCAAGGCAGATTTAGACTGCATAGCCAGTTCCAAGTCAGCATAGGCATGGGGGTCTCTGCAGGTATCCAGGCAGGGAAGTGAACCCCGAGAAGAGATTAGAAAACCCAGTGCAGATTGATTTCATCAACCTGGACCAGACTTCGGGGAGTCTAACGCCAGGCTGTTCATCGTTGGCATATTTAAAACACAGTTAGATTGGGGAAATTTTTTCCAGGCGACAATCAGTCCAATCAACCCAATTCCAGGTGTTTAATAAAGCTGAAGGTGGATCTACATAGAGACTTTTCTACAAAGTACACTTGACCATGGGGGTGGGTTCTATAGAATTGAATGTGGTCTCTGACTGATAGCATAGAGGTCAGCAGGAAATAAAGTACAGGTGACACCTCCCCTAGGGATGGTTAATGGTCTAGGAAGGGAAGAGTCTGGAATAACCATTCTGGGTAATTTAGGTGAGATCTGTCTTTAATTGAAAAAGGTGGGTGAGGTCTGCCTCCACAGATAGCAAAAGGTCACAAGGGCATTAACAAGATCCACTCTGAGCTTTCTGGATGGAAGGCAGGTGTTTGATTTTTATCTCCTCCACTGAGGAGTCACCTCTGCATGATTAAATTCCTGGTTCTCTGAGTGCTTCTCTATGAGTACAAAGACCTCTGTGGCCGCAGCAAGTGAGTACAGTGCCTGGTGCACAGGATCCTTAGCACCCATTTAATAAGCAGGTGTGGCAGCATGCACCCATAAATCCAGCGTTTGGCACAGAGGCGCGAGTCAGTAAGTCCTACCAAATGTTGAGTTCTAGGTTTACTGACAGATGCTGTCTCCAACGATTAAGGTGGTGAGTGATTAAAAAAAAACACCCGGTGTCAATGTCTGGCCTCCATATTGCATTGCTCTGATGAAAAGAAAAATCCAAAGTCTCCTTGAAGAGCTGACATTTAAAATGTGTGTGGGAGGGCATATGCACACATGGATGAGGAGGCCAAAGGTTGCCACTGGTGCCAAACCTGATCGCCCCCCATATTATATACTGAGATATGGCCTCTCACTTATATGCAGAGCTGGGAGATTTGGCCTTACTCTAGGATCCCCTATTTCCATTCCACAATACATACTGGGCTCGGGGTTCTCATGAATTCACTTAAACTGAAGTAACGAGAGCTGACCAGGTTAAAGATGTAGCTCTCTGAAGAGCATTTGCTTGTTCTGGAGACTGAGTTCTGAAATGTTTCTTCACTTGGGGTATTTGCATCTGGAGATCCCTTCCAAGGCTGCTAGGAATGCCTCAGGGTCGTGCTGGTGTAAAAGTTGTACCACCTCTTCTCACTCTGGAATCCTACTGGCTGCTCAGGAATTCATTTATTCTGGATATTTTCTGGAGACAACCACGAAGCTAGGCACTGCTCTCGGGTTTCAGCACTTCCTCCTGCTCCGGACTCCACAGGAATCATGAAGTAAACCATGAACTCAGTGGAAAACTTCACTTAAGAGAAATAGTTAAAGAGAGAGAGAAATAGTTCACATGGTCCATTTTGGGTCTTTTCCTGTTCCTAAAATGGTTCGATTTTTAAAGGCAAAAGACAAAAATAAAAAAGCAAAGGCAGTTTCATTTGTAAAATACCTGTCTTACCAGGTCTCCACTTTCCTCCACAGTTATAGCAGATTTTTAGAGATATCTTGATTTATTTTCTTTGCTCTTAAACAGATGAACTTGAGACTCCTCATAACATCCCCTTGAAAACTGTAGGAGGAGTAAACATCTGCTTGCTTCCACAGAAGACAGGCTTTTGTGTCCCAGTTCAGCCTTTTATCTGACAGAATGGCTGTGTCACACTTCGAGAGAAGTCACTTCATTTTGTTCTGTTATATTCGTCCACACACTATCATTCAAGACGTTCTTTCTAGGTAATTGGAGGCCTCCTAATCGTGTGCTTGAATATAAAGGCTTCAATGAATGCAGCAGAGGCTGCTTGCCTGGACTATCTACAGTAAGATAGATTTAATAAGAGAAGATTTTGGTAAATTTTCTAAGCTGGCAGTATAGCTCAGTTGGTAGAGTGCTTGCCTAGCATGCACAAAGCCCTGTTCGATTCCTAGCGTCACATGAACTGGGTTTGGTGGCACACATCTTTAATTCTAGTACGAAAAAGGTAGAAGCACAAGGATCTCAAGTTCGAGGTCACCCTCAGCTACACAGTGAGTTCCTTTAGCCGGGACCCCCACAGAAGCAATAGAAAGGGGGCAATCCTGCAAGCCTTGTCTGCATTCAGACAGACAGACAGACAGAAATACACACATTCAGTACGCTAGAAACAACCCTGTAAGTGGAAGGGTTTTGTGGCAGAATACCCAAGGTCCTCAGCTTTGTTTCCAGAACCACAAACATGAGTGTTTGTATAAACACATACACAAAAAACAAAGCTACAGTTGAATAACCAACATGTATGATCATATATGTAAACAAGTTAATGGAGTAATTTTCTTTCTTGTTCAATGATTAAATATCAAGCCCTGCTTGCAAAAAGCATTAAACAATATAATTTGACTCACTCTTAAAGTTCAAGTGACTTGTCTGATGGCTTCTGTGGGGATCCAGGCTAAGGGAACTCATTGCATAGCTGAGGATGACCTCGAACTTGGGACCCTCCTGCATTCAGTATTTCTTAGGCAGTGCTCTATACTGGCTCTATACGGCCATAAACAGTTGTAGGCCCTGGCTAACAATAACTATTCTGCATCTCTCTTGAAGGAGAACAAAAACTTGATAAATGGACTCTCTCACAGAAGTCAGAAGGTTGATCCAGAGGTACCGTTCAGGAGTAAGGACTTGTCTAGCACGTATGAGGCCCTGGGTTCCACCCCAGCATTTGAAAGAAGAAAAAGGAGAAGGGAGGGTGGAAGTAAGGAAGAAGGAAAAAAGAAGGGGGGGAGGAAAGGAAAGAGAAAGAAAAAAAGAAAAAAGAAAGAGGAAGGGAAGGAAGGGGAGGGGAGGTAAGGGCAGGAGGGAAGGAGGGGAGGGGAGGGGAGGGGAGGGGAAGGGAAGGGAGAAACAACATGTGGCCTGAAATCCCACCTACTCAGTAAGTCAGGCTCCTTCCTTCTCCCCCACAGAACATTCTTTACACTGTGGCTCAGCAGATAGCTGGGAAGGAAAGACAGCATCTCTGGGGATCTCTGTGACCGCATCCAGCAGAAAAACCATCCTTAGGAGGCAAGAAGATAGTTTCATTCGACACGACTTAGTGTCTATCCAATGTTGGTTTAAACTTTGGAAATCTGACCCCAAGCAGTTTATTTTAGGCATATTTAAGCAAGGCATAATTTTGTGAAAAATTTTCCTGGTGATAATTAACTCAATCCCATGTGCACAATAAAGCTTAAGATGCGGCTACATGGAAACCGTAAAGTACATGTGACATCTCTATAAGTCTACAGGTTGACTACATGTGGCACTCTTTGTAAAGATAGGTTTTATAGATTGACGAGCACACAATAAGGGTCTGGGGGAGGATCTAGTATGGTCTCAGGGCAAAGGGGACCAGGCTATTAATCACATCCACGCCCATCGTTCCAGGTTATGCAGCCCCCTCTTTAAGTAATGTTAAGAAACCCCATGTGCTTAACATTCCTGGTTCCCCTAGTGCCCATCTGTGAGCACAAGAATCTCTGGGCCTCCTACAACATTAAGGAAAGGGCCCCCGAAATCACTGAGTCCAGGCCCCTATCCTAAGGTCCTGGACTTCTACCTAACCTTCAGCGCTGTGAGAAATGAACCTCTTCAAAGATGTCAGGCATGTGACATCCTGCTAGAGCAAGAGACCAGACTGAGACAATTGTATTCATTAAACTCAAGTGACTTGGTGTTTCCCTCATGGGTAACTGAAGTGCCAAGTCAAATAATGGCAAAACAGCAAACAAATATGTAGTTGATCTAATTTGAGCATATCATTGTCTTACTTACGAATAAATGAGACCCAGACTATGGTCACTTTATTTGGCTTTGACAATTACTGGGATGTCATCCCTAATCTATTTTTTCTAAATGCTCGCCTGGCTACTTCCCCAGTGGTGTTCTCCAAATATTTGCTGTTTCTCCTGGCCACGTCCTCATTCTCCATCACCTCTCATCGACGTTTCCTCCTCTTTCCTGTCTCTTTCCTTCCTCCTCCTCTCTGCAACCCCCAACCAGGTAACTCAAAACTCACCTATCTCTATTCCCTCCACTAATGGGCTGTAGATTATTTAACCAGTAGTTTTAAATTAAAGAACAAGATTTACACAATAAAAGTCAGTAAACGTGAAAATTCATTCATAGGCATTTAGACCTTCAGGTACAGAATTTAGTACTGCAATACATAGCAACAGACCAAACCTCAACACAAATATTTACCACATTTAAACTCCAATTATTTGGAGGAAGCTCAACTCAGGAAAGGTCCTTGGTCATAGACGGGGCTTTTTATTACCAGTGGTTTTAAATCCTCAACTGAAATTTGGCTTTTTTTTAGGGCACATTTTGTGCATATTCCTAGCTGTGATTACCTCCTGGAGGAGAAAGTGATGAGATCAGCAGAGAACGGTTTTCCATTTCTTCTCTTCTTACTCTTCCTCCTCCTTTCCTCTCCTCACCTCCCCCTCCCCCTCTCTGTTGTATTTTTTGAGATGGTGTTTGATTATCTTACTATGTTGCCCAGGCTAGCTCCAAACTCCAGGTCTCAGAGTGATCTTCTCACTTCAACCTCCTCAGTGCTAGGACTAAACTCATGCCACCACTCCCAGTACTGTCTCTGTCTCTGTCTCTGTCTCTGTCTCTGTCTTTCTCTCTCTCTCTCTCTCTCTCTCTGGAGAAGTAGCTTTCTGAAACAGGTCATGTAACCCAGGCTAACCCTGAGTCAACTATGGAGCCAAGGTTGACATTGGACTCCTAATCCTCTTGTCCCCTACTCCCAAGTCACAGGCATGCCTCACCACAGCCTGCCTCTTTTTTTTTTTTTTTTTTTTTTTTTTTCCGGAGCTGGGGACCGAACCCAGGGCCTTGCGCTTGCTAGGCAAGCGCTCTACCACTGAGCTAAATCCCCAACGCTTCTTCTCATTTTTGAAATAAAAACATAATCAGCTTTCATGGTTAATAGTGGTAGTCTGATTTTTACTATCCACTTCATTTTTAGTAGCCCTGGATTTAAGTATAAGTTGAATAATACTAGAAATTTTATTTTGCCTAAAGTTGGTGTGACACTGCGTAAGGACTCAAAACAAGCAAATCAAATCAAACAAAGGCAGCACGAAAAATAAATGTGAGTGACCTCCATCACAGTACTCTGCACTGGCAGCACCATTGTGAGTCTCGAAAAGCCTTCAAAAATATGGGACATGCCCATAAATATTAATAAGGACCCACCTTTGTACATTTAAAAAGACTAAGCTAAGACAATCCATCACTTTATGTGTGCTTATCAATCAAAACCTATCTTTTCCAGTAAAATTCTGAGTTCAATTTTAGAGCATTTATATCCTTGCCTGAGAGTTCTTCCTCTGAATATCGTGGACACTGAAGAAACAATCCCAAGATTAGTAATGAGCACCACTGGAACATTGTAACCAAGAAGAATGGTGGAGAAATGATCTCCTAGAACTGCAGCTTCTAACTCTCAAAAAAGATTTCAGTGGATTCACTAGAACTCAGAGGAATGCATTCCCAGGGGAATAAAGTTAAGTGTGGTAGATCGGTTTCAGGAAGGGTTCATAAGCCAACTAACTTCCTCATGACTGAACCAAAGAGCCCTAGATACCTGCATGTCCTTCCAGAAAACAGTGAAATCCCATTCTCCACCCAGGATACTGGAATGGCTCCCTGCCCTTTGACACCCACTTCCCACTGTAAATCTATAACCTGGGGCAGGAATGGACTCCTTCTGTTACTTCTAAGCCAATGAGGAAAAGAAGTCCTCCCTTTATGGTGAAAAGGGAAGAGAAGCACACAAGAGAATAGGATTTGTGAGGTAGCCAGTGTGAGCGGTGAGGGGCTATGACACGTAAATAAAGACACTCCGGGTTACTTTCTAGGATGTGGAAAGACTGAGTTCAAATCTTTGCTTCCTCTTCATTCACGATGAATTCTCATTGGTAACCTTGGTGCAAAAAGCTAGACATGAAATGGGAAAGGGCCATTCGCAGTTGTCTACTTCCCAGTACTACTTGTGTCATGTGACTGTCCATGTCATCATCCTCCGGCACAAATAGCACGACCCATCAATGACATCTCCATGTTGGAGACCTCCTTGGGGACATTTTGATGTGTCCCCATGTCCCCATCCTTGAATATAAATAGCATGACATCAGTAACCAACTTTGAAGATGCCATCCACGGTCAGTGGTCAGACAGAGGGCCAGTGTTTCTTCCCTCACCTAGGCAAAGGCAAGACCACTCCCACTTCAAGAAGGAAATCTGATTTTACAATCTAAAGACCTAACACCAGGAAATGAGAAGAAATATGACCCAACTGAGGACAAGGTAAGTGCTTCCTTAATGAGGTAACTATACTTTCTCCCAATCCCTTCCTCCCCCAGGAGGTGACTTGCAGACCTTTAAGGCTAAATCTGCTTCGAACTCAGAAAATGTAATTTTTTTCTCATTCCTCTTTCATTTCCAGACACAAGTAGAAACCCTAAATCTGCATGTCCTCGTATTCAGTTCACTCTTTGCTCTGCAGTCCACTTCCTGGTGCAACTGCTCACAACCTCCATTTTTTTTTTCTTTTCTTTTTTTAGGAGCTGGGGACCGAACTCAGGGCCTTGCACTCGCTAGGCAAGCCCTCTACCGCTGAGCTAAATCCCCAACCCCGAAACCTCCATTTTGAAGCCTGTATGTTTTTCTTGACTTCTAACTCAGAACACAGCATAACTTTCTCCCTTTGTCCTCTTTCTTTGCCCTCCCTGGCAGCTAGCAAGCTCTCTAGCTTGGCTTCCCTGTTTTTCTCTCTTGTCAACTCCATTAAATTGTCCTCAAGTCATTTTCTGTGACTGTTTTTAACTTATATTATCTATGAGACCAAGAACTTCCAAAAAGGGACCCAAGGTCTCCAATGACACCCTGTGGTGGTTTGAATAAGAATGACCCCCATGGGCCCATTCATATATTTGAATGCTTAGTCATAAAAGAGTGGCACTACTTGAGAAGGATTAGGAGGTGTGGCTTTGTGGGAGTAGGTGTGACCTGGTTAGGGGAAGTGTGTCACTGGTGTGGGCTTTGAGCTCACGGCAATCCCATTATCTTTCTCTCTTCCTGCTGCCTGGATGTAGAACTCTCAGTTAGCTCTCCAGCACCATGTGTGCCTATGTGTAGCCGTGCTCCGTGCCATGATAATAATGGACCAAACCTCTGAAACTGTAAGCCGGCCCCAACTAAATGCTTTCTCTTATAAGAATTGCTGTGGTCATTATTCTTCTTCACAGCAATTGAACACTGAAAAGCAGCCCGAATTTGGTTTAGTTTAAACTCAACCTCTTCTGTGTGCACCTCTTCTGCTAGAGAGGGTGAGTGGTTTCGAATCTTTCTTCTTCTTGTAAAAGATGTAAACGGCTCTGCCCCTTGTCCTCAAGTGGAGATTCACTCTGAGTAACCTCAGTTGTGACATCAGCAACCACAGGCAAGTCCAGCGGACAACAAGTCCCAGGACTTGAAAGACGGAACTGAAGTATAACTTCCAACAGCAAAGCTACACAGAAGACTGAGAAGAATTTAAACAAATTAAGCCTCTAAGGTTCCTTCCCTCCTCCCTCACCCCTCCCAATCATTAGCATGCAGAGGAGCTGGTGGCTAACTAGTGACTTTTCTGCTGAAAAGTTATTGGCTAATTATCCCAATTACTGCATTCTTAGCCTATCAAGCTACGCTTTGGCCATCCAAAGATGAAATGTTCCCTGGAACCAATCTGTAAGATAACAAGTGCCGTCTGTTCTAGATTGTTCTTCCTGAAGACCCCAGCACGGGTAGAACTCATTGTAGAGTCATTGCTGGCAAGGGAGGCTGGCATAGATCTGGAAGGATGACGGCATGCCACCAAGACCTTTCAGAAGACGGGACTTTTCTTAGCAATCTTTCCCACCTAAAATATTTATAAAAGGCAATAGTTGCCTCCTAAATGTATGTTCTCGGACACAGTTACCATTCTTATCTCTCAGTGTTCTGGAATTTCTGAGTAGATAGACATACGTGCGTTTAAATGGTAAACACCCTGTTAAAATTTTTAAAAATTACTTCATTGAAGTTTTCGTTCCACTGTGCCTTATTTATCAGGGGCATGCACATTTCTCAGTGCATGTGTGGGGGTCAAGAGGACAATTTTCAGAAGTTAGGCCTGGGGATCGAACTCACATTGACAATGTTGGTAACAGGTGGCTTGACCCGCTGAGCCACCTCTCCACCCTCTGTTTAGATTTTACAGCACCATTCCGTTTATGGCAAATGATTTAGATGATCTCTGAACATAATCTAGTGCAATCTGTATATTCACAGTCAGATAAGAGCAAGAAGTAGCTATAAATAGCAGTGATTCATTATGCTTTTAAAAAAGCTACAAGAAAGGATCTGGTCTTTACAGAAAAAAACATGATAGTGCTTGAGAAGATAAGTGTGTTCAAATGTTACATAATGCATGCATGTGTCAAAAAACCACGTTTCCCTCTTACTACACGTAACTTTCATGTTTTTATTTACCATCCAAATTTAGAGAATTTACACACAAAGAAGCCAAGAAATATCTGCAAGATACCAAATTCTTCACTGCATTTACTGCCTGGTGGATATCAATGATTTAGGTTTGTCCAAACCACACGTTTTACCTTTACATTTGGAAGTCTCTGGGGGAGGAGGGTCACCTGACATTAAAGTTTAATCATTAAGAAATGTTTGCATAGCTGGGCAGTGGTGGCGCACGCCTTTGATTCCAGCACTCGGGAGACAGAGGCAGGCAGATCTCTGTGAGTTTGAGGACAGCTTGGTCGACAGAGTGAGATCCAAGAGAGCCAGGGCTACACCGAGAAACCACATCTCCAGGACAAAACACAAAAGTAATTAACTAATTAATTCTTTGAGAACATTATGCAATTTATTTTGAACATTTTCAATCCTCCCCCACCCAATTCCTCTCCCTAGCTTCTCCTAGATCCACTCCCAGTTCCCTACTCATTCCAACTTACTATCTCATTTATAACTTTTTTTTTTTTTTTTTTGAGATTCCGCAGAGTCCAATTTGTGTTGGGTGTAGGGCCATCCACAGGAGTGTGGTTGACTTACTGATGGCCCCACTCTTTAACTCTCCCCCCTTGTGTGTGTGTACTTGTGTGTGTAAACAGTATGTTTCCATCTATGGCGTTTTCAACTGTCTTTAGGATCATTTGTCTCCCCTTTGTCCTCCCCCAATTCTGTCTTCCACTTAGCCCTTCCTCCGGATTATTCCCATTTCCTTCTCAAAATGACCTGTATTTTACCCTTCCTCTGTTACGGTCTGCCTTGCCCCTCTCAACAATGGTCCCTTTCTTGTTCCCTATGTTCCGCAGTTACTTCAAGTTAAACACACACAGCTAGAGTTTGGAGGCTGAGGCCTCATAGGAGTGAGAATGTGGGGCATTTGTCTTTTTGGGTTCGGGCTACCTCACAGTCATGGTCAGTGTTTTCTAGCTGATTGGCACAGTTGGTTTTTCTTTACAGCTGAACAGAATCCCATTGTGTGCGTGCACCATTTTCTTCATCTACTAGTCAGTTGATCGATATGTCCTAGCTGTGAATAGAGCATCCATGAACCTGGATGAGCATGTGTCTCTGTGGCATGAAATAGAATCCTCTGGGGATATTCCCAAGAGTGGTATAGCTGGGTTATACGGTAGTTTTCAGAGGAACCGCCATGTTGATTCCTGGAGTCCGTGCTCCCACCAACAGTTCCCTTGGTCCTCACCAGCATTTGTTATCTTTTCTCTTCTCAATTGTAGCTATTCTAATTGGAGCAAGATAAAATCTCAAAGTGGTTTCAATTCAAACTCCCCCGATGCCTAAGGATGGTGAATGCCTTTTAAAAATATTTTTTTGGCCATCTGTATCTCTTCTGAGAACTCTCTGTATAGCTCCATGGCGGCGGCTGACTTTATTACGTCCCTTTCTGCTTCTGGTTCACTGCATTCTCACTGTGTTCACCATGACAGTGTGATTTTAAACAATTCGATGGCATAAAACAGCGTGGGTTTTTATCTTATGTCTTTTTGTCTCCCTCATGTTTGGTACCATGTTCTATTTCTTGTAGGGAATGGTAATTCTAGTTAGGGGTAGAATGTGACAAGAGCCATCTGTCCCTTTCTCCATCCGAGTCCTTCTGCTGTGATTAATTGTTTTTACACACTCGCGCGCGCGCACATACACACACATGCACACACACACACATGCACACATACACAGACCCACAAACACACACGCAGAGTCTACCACTTTCTTGCTGCTGTTTTATGAACATTATGGAAAACTAACCTGCTTAGAATGTTGTATGCTGAGTTTTCTGTAACACTAAGCACAATGTCTCTGCTCCTAGGGTGTTACAGTCTTGCAACAGGCTCTATGACAGGTGGCAGCCATTCTTGTTCATGTCTGAGTCCAACAGAGTGGATGCATCATTTAAGTGGTCAGTCAAGAACTCCACTTTGCATCAATCTCATCTGTCTACATCTAGAGGAATTCAGAAAAAAAAAACTGATGAAAAAAAAAACTAATGTATCACATTCATGCTGATTATGACTTTCTAATGTGTGGAGGAAATGCTGCTATTTCAACCAGGTATATTACTTTTAGTCTGATGGGAAATAAGTTAAAAGCATAATTCACATTCCCTAAAGACTTCTGCCATCACGCGACTTCAAAGGCACGTCAGTGTTCATTTCAGCAATATAATACTAAAATCAAAAGCATTTCTAGAGACAGCAAAGGGGGCAAGACGTGCTAAAAGATTCCATGAGGAACTGATACGCGGGATCCATAGGAGATTGAAAGGAAAGGTCTTAGAAATGAACCATTATAATCTTTAAAGAGACAGTTCCCCAAATGATCCATTTTAGTTCAGTAGAAAATTCCTGGAGATATTTACCTTGTGTGTACTCAGAGAAAGAGGTATTACTAATGTAGAAGTTCATGGTTTTTGTTTGTTTGCTTGTTTATCACCAAGGACATTTAACCTTGTTAGGAAAGTAAGATATAAAACAACAGATGAATAGATAAAGACAGGCTTTAGTATTGTGATTTGATACCAAATCTTGTTTCCTTGCCTTGGACTACCAAGTTTTCCTTTATCTTTCTTGGTGACAACATTCACTGAGGTCAGATTTTATACTTATGTAAAAGGGCAGCAAGTGTGCATATGTGTGTGTGACACACATACCCAGTTCTAATGATGTTCTTAGTGTCTAAGAAGGCCCATACAATGATACATCCTGGCTTTACCGTGATGTTAAACAAGTTTTACGTTAATAAGAGACAAGACATGTATGTAGTCTTGAAAATGGAGAAGAAACAATGAGAGTGCCTAAGAACTTTGGACCTGGAAAACCACAAGCACACCTCCTCTCTGGCCGACACTGTGGAGATGAACCACAAGCACACCTTCCCTCTGGCTGACACTGTGGAGATGAACCACAAGCACACCTCCTCTCTGGCCGACACTGTGGAGATGGACCAGGCTGGGAATTACTGCCAAAGGGGTAAGCTAGTAAGAAATTGTTGGAGCTCTGCAGCCTCCCTAGGAAGCCTGCTATGGCTGGGAATGGTGACTCGCACTGTAGTTCAAGCACATGAGAGACTCAGGAAGGATTAGGAGCTTGACCTTGAGGTGAGACAGAGCCATATAGCATGTTCCAAGCCAGGCTGGGTTATGCAAAAAAGAACTTAGAGCTTGCCCCTGAGGCTGGGGTGTAACTTGTGATGTAATGTTTGCATTTACTACTCTACAGCTTCACTAAAGTCATTGCTTTGCTTGTTTGTGTTTTGCTTTGGTTGAGATAGGGTCTTACTGACCCAGGATGGCCTTGAACTCACTACATAGCCATACTTCTGATCATTCTGCCTTCACCTTCCCAGGCCTGGCATACGCTACTATGTCCAGCATACCCGTTGCCTTTTGAAAATGCTAAATTTATGCACAGGGATTGATTCGAGACCATTGTCTTGTACAAAACTAGAGCCCAAAGTCACACATCCCGGGGACACTGAAACTCCTACTCCCTGGAAAGCACATCTCCTGCTACACCAGCCCCTCCCCCACAGGGCTCCATCCTACAACTCCAGTGTGCCTGACCCTGCATTCCAGCCCTCTGCAGGTGACACTTATGAAATCAGCTATGCATCAATTTCCCCCCTGCGTTTATAGTGATTTTCTAGCAAAATATTTTTGAAGTTATGTAATATGCTAGCCATATTTCTGGGAATTGAATGTTATGTAAAATATAGCCAAAGTTTTGGAAGACTGAAAAGGTTTTAATTTTGTAAAAACAGTCTTAGAATTTTTGAGTAAGTCAACGTCTGTAGAACTATGAAGACAAAATCTATCTAGAAAAAGGAAGATGAAAGTGGACGGACTATGAAGGTAGATGTGTGCAGCCACCGACTGTTGTCACAGAATGCAGAACATTCTGGATCAGTCTCACTATATCTGAGTCCTTCTTAAGTAATTGTGATTGTTTCTCGTGTTAGAGCTTCCAGACGCCAGGGAAGCGTTAGAAAAAAGAGTTTTGGCTCTTTTAGCCCACAGTCTTTCAGGATGAAGGGCAAGAGGCTTCCATCTGGTGGTGGCCTTCCTGCTGTCAGTCCTGGCTTAGTGTGATGGAGTCCAAGGCAGGGGATTGAGGTCTTTCTTTGCATAAGTCAGTGTCTTTCTCTTTTTAAAAATTGTTATTAATCATTCCATTTATTTACATCTCAAATGATATCCCACTTCCCGGTTACCCCTCTGCAAGCCCCCCAGCCCACAACCTCCCTCTCCTCCCTCCGCTTTGCCTCTATGCTCTACCACCCACCCACCCTATCCTACCCCGCCACTCCAGCATCCCCCTATGCTGGAGCATCAAAACTCCACAGGACCAAGGACCTCCCCTCCCATTGATGTCAGACAAGGCCATTCTCTGCTACCTATGTATCCGGAGCCATGGGTCCCTCCCTGTATACTCCTTGGTTGATGGTCTAGTCCCTGGGAGCACTGGGTGGTCAGGCTAGCTCCCAATGTAAGAGTCAGCGTCTCTTAAATTCTGTCAGGGAATGATGACTGCATCCCATTCTAACTGCCCCTAAAAGTCACCCCCCCCAACCACCAGGGCCAGAGTTTTGCTTTCTTAACATCTGTCAATGAGAATTAAATTTCAGTCCATAAGATCAGCTGTCCCAGCCACTTGGAAAACTTACTGGGACAATGTCTTGAGTAGGAGAATTCAGTGCCTCTGGACAGGGTAGTACTGCCCCATCTCGAAAAAGGGGAAATAAAAATAAAAATTTCCACACGTCTACTGTGGGGGATATGTTCAAGCAATGTCAAAACCACATCAGTGAGCCTTGAAACATCATGTAATGTCATACTTACCTGTAAGATGGGACAGCTGGTATACAGAGTAAAATCTCTGTCAGTGACTCTTGTAATTGCTATAGAAGGATGCAAGTAATGGATACTGGTTACAAACCGGATATAAAGCTTTTTTTTTTTCTAGTTCTAATTCTGTTATTTTTTGTTTTGTTTTATTTGTTTTAGGTGGTGAAAAATCTAATGTGAAACCTCCACATTCCAGAGAGAGAGAGAGAGAGAGAGAGAGAGAGAGAGAGAGAGAGAGAGAGCGAGCACATGCCCAAGTATATTTATTGCTCTTCAGTTCACCTATCATAGTGTGAAGGCAGGGAAGCACTGTGTTTGACACGAGGCACACATAACAGCAAATACTTCTAACCAAATTTAGCCAGTCATTGTTTCCATGGCAACGCCTTGCTCTGAGAAACGAGATTTCTGGTCACTTGTTTGAAACAGTGTGGGTAACTCTCAGGGTTACACGGAAAGGAATTAGCTCTAAAATGAGGGAAGAGAAACACGAACTCTTTATGCATCACCTTAATTGGGAAAGCAATTTTTAATCGTTTACCAATCTGGCTTCGTTTTTAAGCACAGTTATCCTTCATAGCCGATCAAACTACTGTAAGGAGTTAATCTGAGGATGCTCATTAGGGAGATATTACAAACAAAACAAGCAAACAAAGAACCTAAAAGCAGGACGTGAGGACAGAAGAGAGCTTCTGCTTGGGAGACGCAGGCAGGATGTTGTTGGTTCTGTTCCGGGCTCTGTGAGATGCAGTGCAGCCTCAGGATGCAACCTGCTAGAGCAACGCCGAGAATAACTGACGTGTGAACGATGCAGGTCAATGGAGTTCGGCTCACACAACCATCAGAGGTCATTGACGTCTTTTCTACTCAGAAGGAACGTTTCTCCACACTGAAGAGCGGATCACTTGGCAGCTAGTACGGCATTTACTGCCAAACCCGACAACCTGAATTTGATCCCCAAACCCACATGACAGGAGAGAACCCACTTCACGACTTTTGTTCTCTGTCCTCCGATACATACATAGTACATACACACACACCCCCCATGCACGTGCCCCTTTGCATATGCCAAACAAGCAGTGGTACTTTGATTTTATAAATCTCTAAAAAAAAAAAAAAAAAATAGGGTGTCAATATGTAACTGTGGCTGTCCTGGAACAATCTCACTATGTGGACCAGGCTGGCTTCAAACTCACAGAGGTCTACATGCCTCTGCCTCCCGTGTGCAGCATTAAAGGCCCAATACCACCAGGGCTGGTTGCAATGATCTTTCTGGTAGACCTTTTATCATGAGATGTGAAAGACAGAAGACAGCACAAATCCCCAGCAGGTTTTTATTTAAACATAGTATTTTAAACACTTAGTTCAATTTTTTTAATGCCATAGATTCTGGACCTGTTTTCAATTGAAACACTGAATTACAATGAATATACAAATATAAGCCCTCTTTGGCTTAGAATTGATATCATTTCTAAACACATATCAATGTATCATAATTAACTCCAAGCAGATGAAAAGAAAAGAACCAGAAAGTATAGTGCTTGAATACTTTCTGCCTCCAAAGGGCAAATACTCTTATGTTAAATTCTCACTATAAAGCTTTTTTTTTTTAAAGGGGAAGATATGTTTTGGAGGTGTGGCCCATCATGATGGCGAGGGCAGGAGGCTGGAGACCGGGCGCTAGGCTGCTTGCCTGCATTTTCATGGATCATCAAACAGTAAAAGCTCCGACTCTGTAAAGAAGAAAACATGTCTTTTAAAAGAAATACTGCAACATCTTGGTTTTACTGAGTAAAAAGACTAATGAAAAGAAAGACTTTTTTTCCCTCATGGCACAAGTCATAAAAAAAGTTTCTTAGAGATACCCGGGATACTTATTTCCAAAAGTGATGTTGTCATTACCAAACCAGCTCAAATCGGTTATAATACAGCCACAGGACTAGGGAGGTGGTGCAGTCAGTAAAGCCATTGTACAAGCGAGAAGGCATACGTTCATAAAATACAACCTACATGAAATAAAGGTGGAGGGGGAGAACCAACTCAGCAAAGCTGTCTCCTGACCTCACACATCATAGAAGACACATCCTGCTACACACAAAATCAAACAAAATAATGACAAGTGATAGAGGAGGACAGCAGGTGACCTCTGGCCTCTGTGAGCACATGCACCCATGTGTACACACATTGTTTGTACACACACACACACACACACACACACACACACACACACACCAGCTATGACTTCTATAACAAAGTCTATTTAGAAATGACCTGGCAAGGCACCTTTGGTCAGGCGCCTTCCAGAATCAAAGTCCAAATTTATGTATAATTATATAACTCGGTATCATGTGAAACACTGAAAGGTCCCTGACCAAAATGCCTCATCCCAGAATCCTTCTGCCCACAAATACAAAATTCCGTTTGCGAATATGCAAATGCATTATTAATGCAAGGATATAGAAGCAAGTAGGATGCCAACGTTGTGTTACATTAATGTGACTACAGAGCTAATCAATGTCTCTCTCCCTTTATCATTTCAATGCACATATGTATCTTCCCCAGGAACTATGCTTTTCTTTTTTAAAAAAATCTATACATCTTCACAAATGAAAGACAATTAAATTAAGACAATTTCTTGAAAATCTGCAAGGTATGTATGTATATAAATATTCTTAATATGTATAATTGTGAATATACAACATTTAAATATTTATATACATTTGTGTTTATTCAATATTTTTATAATACTAAAATATAAGAAGTCAGAGAAAAAACATTCTATATTGTATTATCCTAGTGCTAGGAAAATGTTAGCACAAAAAGCAAATAATGTTTTTAAAAACAAAGTTTGTCTCATGTTTTAGTAAAATAAGAGGAAAACTAATATTTTTCAGTGTTTCAAACAGGACACAATGAATGATTCCAAGAATATCACTAACATGAAAAATATAATTTTTCCCAAGTAATTCTCATCTATCCTACTTGGCTTGCTATTTTTCTAATGAAAACAGAAACCCTGGAAGAAATTGACACGTTTCTTTAAGATACAGAAAGGGGCATAGAGACAGAACCATGGTGAGGCTCCTAACACATAGCCTTCCTTTCCTCACACTTTCCTTGCTGGTGGTGGCAGGCTTTCGGTTTTGTTTCTTCAGATTAAGTCTAGCTTTGTAGCCTAGGCTGACCTAGAACTCACCATTCTCCTGCCTCAGACTCTTAAATGCTGGGGTTACAGCCGTGTTCCATACCAGACCCCCTACGTGTTCCTCTCTTAGAAATATTTATATGTTGTGAATATTTTATCAGATGTGGGGAAGCTTCCTGATAGAGTTCTCCAGTCCCACATGGCGCCTCTGCCCTGGTAGTGTACAAAAATCAGAGCTGCCCTGCCGCCGTTCTAACTCGCTGCTCTACATAATAGTTGAGTCAAAACTATTCATCGTTCATCCTGCTATTCATTCCTTATTTATCAACTCATCCATAACACATTGTGATGAATCGCAGATATCAACGTTAACACTCTCATGCCTGTGCTTAAATAAACAGACGAAAACTAACGCTTAAGGAATAATTCGACAGAAGAAGACAAGGAGAATAGCACTCTCAAAGACAGTTTGTTTATTTTTAGACCACAATGAAGCTAAGTAACCTCCCGAGTCAGGAACGTTTTCATTGCATCCTGCAAGCTTCCTATTTTTGCTCTGGATCATCCTTTTGTTTTCTCTCAAACGAGAGCATCGGAACTTGCATTACAAAGCCACCCCAGCATCTAATTCTGTAATTATCTTCGTGGGACTGAGTCACAGAGGGAGCTAACCTTAAACCAAATCGCAATGCCTTGATCCATTTTCACCAACTTTTTAAGGGTATGGACCACTTAAAAATTCTCCTGAAGGAACTAAGGAACAAATGGAGAGACATGTGAACATCGACTCAGGACTCAGGAGTAGTCTGTGTCACTAGTCGGGGTTGGGTGGCTAAGGGTTGAGACACTACCCTTGACTTGGGAAGCATATATGTGGGGAAAGCTTGGGCTTTGAAATTGGGAACCAAGCCTGGGTTAGCCTCTTGGAGACTCTTTCTGATGGCCAAATTCATTGACTGAATAAAGGAGGTGGCTATCTAGACCCTACAAGCCTTGGTCCCACCATCAGGCCTCTCATATGATGGGAGTCTTAAAATAGTAGCTCCAAGTACTAAGAAAGGAAAAACACTGGAACAATTGATATGGAAACTAGAGCCAGTTATCTGAGTTTGAAATCTATGTCAGTGTTGCTTTCTAGGCCATAGGATTCTGGCAGAGGACAAAACAGCAGTAACTGTGGGGCGGGATTGGTCAGTAGAAGAACAGAAACTTCGCAAGCACAAGGTCCTAGGTGCTATTCCCAGCAGCAAGGGAAGTGTAACCAGTAATGTGCATATCACTTCTCTGTCAGTAATAGCCTACGGTGGTCCCCTAAGGCCGTAGGGAGTCGAAAAATTTCTGTAACCCATGACACCATAGTTGTGTCATAATGTTGTCTTAGCGTGAAATATTACATGCTTATGACGATGCAGATGTTAACAAGTCTACCTTGCTTACTGCTCACATATTACAGCAAGGACAGTGATGTGTAGCATAGAATATTTGGTAATGATACTACACAAGCACGGTGTCTCTGGTTCACGTATTTTAAATACTGTGCCTGATATGGCTTACAAGAAGGAAAGGTTTACTTTAGCTCTTAGTTATGGAGGTTGGCTCCATGCTCAGTTGGGTCCTTGTCAAAGCAACCACAGTGGGAGCATAATGGTAGCCAGGAAGTGAGGGAAATAAGAGTCCGGGCAGCCTGGAGGAGGTAACACCTCCTGCTAAGTCCCCTCAGGAAGTTCTCGTTGACTGTCTTAGTTGCTTAGCCACGACCAAGGTAACTTAAAGAAGAAAGTTTACTAGGACTTACAGTTTCAGAGAGTAAATTCATGACTACCACATCCTGGCAGGGAGCATGGCAGCAGGCAGCCAGGTATGGCGCTGGTGCAGTGGCCAAGAGCTTTCATCTTGATCCACAAGCACAAGGCAGAAGCTAACTGGTAATGGCTATACTTTTGTAGCCTCAAAGCCCACTTAGTCCAATTTGTTCCACAATACTTCTCCCCTTACCCAGTACTGAAGAGAGAACCCAGAGCCCACATGTTTCACAAGTGCTCCACTATGAGCTCTACGCCTACCCTTTGCTTCCCAGTTCTAACCCTATAGCTTCTGGTTCATGCTTGATTGAGAGTGGATTACACTGCTGGAACAGTTGTGTCTACAGAAGCGCCCTGAGTTCAGCTGTACTTTAGTGCAGTTTGGCAGCGAGGACAACGGTTTCCACTAGATTTCAGTGTTAACTATACTCATTAGACCAACTGAGGAGCAGTGTCCCTCTATGGTGTACTAGGGTCTCTGAATCTACACTCTGCTTTGTCTCATCCTGTCGTTGAGCCCCTAACAAAACTTGCAATTCCCAAATAACTTTTCTTTCTTTGCCTCTTTGCTGTTGTTGTTTTGTCTTGTTTTGAGTTTTGATCTTTGGTTTGGTTTGGTTTCTTTGAGTAGCTCTGGACTGACCTGAAACTCACTGAAACTGGCCTTGAGCTCACAGAGGTCAACCTGCCTCTGCCTCCTGAGTGCTGGAATTAGAGGTCTGTCCACCACCACCTGTTAACTTTTTTTTCTGTTTTGGGGGTGTGGTGGGTGTGGATATACTGTACACCCCAGGATGACTTTGGTCCTCACAACTCCTGAGAGGCTGAGAGATAATCACTACACTCCCCAAGTCCATTCTCCTACCTGACCTAGCTGAAAAACTAGAAATCTGTCTTGGTTCTTCCTCCGGAAGTGCAAATGTTACTATATTTCTTTTAAAAAATAATCTTCTTTCTTCCCAGAACTCAGGTCTGCAGGAATCTGGGCATCACCTCAGACAGGATTCACCATGACATGGCCTGGGCACATGGATGGGGTACCTTAGGGTCTGAAGTCACTGTCAAGCATGTTCCCTGTACCTTCTCGGACCCTGGAGAGCCTCTGAGGTCAGTCCGGGGAGCCAACGCCATCCCTTGAACATGTGTGACCAACCATAGAGAGGCCATGCCAATCCAGCTCTCATTCTATCAGGAACCAGTCCACTGGGTCTCATCCTCTAAACCCTGACAATCTTCCTACCCTGTTCAGACATCATCCCTGCCAGTACCACTTAGACGGTGTCACAAAAACCCATCTTCATTTTAAAACAAATTCCTAACCGAGGCTACAGTATATGAAAAATTCAACCGCATATTGTATTAGACCTAGATATCCATTGAGACTTTAGGCTACAAGCCCTCAGGAAACTGGCCTGACATCTGTGACAAAAGACTGGAGTTCAACCCCGAATTCTACTGATCTTAGAGAATAAACACTCACACACTGGTCCTCCTTCAAGTTATATTATTCTGTAAAGTAGTTCCCCCCACTGACATTTGTACTTATATGTTTTTTTAAACCTCTACATCTTTGTAGTAATGACTATCTTAGAGTAAAAGTGGAAAGGCAAGTTAGAGGTGTTATTAGCCATTTGTAGATCAGTGTTTTACCTTGGGTAAGACCGTAGAGATAATGGGGAAGGAAGGGCTTCGCAAAATATTATTCCAGTTATTATTTTAGTCATTCATGTGCTACTGCATTTTTATAAGTGCACCAGTGGAAATAAGGAAGGCATATTGTTCTCAATACTATAATTACGCTTTAACTGGAAATAAGCTCTTAGCCATGCTTCCATTATTCCCTCTGTAGCTATTTATTTTCTTTGTCCTGGAATAGCTATGCATTTTTCAAAATGATAGTCATAGAACCGTACACACACAAAAAGAGAGGAAGAAAGAAAAGGAAAAAAAGGAGGCTTAGGTCTGATCAGTTTCTTTGCTTTTACGTGGAGCTGCCCTTAAACGTTTTCAAGTAGACAGCCATGCAGAATTGAAAAACACAAAGCAAACACTTCCTGATTATAAATAAGACCTTGCTTCTCGAGGCTGGTTTGACAATATAGTGCTCGGTGATCAAGGGCAAAACAAGGCGGTGCCAAACGAAGGCTGCACTTTTGCTAGTGCTTAATGTAAAAATCACCGATTGTGAGCAGACAGCACTGTTCTTACATTGAGCTTCCGGGACACACACACACACACACACACACACACACACACAAACACAGACACACACACACACACATACAAACACAGACACACACACACAAATACACACACACACAAACACATACCCACACAGACACACACACACACACACACACACACACACACACACACACACCATATCCCAGCTGCTTCTGCCTAACAATTGCATTTAAAATAATAGCATTAGAAATCTTCAAAGCCTGGACTGAGAAGGTAGATCCAACCAATAAAGTGCTTGCCTTGCAAGCCAGAGAGAGATCCTGCCTTGCCTCCAGAACCCTGTGAGGAAAGCTGGCTATGGTGGCTTGCTACTCACAAAGCCAGAGCAAGGGGAGTGGGAGCTGGAGGAGCCTGGCACTCACTAGCCAGCCAGCCTAGCTCACTCAGTCAGTCCCTGGCCGGGGAGAGATCCTGTCTAAAGAAATAGACAACTTTGGGGAGTCGCTCTGGGCTTTCTTCTGGCCTCCATACTCGATCACATAGCTGCAACTTTAAATTCATGCACACAAGAAATATTCAAACTCATTAACAAGAATTTCTTCTAAAGGAAAACAAATGTAACAGCCAAGAGTGGGGAGTTCCAGTGTGCCACTGCAGAGTATAGGACTGCAAGTGACAGCAAGACACTGTGCATTTCAAAAAGTGAGGATAAAAGAGTCTAACAGTTACCATCATAAAGAAACAAGAGGGAGGGCACACACACATTCCTAACTGGGTCTAAACATCATACAATTAGCCCATTTCGATGCAAGACTTCTTTCTTTCTTTTGTTTTTGCAGTACTGGGGATTGAACTTATGACCTCGCTAAGTGTTCTACTACTGAGTGATGTGAGCAGCCCACTAGGTACAATTTTTGTTTTAATGCGTCAGTTAAAAGTGTAGTGAAAACACAAGCAGACCTATGCCAATACAGTTATTATTTTTCTACCTCAAGTCCCTGTATTTATTAATGCATATGCTGACTTTAAAAATTACATGCTCAGCTTTGTAATACATGATTCTATAATAAATATTTCTATATTCTGGCATGGTGCTAATATTTTAATAAATTAACAATATTTTAGGCGATGAATATACTACTGTAACTTGCTTTTTATCATTCTAGAGTGAGACAATAAATATCTTGGGGAACAGTTTTCCCCAACTGAAATAATGTCTTTCCATAGGGGGGAAATTATGTGTATGTGTATGAGCTTCTGTGAGTTTATGTGCACGACATATTCAGGAGCCAGTGGAGGCCAGTGGAGGGCCTGGAAGTGGAGTTACAGGTGCTCATGAGCCCGCATGTTGGGCCAGAAAACAAACCAGGTCCTCTGCAAGAGTAGCAAGGGCTCTTAACCGTTGATCCATCTTTCCAGCCCATGTTGTTGCATTTTGAGGGTCTTAATCTAATTTTGCAAAGGTTAAGGTTGAAATTACAAGCCGAATTATTCTTCCAGCTCTGTTCGTTTTCCATCAGCACCAGACACAGGGACCTCTGAACAGTTCAGTGACTATGTGTACTGGGTATTAAAGTCAGGGCCTCCCATATGCTAAGCTATACCCCTAGCTAGCCCCAGTGACTTTATTTTGTACTCCTTATAGAACAGTTGTTTTTGACATAATTAATTGTTTAAGAAGCAAATAAAAGAAGCATTTCTCTTTACCTGCTATTTACATTAGATTGCAAAAACCTCAGCTTACTTTCAGATTATGAGAGAATGCTCTAAGATCCCACATCAGATCATATAAAACTGTTATATTAAAGGGCAGATAGGAAATGAAAATTACTGATCCTTCACTAACTGAGCCATCCAACCCTTTGTAAGAGGCTCTTTGATTGCTGTAAAATATGTAAAAGCTACATATTTTAAAGAGGATTTGCTTCTCATTGGTTTATATTTTTCCCTTGTTGGAAAACAAAAAAGGCTCCATGGTTGCTATGGTCCATACATTTGCAAATCCTAAGTCCTGGTTCAGAGTAATACAGAACATTAGTAGAGCAGCTGGACCCCAGAAGGTAGAGGCAGAGGACCTGGGTTCAAGTCTTTCCCAGGAGTAAAACCTTATCTTCTGCTCACATCTCTGCGTCAGGAGACTTGCAGGGCTGTGTGCTCGTGAATGATTCTTTTGTAGGGTACCAGCACACAGTCAGAAGCAGCCTTGGTATGAGTTCTTGCACCTTTAATCTGCATTCAACCCTTGCTATCTGTCAGCAATGGATTCCCTTGTCTATTGGATGCCTTTCTGTTCTGCATCTCCCGACTCTGTTTTCTCCATCAAATTCTTTTCCTTCATAGCCCCCAAAGTCCATCTAAAACCGAAGGACAAGCTTGTCTGGTATGTACTTCTTGTCTTGGTGGCCACACTCTCCCAGAAGGATCACAGTTTACAGTACGCAACATCCACTCATTGGGACTGGGAGCCCGTGTCTCAAGCATCTTCATATGCCTAAATCACCCTAGCATGGTACATGGCTCGAAGAAAGCAGTTGGCTATTGCTTTTGTCTAGTTCTTTGTTGGCACGCTTCACAACTTCTCTTATCCTCCACCCTCTGCTTTTATTCTCCGTTCTCCATACACAGAGGCATTTCACTGTGAACACCGGAGAGGGAGGGCTGTCAATATGCTTTCACTTCCAAACAGGCACACAATAGTTCCAGTAAGCAAGTGAGATGAGTTTTAGAGAAAGGAGGAGGGGAAACTAGCTTGTCAAAGGAGCAGCTTTTGCATGTCTAAATCTGCCTGCTTTGGGAAGTGAGCCAAAGTCAAGGGTCCAAGACGATTCCGATTCTATTGCATTCCATTTATTATTTATATAGTGCTTATTGCTGTAGTCACAGAGCGCTTTCCAGTGAAATACAACATACCTTTGGGAGCAAAGAAGGAAATGAGGAATGGGGAATGGGGGAGGTGTTGTGGCATCGGTTATCATGTGAGATGCTGGAGTCTTGGTTGAGCCAGGAGGCGCCTCCCCTGTTTGACACAGGTGTGAATAATGCATTGTTCAGTATCAGCAGCATAAACATTGTAAGCTGGAAGCCAAGCTTTGTAGGCAAAGCTTTTCTCCTCTAATCAGAGTTCTCACTGTCCCTGGCAATGGGGGAAGGGAGAAATGGGTCCGTAGGTCTTTTGTATCCACTCTGAAATTCAAAACTTGTTTGGAACTTGAGGGATACCCAAACCCACCGTATATCCTCACCCTTCAAGTTTTGGGGGTTGCGTGTGTGGTTTCGTTTAGCTTTGGTTCCTGTGGTACAGAGAGCGCGAGTACGGAAATTTCTGGAATCTGGGTTTTGTTCATATGGACAACATTTGGAAAGTTTCAGAAGGGGGAAGGAAAGGGAAATCAGATGATGATGTCAGAAGGCTTCTGGCACACCCCTTGCCTTGGTGTGTGCAGTAGGGGCTCAATACATGCTTTTTTTTGCAGACAGTTCTTCACACAGCTCCAGTGGAAACACTTCCTCCTTAAGGACATCTCAGAAGTCTCAGGAACCCTCTAAAAATACATGAGTCATACCGGTGCTTTAACACCAGGTGACCCTTGAGTAAACACTTCTCCAGTTTGGTAGGCAGGGACTTCTATAAGCCACCAAAAATCACAGAAACTTCTTTGCAGAAGTCTCGTATCAATGAATATGTTAAATACAGTTGCTTTAGCCTGCGGTGTTCAATCTTGTCTTTAAAGATTTAAGAGGGTTGGCTCCATCAGAGCAGAGCCCACACTGCTGAGATTATGTTTAGAAGCATTTTCTGTAGGAGCAAAGGGGGCTGGGGGGCTGGGGGTGGGAAGAAGACCAAGAAAGAGGTCACCTTCTGGAATGAAGCCAGAGGGTTCAGCTGCCAGCCTCAGGATGACCCACCACCCTTCACAGTCTTTGTTTGCTTGTTTTCTTGTTTAGGCCAGACCTTACTCGTTGTCCAGAATGGCCTCAGAAGGCGGGCTATCATCTTATTGCCTCAGCCTCCCAAGTACAGGGTTTATAGGTGTGACGTGGCCCAGGAATAGTAATTTAGAGGCTGGAGTGTCCGGTGGCATTTCATTGTGTCTGTAATGTCCATCTGTAATTACATACCCTTCAGTAAAGAACGTTGACCACCAGATGGGTGGGTCAGGCCTGTCATCCCAGCTGCTCAGTGGGCTGAGGTAGGAAGTCCACAGGTTCCAAATCAGCCTGGGTTACACAAGGAGAGCTTGTCTCTAAACAAGTAGGTAAAGAAGATCAAAAAGAATGTTAAGTATAGGCATGTCTCTTAGTGGGGCGTGGGGGCGGGGCCGGGGACGAGCCAGCAGGCGCGTGAGCCTGTGCTGGAAGGTGGAGGGGAAGGGATGGAGGCAAAGGTTAGGACAAAAGGTGACTGAGAAAAGGCCTGGAGTGGCACGACTTTACTATTGCACCCACAGTGGGCTTACAGAACATGTGGACACCACCTTGGCCTTTCTGAAGAAGCAGCACTAGGATTTAGGCTGCGTTTGTTGCACACAAGTAAAACAGGACAAGTTAGGAATGGAGGGAAGGTTACGAAGGCTTGAGTTTTAAAGAAAGAGTGGAGTTAAAATGATAGGCTGCTTGTGTTACTGGAATTTGGGGGAGTCCCTTCATGATTCCCATGACACTGGGGAAATTGTAGCCCTTTCTTGGGGTTCTTAGTCTGGTTAATAAAAAAAAAAAGCTAGGAACAGAGTTAAAGAGAAGCTAGTGGACCAGTCATTAGAGTTTAGAAGAAGAGCACCTCATGGCAGGCAAAGCGAACTCCAGCAGCTTTCTGGGAGAATGAGGAGAGAGGTGGAGACATGTTTTTGATCCAGCATGGAGGTCAGATGTGTGGCAGATACACAGACACATGGTGCGAGCGAAGTTTTAGAGGTAGAGTAAGGAAGCTCAAGGAAAACAAAAATCTACTTAGGTTCTGGCCAGCATCCGAAAGCAAGGCACAGACAAAAAGAAAAAGGAAGAGTTAGCCCTTTCGGAACGGTGGTCAGACCCAGCCAAACCTCCCATGGCTGCTCTGCTTGTAGGAGTTTCGCTGGGGAGTAGGGGAGGTGGAAATTCTGGGAAGGAACACTGCAGTGTCTCATGAAGAGAATGGTTTTCTTTCTCTGCCTATCCCTTTAGCGTGTCAGGAGGCGAGCTCACCTTCCTAGGGTGGTCCTTAGGCCAGGATAACTGGCCCAACTGGAATGTCTGGTCTCCACTCAGATGCTATTCTCTTGACCAGTTTTGCTTAATGGGTACTGCTTCTCTGACACCTGGAAGAAGAACTACACAAATATGAACGGATTTCTGGTTGGCAGAAAGATAAGGAAGCAAAGGAAAGAAGTTGGGGAAGGAAAGAGAAAGCAAGAAGAAAGGAAACTCCAGAGGCCGATTGCACTGCTATTCCTAAGTTCCATCTGCTGGGAACAGGTCCTGGGCAGGGAGAGGGTCCATCTATATCAGAAGTGGTATCAAATGATGGGGCGGGTGACTCAAAGTCAGAAAGAGAGCCCGTTTCGAGTGAGGAGAACATGAGTGAGGAGAACTAAGGGAGATCACTGAACTGCAACCTGCTGAGTTTCATGGCTAGCACGTTCCTAACTGGTCAGCACCCATCTTTGGATTCTCACTATTTCTTTTTTTAAAAAAAGAGGACTTATTTATTGTTATGTGGATTGATGCTTTGCCTGCATGTATGTCTTTGTGAGAGTGCCAGATCCTCTGGACCTGGAGTTACAATCGTGAGCTGCCATGTGGGTGCTGGGAGAGCAGCCAGTGCTCTTAACTGCCCAGCCATCTCGCTAGCCCAGATATTAATGTCGATGTAACTTTTCTTGGGAGACATGAATAGATAAGACACCATTGTCCCAAGTATAACCTGGTGAACCGGTGAGTTTATTAAGCTTACTTGAAAGAGTGTGGGTAAAGGAATACAAAGAGTATTCCCATAACAATTCCTTTGGGGTAAAGTCTAAGGCCAACATAGTGACAAGTTCTTAAAAGCAGCACTGATGGAGGAGGAGGGGTTGGAATCTCGGGTGTGAGTCTAATGACTGCTCTCACTCCCTTGTTCTATAAGGGGAGGTTAACAGATCCGGTATCAGGAGGGCCCCATGCAGATAATCACAGGTGCTATGACTTCAAATATTTAATAGTCAGTTCCAGAGGACAGCATTCCACATATATTGCTCAATATATTAACTAGCTGTGCCTGGTTGTA
Source organism: Rattus rattus (assembly GCF_011064425.1). Classification (NCBI taxonomy): domain Eukaryota; kingdom Metazoa; phylum Chordata; class Mammalia; order Rodentia; family Muridae; genus Rattus; species Rattus rattus. The sequence continues at coordinate 74,068,895 of NC_046156.1, read as the reverse complement.
TTTTAAAAGAAGGCACATCCAGAAGAAAAGACTTAGCCCTAAAAGAATGACCAGGAATGCTAGCAGCTGCGGCATTAGTGTGCATTTGGCACGTGCACTCCCATCATTAAAAAATATTTGCATCCTCATGATCACTCCATGAGGACAGCAGCGGTCAGTAAACCATTTACAGAAGAGAAGGTACTGAGGTACTGGCTCACACTTAGATGGGGGAAATGTATTTAAGAAAGGAAGAGGCAAATTTCAAATCACAACCATCCACCTTCTTTTTTTTTTGGAGCTGGGGACCAAACCCAGGGCCTTGCGCTTGCTAGGCAAGTGCTCTGCCACTGAGCTAAATCCCCAACCCCAACCATCCACCTTCTTCAGACTGCTTTACCCTCGTCTTCCTCTGTGGCCTAAGGTGAACGAGTCCTGCACATCAGTATGGTCTCAGGTTACGTGCTATGAGAGCCATTGCTATGAGCACCTCTGGTCAGCCTTGTGGATGGCTATTCATGTGCAAATGCAGACCCAGATCCTCTGGTTTTTCAAGAGAAGCTGACCATTTCTATGTGGAAGTCTGATGCTTTAATGTTGAAGCATTTGAAAATGAAGATAAGTCTCACGCGCTCTGAGCACACACGCCCAGCGTCGACAGGGAGAGCTCTGCTTGGCCCCCACCCCCTCCCCTCTGTGTGCCTGACTCCCTCTGGGGCGTTTCCAGAAGGAGCACAGGGTGCCCTCCTGCTCTCCGCCCTCCAGCCTCCTCTGCACCAGGCTCCTACCAGCTCTCAAGTGCAGCCATCCACCTTTTTAGCTCTTTTGTCCGTTTCTCTTTATTGACTCAGTTTTACTTCTTTTTTTTTTTTTTTTTTTTTTTTTTCCGGAGCTGGGGACAGAACCCAGGGCCTTGCGCTTCCTAGGTAAGCGCTCTACAACTGAGCTAAATCTCCAACCCCTCAGTTTTACTTCTTTTGGGGGGTGGGGGTGGGGCCAAAATTTGGAAATGAAGTTGTAGCAGGGAAACTTTTTTTGTATGTGGTTTGTCTGTACCTATGAGCTATAGTCTCCACGGATGGGATGGGAACAGGGTGAGGAGCCAACAGGGATGGCAGAGTCACACCCAGGAACTGGATAGGGAGAGAAGGGAACAGAAGCACGGTCTACAGTGGTGAAACGGAGAGTGATAATCTACCAAGAAAATGCCGCGAGCGTGCCAACCCTTGACTGCATTCAGGCCTCAGACAGGCTTGGAAGTTACTGTGTCTCTCTGACACTGCAGACAGCGTTCCTGTGTGTGTGTGCGCGCGCGCAGGGGAAGGGGAGAGTAACATAAAAGAAAACCATGCTTGCTCTTAAAGCAACAAGGAATAAAACGACACAGAAGAGAAAGAAACTTTATTTTTATTGTTCTAAATAGATGCTGCAACTGTAATGAATGATTTTGTTTATTGACGGTAAATAATTTTGAAAATGTGCATAGTTCAAATGACCTCTACGTTTGGTGTCGAAACTGCTTCGTATGTGATGTTTTAGCAACTTACACACATACACTATTTTTTAAATTAAAAAAGAGAGAGAGAGAAACGTCTATTTTTTTGTGTAGGGGAGGCGCTCACAGTGGGCAGAGGGCAACTCGGAGGTCTCGGTTTGCTCCTTCCATAGCATGGACCCCAAGGAAAGGATTGAGGGCCCTCAGGCTTGGCGGCAGGTACTTTACCCACTGAGCCTCCTCACTGACCCCAGACACACCATCGTTTAGTTCCTGCTGTGCACAAGGTGCCAGGCACTGTGGGGGAGAGAGAGGAATGGCAAACCGCCGCCCCCGCCGCCAGAATCTCTTCTGAAGTAGTTCACAGTGATAGATTTTCAAGGGATATGAAGCTCCCTGTAAAGCCGTGTCAAATCTTAAACAGTTCCAAACAACGGAAAACCCTCTGCACCAGACACCGGGCCCAGAAACATCACTGCACATCCACGTGAACATAATCCAAAACACATTTACGCCACTGTAGCCACTCTGTTTTTCTTTCTCCAAAGAAAAGTGCAAAATTGCACTTTCTTGGGAGCTCCTTTGGCATTTTAAACAGTGCGTGGTGCTAATATTTAATCTCGAGCCAACCTTGAGTCAAGCCGGAGGTTTCAATTACTGTATGCAGTGATTTTCTGTTTCAGTGCCCACCCCACCTCCATATTGAGTATTGTCTTTAGATCGGCAGGAATCTCATGTACATTCGTGGAAAATGCTGTCTTAGCTCTCCCCACTTTCTCCCTACCTAAAGCTGGGGAGTCCCATTCATCTTCTTATTCTCAAGGCTGACAAGAATTATCAGTAAAACACACAAGGGCAATAAAATAAAATAATAAAATAATATAAAATAATAAAGCAATCAGGTGGTTCTGCCACCCAGTGAGGAGAATGAATTCCAGATGCTGCCGAAATAAAACAGGTTTGACTAATGTCACCATTCATTTTATTTTGAGGCTTCTCCAGCAGGGTCAAGAGAAACCATTCAGGGACCAGAGGAACTGTGTAGACTCTGAGGACATCAGCTAATAATGAATTGTGTTTTAGTCGAGTGTCCGGGGTCTGTCATAAAAAAAGATTGTGTGAAATCCTGATGGTGCTGGTTTCTCGTGGATAATCGACAGAGGGACTCACGCCCTGGGTCTCTGTGCAGCTCCACCCTCAGTGCTATGGAGCAGTGTGCACGTGGGCCCTGTGACATCTATAAGAGGTTGGATCCTGTTTTCCAGACGGACATAAAATTCATGTGGTTTTTTAATACATTTTTAAGTAGTTCCTGACCCAGTATTCAAAATTGAGAACAGGTGACCAGTGTTTCCCAAAGAATGATAAAAATTCAGGGCATTTTAAAGAAGAAACACCTTCAGGGAAAGTTAACTGAAAATCCCAAGCTGTACCTAAAATTATGCGAGTAAAGACAGGCGCAGAGGTCAAGGACAGAGAGCATTTTAACATGCGCAAAACTCTGGGTTTTGTCCCCAGAACTAAAAAAATAATATATGTAAAATTAATAAAAATAAAACTAGGCTTCAAAACCATGTGGTTAACATCCTGTTCAACACTGTCAAAGCATGACATCTATGCTTTACTCATATTCTCCCAATAGTTTCTAAACCTATGTGATTTGGGCAAGACTGCCCAATAGGTGAAGGCATTTGCCACCAAACCTGACTATTTGAGCTACATTCCTGGGACTTACATGGTAAAAGGAGAGACCTGACTCCCACAAGCTGCTCTTTGACCTCCACATGTGTATATAAATCATAGTAAAACCAAAATAACTTAAAGCTATTGTAGTAATATTAGGTAGTCAATAAAAATATCTTGGAGTCTTGAGTGTTTTGAAAGAATAGAAAAAAAAAAGAGCTTAATTGGCCCCCAAAAAGGGGGTGGGGCACAAATGTGTGTTGAATGTTTGTAGACCATTGAAATGTGACAGTGCCTCATCTTCTTTAAATCTCTTCTCTGATAACTTTTCTGTACTAGGTTGTAATAAAGTTACAATAGAAAGCTATTTGGGTGACAATCAGTGTCTAGTAATTTTTTCATATATATCAATTTGAACAGTTAGGTAAGAACCAGACTAGGGTGACAAGCTTTCACTGTAAACCAATCATACAGCTCCATGAGGAGCTTGGAGGATGGAGTAGGACAGTGATCATCTAGTTACTGGCACACAAAGTGAACTTAAATGGCTGCATTGCAGAACAAGGGCAGCCGCAAGAGAGGGTGAATCCTTGAAAGTCACTTCCGTCACCACTACTCTGATGACTCCTGAAGAAAGAGCTTGAACCTGAGGTGGGACACAGTTACAGGTGTCTTCAAGGAAGAGACTCTGTTTGCATTACTCCATTGTTGAAGTGCAAACCTCTGTTCTCTCTCATTGATTGATTGATTGGTTGATTGATTTTATACATGTGAGCACACCGTTGCCATCTTCAGACACACCAAAAGAGGTTGTAGCCACCATGTGGTTGCTGGGAATTGAACTCAGGACCTCTGGAAGAGCAGACAGTGCTCTTAACCACTGAGCCATCTCTCCAGCCCAGCCTCTGGGTTCTTCTACTAAATCCAAACAGTTGTGTGAGCTGCAGCGATTCCCACGAATCTAGCTGTCAGCTCACTTGCTATAACAGTGGATTTCTCTCTCCATTGTTGTATTAATAAAGATGATTTAATTTCTTTTTTTAGTCCAAAATAACATTTGACATGCATTCTTTCATTTTATTCATCCATGCTACCCATCTTACCCAGTCAGTGTATGCTGGACAAAGCTGAGCTATTGGTCCCCCTCCCCAACCCAACATCCATAATTATATCAGTTAAATCACATTCTACCAACTAAAAGCTTATGTGGTTTGTATGCCTTAATCTATTTTTTTTTTAAAGATTTAGTTAGTTAGGATTGGTGTTTTGCCTATATGTGTGTCTGTATGAGGGTGCCAGAGATCCTCTGAAACTGGAATTGCAAACATTTGTGAGCCACCATGTGGGTGCTGGAAATTGAACTTCAGTCCTCTTGAAGAGTAGCCAGTGCTCCTAACCACTGAGCCATCTCTCTAGCCGCCCCCCCCCCTTTTTCACTTTGGGGCAAGCTAGGCCTAAACTACCACAGAGATACACCCTCCATTCCAATTTAAAATAACTTTTTAAGCTATCATTTGGGAAATTATCTCGATTAAAAAAGTCTTGTTAGTTATTATTGCAAACATGTTTTGTTGACCACGTCTTTGTAAGCCAACCAGCGCCAGGGGCCTGGGCTTACTAGAACACTGGGCTCACATCCACATGGCTCAGGACCAACAGAGATTCCTAAAGGCAGGAAAACCTTTTGTGGACAGGCTGGCTGCTTTCTGCAAGATGAAAAGACAAAATGGAAGACAGAGAAACTTCCTGAGAACACTTCCCACGTTAACTGAGTGTTTCGAACAGTTAGGTGGGAACCAGACTAGGGCGACAAGCTTTCACTGTAAGGTTCCAGCTTTCCAGTGCCCAGAGCAGGACAGTGACTTAGGAAACCTGTTCAAGGAATAAGTTCCCAAGATAAAATAGCAATCTCTTGTGACTGGCCTCAGGTGAAGAGTTTTGGAGGTGACATAAGAACATCTTCTCTTGGTTGGGGGTTTAGCTCAGTGGTAGAGCGCTTGCCTATTGAGCGCAAGGCCCTGGGTTCGGTCTCCAGCTCACAAAAAAAAAAAAAAAAAAAAAGAAGAACATCTTCTCTTAAGGGACCCCCGTTGAAGGAATCAGAGAAAGGACTGAAAGAGCTTGAAGGGGCTTGAGACCCTATATGAACAACAATGCCAACCAACCAGAGCTTCCAGGGCCTAAGCCACTACCCAAAGACTATACCTGGACTGACCCTAGGCTCCAACTGCATAGGTAGCAATGAATATCCTAGTAAGAGCACCAGTGGAAGGGGAAGCCCTTGGTTCTGCCAAGACTGAACCCCCAGTGAATGTGATTGTTGTGGGGAGGGCAGCAATGGGGGGAGGATGGGGAGGAGAACACCATATAGAAGAGAAGAGGGAGGGGTTAGGCGCATGTTGACCTAGAAACCGGGAAAGGGAGTAACAATTGAAATGTAAATAAGAAATACCCAAGTTAATAAAGATGGAGGAAAAAAAAGAACATCTTCTCTTGCCTTTGAGTACAGGCCACCTGAAGAAAGGCCAAAGCAACATCTCTGGAGACTGTAGGTATCCCTGAATGGGGCAGCATCCTTGAAGGTGGACACCCTCGCACAGCCAGCCTTTCCTTCTCTAGATGCTGGTGGTTTGAGCTGTGTCACTTATTATTTGAATTTTTTTTTCTCTAGGACGTGCTTGTGTTGTGACCTGCATCAGGTCATGGGCTTTGGAACATCAAGTCTCTACCCACTGGGCTATGTAGCCCCTGGGCCAGTGCTAAGCAAAGCACAGAGAGTGGTAGCCTAGTGGAGAACCCACTGTGGCTTGTTTGTTCTTCTCCAGAGCCTTCTCAGAAGCATGTTGTGAATTCACCCTCATTGCTTGGGGTTTCATTTATCTAAGAGCATTCTTCAGATTACCAAGAAGCTATTGTAATGTGACGGGGGGGACTTAATGGATAAGGAGACCAAGACAGATGACTCCTGTAGACTGTTTCCTGAGATGGGCGATAAACATTAGTAGACAAAAATGTAACCAATCGGGACCGGGCAGGAACCTCGTGAGTGCTTCTAATTCAAAGTCTGGTGTAAACTGGGCCCCTGAGAAAACCAGAGAGAATGTGAAGAGTCTGAGGGACAGAGGTAGCTTAGTGGCAGAGCATTTGCCTAGCCATGTGGGGTCCTGTGTTCCATCTCTAGCATTGTTTAAAAAAAAAATGGATTTTTGAAATGGTAGACATATGCAAATCTATGTGAGTATAAACGGTGTTTTATTTCTTTCTTACTAACACCAAGTAACTTTTTTCTTTCTTCTCTAAAAAATAAGTTTTACCAATTCTTTGCAAATCTCTAGAAAGTATTTAGATGAGATTCACCTCCGCTCCCCCAACTCCTCCCAGGTCCGCCACTCTTTACCTACCTACCCACCCAACCTTGTGGTCCGTACCACTTTTTTTTCCCCTTGGAAAGCCCGCTGTGTGTAGTTTGTGCTGTCTAAGTACTCTTGGGTATATGATATTTACTGAAGTATGGTCAACCTGCCAGGGGCCAAACATTGAAAGAAAACTGACTTTTCTTCTCTCAAGCGCTGTGATTGCCATAGGCCCTTTTACCGGCAGTGAGACTTTTGAGTTCACTTCTCAATGCTGGGATTTGGTCTGGCTTGAGCTTGCCCCGGTCTTATGCCCGCTGCCGCAACCACTGTGAGTTCGTATGTGCAAACTTCCCTCGTCTGTCTGGAAAACCTTGTTGTATTGTAGTCTGGTAATCCACAACCTCTGGATCTTACATCCTTTAACCCTCTGATCCCGCAATGATACCTGAGCCTCGGGGGAGGAAAGAGTGTGAGACGGTGCCCCGCTGAGGCTGAGCCTCTCTGCACCTTGACCAGTTGTGGGTCTCTTGTTAATTACCGTCCACTGCAGAAAGAGGCTCCTCTGACGAGGAGGGTCGAGAGATTCGCTAATCTGCAGCAGGGACAAGCATACATCGACATATAAAGAAGCCAGCAACCGTTAGCACTGATACAGAGAGCAACCACACAGAGGTCTTTAGTCAACTCAGCTTCTGATTTTGAGACAAATTTTAGAATTAATGGCTCAGTGGAATAATACATTTACAGCAGTCAAAAATAAAAACACTTGACCTCTTATAAATTTCGGACTAGTGACCACCAGAAGCAGTCTGATATATTTTCTGATATAGAAATACACCTCTTATATATAATGAGAGATAGTTACCAAGTCAGGCAAATAGACATTTGGCTCCAAATGGCAGGTGTTTAATATCAATCATATTGACTCAAAATAGTAAAAATGTCAAAAGAACTTCAGTGTCCACTTTATATGTTGACAGTCTATATATAGTGCGTATTGCATGAAACAGCACTTACTGGCCACTTTGCACGTGTTGAACTTAAACATACTTAACTCTGCAATCTTGTGCATAATACACAGATTTTGGACATACAACTCCATGTATTTCTAGTCACAGACATACAGGGAATAAAATCTTTTTAAATAGGTGCTTACAAAATGGTCTTTTCAAAGACTTAAATTAAGTCTCCCTTGACTTTGGCAAGAGAGTTTTCTAACTAGTCAAAATCTCAACAGAATCAACAAGAAAATCCAAGTGATTGTCTTACTAAAATATAAAATCTTGATAGGGTCAGAGAAAGGTGGAGCTTCGTGAGTTCAAGGCCAGCCTGGTCTATATAGGTCTATAACAAATGGTCTTGCCTGACCTAAATCATTCTATCAGGAAAGGAGTTCAAAATTAACCTTTCAACTATCTAGTTAACATTTTAACTGATGAGGTAGGTCTTTTTTCTTTCAGTCTCAAATTCCATAGTATAAAAGTAAATTGTTGGTCCCCAGCTCCGAAAAAAAGAAAAAAAATAAATTGTTACTTTTTAATCTATATTTTCAAAGAAAGAGAGAGAGAGAGAGAGAGAGAGAGAGAGAGAGAGAGAGAGAGCAGGCAATGCATACTAATGTAGTTCAGAAATCATGCCCAAGTACGTAGATGTGTGTACACCCCAAATCAGGCATGTCTAGAAGAGTAATTTTAGTTTGTGATAAGTTCAACACATGCAAATTAAAAACTGAAGCACCCAGAGGCTCACCATGTGTCATTTTCAGGAACTCTTAGAGGAAGATGAGTCATGTCCCCATGCTGTCTTAGAAAGCATCAAAGATTACCGAAGACTAACCAGATAGAATTCTCCCCAGAGGAAACCAAGACAGTATACGCTTAACATTTCCCATGGTTACCTAAGTGATCACGCAGGTCTCAACACTGCTGCTTCTCTGTCTCAATCAGTTCAACAGTGCCCCCAAAGGGCAGCACATTTCAACCTTCCCCGTCACCCAGCAGATGCCCAAATATTCCAACAGCACACCCAATTTGTTCACAGGAGCTTCCAAATGGATAAGGCTTGTCAAACAAATGGTGGAACTCCCCAAACACTTCAACAAACCAAAACAGCTGAGAAAAGCTCTGGAAGACAGAGCTGATCACTCAAGGACGGCACTCAAACAGTACCAACAGATCAAAAGAGCCTCCAGATTGACATGAGGAAAAAGCCCAAGGTCCAAGGATAGCCGGAAATTTACAAGAGTCAGACTTTCTTCAAGTCAAAAACAAAATCCAGCCACTCATTCCTGTGCTTCACTACCTGACGGGGAAGCTGTGGCTGGAGTACAGGAATTCCACCAGCTACATAGAACTGTACCGTCTTTCCTCTCCACCTAGGACTAAGGCACGGTGAGTGTCTGACTCTCAGTTGTTTTCCCCCTTGACTGACTTGCCGAAGTTGTTGCTGGAATTAATTGCTGGCCGCTCTAGCAAGTTAGGCGAGGTCACCAACCCTCAACAAAATAATTAATGAAGTGAGTAAGAGTACAAAGCAGTAAAATGACTTATTCACTGTGAGAAGAGGATAGGCTTTATATAAATAACTAAGCAGTAGTGGTCAAGATGAGGAGGGGCCTTCTTCTGGCCCCTGGTTGTCTTGGCTCTAATCGTTTTTACAAAACTATGAAATTTCTCTTCAGGAGACAAGTACCTCCTCTCATTGGCACCGGGCTCCAGTCTTTTCCTTCTTTCAGCATAAGATTTCTGGAAAATTCCAGTTCCTTAGGAACCATTGTTTGAATGGACTGATAGTATCTCTTTGGAATTTCTTCACTGATGCAGAGGTTACAGTGAAAAAATGGACTCACTTAAACTTTGTCCAAACTACAGAAAATAAGCCTCCTTCTTTCTCTCCATCCTTTCAATTCCTTAGTGTGATAACATTGTAGATAAAATAAAAACAAAAGCCAAGAAATAAGCATGTGTCAACTATACGGTAAGCTCTTAGAATGGAGCAGTCTCTTCCGGGGATGGAGTTCCTCTTCTGCCTGGCACCAGGGCTTAATTATTTTTCCCCAGCATAGGATTCTGGAGTGTGGGGGAGGGGTCTATTGGTTCTTTGCAGTGTGTTATTTCAGTTGTCTGATAGTTGATAGGTAAAGTCACAGGTCTCTTTCTAGAATATCCTCTCTCTGAACGAGGACCATTATTACAATTTTGGCCTGCAATACCTTCTGGAAGCCCTGTAAGAAAATGTCCCCCCACCCCACCCCACCCCCCCAAAAAAAGGGGACATGTTTTCCTTCTTCTCGTGACACAGTCTGAGCTGAAATAGTCGTCTGTGGTGTCATTAGTAGCCAGGGTCCCAACAGCAGTTGAGAGAGCTGCGTCTAGGGGTTAGCAGAATTTTGCTCTACCCAGTGGTCAGTGTACAGAGGCACTCCTACCAGCAGCCAAGTTAAAACTGAAGCACAGACGTTGGGGTGTATTTCAGTGGCAGTGTATGTGCCTACCCCATGCAAGGCCTTGGATTTACACTGCAAAACAAAAGGATGTAGAAGGCAAGAGCTTACTTATAGCGGTGCTGAGAAAGAAGTAAGACATTTAAGACCTTCAGAGATTCAAGTTGATAGACAGAGACAGATAACAGCCTGGAAGGCAGTTGATTGTCCAGTTGTGGGAGGGATGTCAACTTAGGAGGGGTTAAGATGGAATGCTGTCAGGACCTCATTGGAGCTCACAAGCTGGGAAGTTGTAATAGCTCCAAGAGGAAACAGTGGCTAACTATCACTTCTTCAGAGAAGAAATTCCATAAGGGACAATTTCCATTATGAAAAGCAACATTTTGAAAAACACGTGTTGAAGATTAAAATTATATGTCAATCACCCAAAGCCAGAAACAGCCAGGTTTGGGAACTGATCTCCATTATGAGTAATAGTAAGACAAAATGTCCATACTAAAGTTCGGGGCTCACCTCATCAGTAAACCAGGGTCATAAGGCCACCATTATGTGCAGAAACCGGGAGACTTCCAGGAAAGCAGCATGCTACCATGTCTGACACATAGCAACGGCAGTTATGTTTCTTTATGAATCAGTGAAAAAGGTCTCACCAGACATTATACCGGGGATAGGTAGGAAGACACATCAAGCGAGCAAACCCCTGATAGATATCACAGCACCAGAATGAAAGACCTGCGAGGTTGCTTTTAAGGGGGAACAGAGGAGAAAGCACCTTGGCCTGAGAACAAGCCGTGCTGAGCTCTGAGTCCCAGCTGTTTCCATCTCGTGGGATCGAGAGGCTCATGGGAAAAAGGAGCACCCCATCTCCATCATGACTGACGTCATACTTACAAATGGAAACACACCATTGTAAGATATGTGGCATGCGAGTCACTTGTTTTAATTATTGCTTTTTAACAGGTAGTGTAGCAATTGGGTGTCAACAGTGGAGATGCTTTCTGATTTTAATGTAGATTTGTTTTAATGTGGAAGTTGAGCTGCATAGACTGAGAAGGAATAGCCATCCTACATCATGATACCTGAGTCAAGTGAGGAGGAGGGAGATGGCTACGGACCCTCTCCTGACTCAGTCTTGCAGACCTAAGGATGAAGAAGTGTAAGCAATGGCCACAGTTTACATTTTCATTTGTCATGTGTATTTCTTTTTTCAGGAAAGTATGGTTGGGGCAGTAACAGGATTAAAACGTGTTGAGTATATATTGTGTCCAGAATACAGATAACCATTTTACACACATGTCATTTATTCTACAGATTGCCATACAAGAAAAAGCACCTTGCCAGTATTGTTCAAAACATTTGGGACTTGAAGCCAAGCCAGTAAGTATTTGGGTTTGTTTTCTGGATTTTCGTTTCTAAATCTGGGACACTTTTCATGAGGCGTTACCATGTTTGATAATAAAAAGTGTAAAGAAATTCGTGGTATGGTAGCATAGGACTGTACTCCCAGCACTTGGGAGGTAGAAGTAGGAAATTTTTGACTTCAAGGCTAGTCTCTGGGAGTCTGAGGGTAATAATGTCTAAGGAGACATTGTTTCAACATAAATATATGAAAAAGCAATAGATGCATGGCTAAGTGCTAGAGCACATACGGAGTAGGTCTAAGACCCTCCGTCTTGTCTCTACTATGTATTAGAAATTATGTGTAGGTAAAGTAGCTGACGTGAATTGCCCTTTAGAATGATATTTACTGAGAGAGTGTGCTTCATGACCACGGGCTATCATGATCAGATCTTGAAGTGAGACTGCATTAGAAGCAGCAGCACCAGACCACAGGCCGTTCCATAGGGCCACAAAGGGAGAAGGGGCCTTCCCTTCAGATCCCAAAGGACAGCACCATTAGGAGAGACAACATGATGAGGGTCTGAAGGAAAGATCCTTCGAATCCCTGAACAGAGGGGGGTTGTGGCCCTTACAGGTTTCTAAGGGGTGGCAGATCACAGGGCAGCCTGTGCCAGGAGGCAGGCACTAGGTGGGACTGTAGTTCAAATTTGCCTTGTTCCTGATCAGCAAGTGGGGGTGCGGGAAGACTGGGCTTGCTTTCCCCATGGTCAGAGTCACAGCAGCAGCAGGCACCTGCCAGGTCTTTGTCCTAAGGGACAGACTGCATGCAAGCTAGCATGACCTGATTTTTATCAGGGGTGTGTCCTGTGATCTAACACAGACAAGTAATAATAAAGAACCATCGACACATGAGTCACAAAGCTCCCCAGCTTGCAAACTGTACTGAGCTACTCTTGTCCCTCCCATCCTCCCTTTTCATTTTCCGTTCTTTCTCCCTTTCTCCTTCCTCCTTTCCTTTTCTTTTTTTTTTCTTTTTCTCTTGGACCCTTGCCCTTCCTTTCCTTTCCTCTTCCCTTTTCCCTACCTTGACTTCTCCTGTTAATGCTGGAAATCAAATTCAGAGACCCTTATGCTAAGATCTTGTCGCTATAACAAAATACTCTGTCAAAAGCTTCTTCAGGAAGGATTTATTTCAGGCTCACAATTTCAGGCAATTGTCTGTCACTGAGGGGAAGATAAGATAGTAGGAACTTGAAACGGTGGTCACATTAACCACAGTCAAGAGTAGAGAGCAATGAATTCATGCTAGTATTTAACTTGTTTTCTCCATTCTTATGCAGTTCAGAATCCCCTACATAGAGAATAGTGCCGCCCACAGTGGGTACTTCTTAGCTCAGTTATTATAATAAAAATACCCCCTCAGATATATCCGCAGGGCAATCTAATCTAGATAACCCATCATTGAAACTGTCTTCTCATGTAATTCTAGATTGTGTCAAGTTGACAATTAACAATGGTCATAGCAATCCCCACAATTAAGACATTTGATTGTGATATAATCATAGCAAATTTGACCTAAACTCACCTATATAGATATTTCTTATTGTGTTTCAGTGTCATTAAATTTATTATAAAGAGGCATAATTTCATTCTTTCCTAAACATTAACACAAGATGTCTTTACAGGGACACCATGTCGGCCTCTACAGTTGTATCTGTTGAAGTGATTATGAGCTCTGAAGTAACTATTAAATTACCAAAGCAAGAGAGTGAAAAGACTTCATTCCTGCTGGGCAGCGAACCTTGAGTTGGTATTGATTCATTGACAACAGTGATTTCTTTACTAGAAATGAGCCAGGAAGCTGACAGAGATCATCTTGGGTTCCCTACAGTGAGTTCGGTAGCTGTCATAATATTTTATGACAAGCTGGGGCTTCAGTTTTTAACAGCTTTATTAACCTGCCGTGCAGCATATACAAATCCATATCTAATTGATGTTATCACCTTATCACCAGTACTGTTACTTTATTGGTTGGCTCTCATTTCATCTTTGTTTTCTTGATCTTATTCAACAAAGCTGGAAAGCTGACATCAATCACGTTCGCCATCACCCCTCAGTATGTGGTTCCCACACACTTCTTCCCTTCCTGTCACTCCACACTTGGATCAGGAACTTCCCTTTCCTGGGCTATGTTGATTCAGAAAAGTGGGGATCCTGGAGTACAATGGAAGCTTTCCCTCTCAGCTCAGGTGAGCATAACTTGGGGTGCTGGGGTCCCAGACAAACTAACAACCACTAAAGCAATTCTAGGCCAATGGCTCCCGGGTCTCTTGCCACATGAATTTTAAGAATGAATTTCATGAACAGGAAGAGTGAGCTTAGAAAGGAGTTTTATAATACTACAGGTGGGAGCCTAGATGAAAGAAGGCAGAGTTCCCGTACAGTGTGCAGGGGGCCCGGAAGTAGGATGCCACTGAGGTGTTTATAGCACCTCCACCAGAAACCGAGGTGCGGCGAGGGATGGGAAAATGCACCGGTTTGTCCAGGTGCCTCTCTGTTCTGATCACGTCCTCACATACAGTTTCCAGTCAGGGATGATCATTTAGGGGAAGAGAGATAATAAACCAGTGAGATTTAGAGAAAACACGGTAATAAACTCCCTTCAGGCATTCCCAGCTTCTGCTAAGAACAGACCTGTTGACAGGACTAAGAACATTTCCAGCCTCTATCCAAGGATGAGTCAAAACTGTTCGTGTTTGGAGGCTCTGCCTGAACCTTTCTATCACCTGTATTCATCAGCGTCAACAGCTGCCTATGAGTGATGGGACAGCAGGCCTTTTTCATCAAGTCTATTCTCTAGCCAAGTGATTTTAATTTCGACCCAAGACAGACGTGGTGCGTGAGCTTACGCAGATGCCTTCCTTAGGTGCTCCTCACTGCAGGTTGAGGGGCTTACAGAGTCTCTCCCGCCTCACCAGCTCGCTCTCTGTTGTTGTCCAGACGTTTTCCTATGGGCTGAAGTCTTAGGTTGACGGGACTGTGAACTGATTGGAAGTCCTGGAATCTTTAGTAAATGGAACCTACTGGGAGAGAGGTCTTCGAGACCATGCCCTTGGAGAGAGCATTGGGACCCAGCTCCCTCTTTTGTTTTGCTTCCTGGTTGCCATGAGACAAGCAGCTTTGTACCATCGTGAATATACACTCCCTGTGATGATGCGTTGCCTACCCACAAGCCCCAAAGATACAGAACTAACAAACTGTGGACCAAACCTGTTACAAGTTAATCCCCCAGGGTTTAAACAGCAAGAGGACTAACAGGACGCTAGCATCATTGAACTTGAATTTTAGCTGTGCTCTGTTCACCATTTCTCTTCTCTAGCCTTTGGTTCCAGTTGTCCCCAAATGATCTCCCAACCATATCCTGGCTTCTGGCCACCCTTTAGCACAGTTCAGGTATTATTATCTCTTCAAAGAAACCCTGCCTCTCTACATGTAATCCTTATGCACCATCCTGCCCATGGCTATACCCATGTTCCCATGACTCAGGGAGCAAAATTAAGTCTTTACAGCATGTATTACTGTAACGATCACTTCCCTCATTACATTTTGGAGTCACCCTTGCATGAATATTTCATTATTAATATTGTATCATTAATGTCTTGTAAGTAATTTAATCTTAATTAAAATTTAAGGTTATCTTTCAAGGCACCAGGTTTTGTCATGGCAGCATCATTGTCATTGTATGTGTCCTTATATTTTATTCTTATTTGTTTCCCTCCCCAAAGTACCCCTCCAAATTTGTGTGTCTCTTTAGAACATTAGCTCATTATTTTAAGACATAGGATCTGAAAAAAAGAAGACCTGGATGAAAACACAATAGAACGAGATTTGATAATGATTCATAGTCAGTAATAGGGTGGAGGTGTAGTTCAATAGGAGAGTTAACTACCGTGTGCAAGTCCCTGGGTTCAATTTCCAGCCTGCATCTGAAAGGATGTCCCATCACACTAACAACAAGAGAAACACGAAGTACTGTCACCATGTCTCATCTGTCACCTGGGGGAAAAACCAAAGCTGAACAACCTATTCTGTGACCAGGTGACCACACGAACAGCCAAACAGGCATTCTCAGAAGCTGTGAGTAGGAATTCAAAATGATATAACCATTATGGGGTGGGAGAATAAAGGTCTATATGGCTTCCCCTTGAACCAACAATATCGCTTCCAGAAGTCTAGTCTAAAGATGTCGGCAAAACAGCTGCAGATGTTATACTATATTTTATAGCACTATGTGTATAAAAAATATAATCCAACATATATAATCTAAAAATATAATCAGACAATGGTTCTTTTGAGGAAAGAGTCTTTTCATAGAGAGATGCCAATACCTCAAACACAGTAATGAGGATTGGGAAGCCTCTCAGAGTAGAGAAGATTCTGCAACTGTGTACCAGTATAGAGTAGTCTGATACAGGCTTGAGTCAAAGGAAACAACACAGAAAGCCAGGAACACAACTCCAGTTGTGCACACTGGGAAACAGTTCTGTTTGGAAGGACCTCCGTGTGAGCATCTTGGTGTACGGATGTCTGTGTGGTCTAGTTGTCTCAGGGCAAGCACCCTGTATCTTAGGGGTGATCATGCTTTGTATTTTTCTTTCTTTGTTCCCTATAACTTGTCCCTCTAGGACATTCTTTAGAAATGCTGAGAAACATGGGCGATAGAGCCTGGTAGGCTGTCTTAGGACATTGTGGACAAGAGCCTTCTGATTGGTTGTAGGCAAACAAGGGGCAGAGGTGGTGGGATGCAGCTCTTGGGCATACTCCAGTTCTGTCTGCTCTAGGGAACTGGAATTCAGAACTCTGGCTCTGGAACATCTGCTCAAGTCATAAAGCATCCTTGGCAACCACCCAGCCAAGTTCACAGACAGGGAGAGCAGAGACACGGTCCTTGCCACTTACTGGTGCACTCACTGTTCTGAGGACATTCAGGCAGTAATTGCAGCAAAGAAATTTAAACTTCAGCCATGGCTTTGTCACACCGGGAGCCACTCTCTGAGACGGTGGGAAAGCGCATGGTCATCACAGGTGAGCAGAGCATGTCTTCATTTTCTCAGAAATCTTAAGTGGTCGCAAGTGGTCGCCCTCACATAAAGGGGCGACAGTGAAATAATCACATGACTGTGCCCGTCATGGATACATTGTAGCTATCAACAGGTCATTGTAGCCACTGTCAGTCTACCAAAGCTAACTTGGTAAAAACGAAGGTTTTCTACAGCATAATCATGATTAGTGTATGGAAAACTGCTTGGTGTTAATAAAAAGTATCGTGATCAAGGCTGGAGAGATGGCTCAGCAATTAAGAGCACTGGCTGCTCTTCCAGAGGTCCTGAGTTCAATTCCCAGCAACCACATGGTGGCTCACAACCATCTGTAATGGGATTTGATGCTGGCTCCTGGTGTGTTTGAAGACAGCAACAGTGGTGCTCATATAAAATAATAATAATAATAACAATAACAATAATAATAATAATAGTCTCTTGGTCAAATTTCCACTATTAGTGATTTAGATGTCCTACATCTTTTACAACTGAACCCATTTTATGGATAGTAATTTGAACAAAATTAAATAGGTTACTTTTAAAATAAATGTAAAATTCTAAGCATTATTCTATGTTTTTGTTGGTTTTTTGGGGGGCGGGGCTGGCTGGCCTGGAGCTCTTTCTGTAGACCAGGCTGACCTTAATTAAATTAATTAGTGTGCCTCTTGAGTGCCAGGATTAAAAGCTTACATATTACACTAAACAAAGAAAAAAAGATTGCTTTATTTTATTTTATTGTTTTAAAGAAGAAAGATGTGCTTTAACACTCATAAAATTGTTGGATTATATTTTATTCTTTTAACTTACACTTTCAATGATTTTGGCGCTCTCTCTCTCTCTCTCTCTGTGTATGTGTGTGTGTGTGAAGTTATAATCAAATCTAAAAACAAACCATAAAACATGACGAATTATGTCAAAGTCCTGCGGACACAAAGCAAATTTCCATCATATTTCCTTTATTTTATCTTTTTCCCCTCCCAATTCTAAGCATATCTAACAACCTTGCAGAAAACAATTCACTGCTCATTTATTGTGGGCGCATGTGTGTCTTTTATCACTGGTCTCATCCACTTCTGTCTTGTAAATCTTTTGGAGCCGACAGAACCAACTTTTCCAGTCTTAGAGCTTATGTGAAAGGTCTCCTTCGCTCCTGGCTTGCTTCACAACAGGCAGAGCATAGCAACCAGAATAAAGCCAGCAGCCCTTCACCCCCCCTCCACAGAACAGCTGGCTCAGGATGGGCGCAGAGCTACAGATTGTCCAGGTAACTTCAGAAGTGACAAACCAAGATAAAGCTGAGGCCTGTGTAAACAAACTGGCTTGGGCGGGTGTGAGTCTGCAGTAGTCAAGAACTCACATGGAGGCCTGAGGAATGAATGCTTCTGGATGTTCCCTCCTGTGTCAGAAATCTGTCCTACTGTCCAGTCTCTTTAACTAGTCTTTTAAAGGACAGGTAGGAGGGGTTGTCTGTGTTTTACAGGAAATTTATGATGTACAGAACATTTGCATATCCCACTACAGCTTCCTCAATTATCTAGTGTTGAGGGTTCAATCCAGGGCTTTGCGAACACTAAGCCCATGATTTAACCCCAGCTCTCTTCAGCTGAGAACTTTTCGTTAGCAGGGTAACTTGTTACAATTCCTGAGTCAATAGCAATGAATTATTATTAACTAAAATGTTAAAATGCACACTTTATTCAGACGTCCTTAGTCCTACCTAATGTCCTTTTCTATTCCACATGGCGTTTAGCTGCCACACCTCCCAGGAGTCCATGGGCTGTGTAAATTTATAAGAATCTTCTTGCTTAGATCTGGTCAGTTTTAGAGTACATATAGGTGTGTGTGTGTATGTGTGTGTGTGTGTGTGTGTGTGTGTGTGTTATTTAGGAGAGATATCACACAGGAAAAGTGACATTGTTGTACAAATATGTAAACCTGACTTGTATTGTGGATACTGACCATAGGTATCCCTTGGAAGTGGAAGTTGGTAAGTGATGATGTCATTTCTTCTCCCCTCTCACTACTGTGCACCCTCTACTTTTCCTCGAGGCTGAAGCATTTGCACACATTATCTGAAACACCTCTGCACCAGAGAGTTATCTCCTCATCGTTTCACTGATTCACCATTTACATTCATATGAACTCATGAATATTCATACTTTGGGCTCGGCTCGGATGCTAATCAATTGGTGTTGCAAAGTCGGTCCAGCTTTGGCTACTGTGCTCTTTCTGCTGCCCGCTGTGCCCACCTTGGCACACCGTGATGAGGAATAGGGCTGGTTGACTTATATTCTGCCTCCTCTCCCTCTGGCTCTAGTCCTAGAATCGACTGTTCTCTTTGTTTCTTTTATCAGGTGCCATGGGTGACCATTGGCTGTTGGAAGGTAGTCTCTTTCGGACAGTTAGAATGACAGAACAAGGAAATATGTCTGTACATGCTAACTTGCATCCATATATGCTAAGTATATATCTATAGATAATGCTGTGTATACACCAACCATCTGTGTCTATATTAAGCTCCGGATGAGTAAATGGAGTGTGTGGACAGGCTCTCTCTATGTAGTCTAGGCTGACCTTGAACTCACAATCCTGATTCTTTTAGCCTTCTTGTAGTCTATAACTGCTTTCAGGACTGTCTCTTTCCCTGGGTTCATGGCTGGCTAAACTCAGGTTCTTTGTGGCTGTTCTTCTCAGGTCCCTTTGTCAGCTCACTTTTAAACACTGTTCCCTTCTAACATGATGCCCACCCAATGCCCTCTGACTTGATTTCTTTCTTTTTATTTCAATAATTTATTTATTTTTATTCTCTTTAATCTCAATTGAAGACCACTCCTTCCTCTATTGTCAGTCCTACCCTTACACCCCATTACTACCTCCCCTTGTCTGAGGAGAGGTAGTAACAACCCCCGCCCCGCGCCCGCCTTGGGTACCACCCTACCCTGGACATCTAGTTCCAATAGGACTAAGCACATCTTCTCCCACTGAGGCCCAACCAGGTAGTCCAGGTAGGAGAAGAGGATCCAATGGCAGGCAACAGAGTCAGAGACAGCCCCCACTCCAACTGTTAGGGAACCTACATGAGATCAAGCTGCACACCTGCTACATATGTGTAGTGGGCCTAGGTTCCACTATTCAAGGCTCTTTGGTTAGTGGTTCTGTCTCTGTGAGTTCCCATGGGTCTAGGTCAGTTCACTCTGTAGGTCTTCTTGTGGTGTCTTTGACTCAATCCTATTCCCAACTCTTCCATAAGACTCCTCGAGCTCCACCTGATGTTTTGATTGTGGGTCTTTGCCTCTGTTCCCATCGGCTGCAGAATGAAGCCTCTTAGAAGACAGTTATGCTAGGCTCCTGTCTGCAAGCATAGCATAGTATCGTTAATAGTGTTAAGGGTTGGATCTCTTACACGGCATGAATCTCACGTTGGGAGCCCTCTGATTTCTACAGAGGGACAAAATGAAACTCTTCCCCACTGATGACCCACTCCAGAGGAGTCACTGTCTTAGCAAAACCTGTAATTGGATTTGAGGCCTGTGAGGGCTTGTGGGAAGAACTGCCAGTCTCTTTCTACCAGAGCCACCAGGCTGACCTTTTTCATAAGGCTTCTGCCTTCCTCCCCTGCAGGCACTGAGGTGGGCCGGTTACTTCTAGGGCATCTCCCTCCTTTCCTGCCCCTTCCTACCGTCCTGTGACCCTGTGAAGTTTCAAAGCTCTTCCTTTCTCTCTCTCTTTGTAATTGAGCCTTTATTTCCTTTCGTTAACACTATTTTTATTCTTTGAGAATTTTATACAATGCATTTTGAACATATTCACACACACTCCCCAATAGCTTTGACATTTCTTCCTTTGTGTTTCCTTTCCTCTAACAGTCCAGTCTGTGTTGCCCAGCTAGTTTGGGGAGTGGTTTTCTGTCCTGGCATGCAGTTGACCTACCAGGGGTCACAGCACCTCAAAAAAAAAAAAAAAAAAAAAAAAAAAAAGCTGACTTTCCTCTGCCAGCAGCTATTAAATGTCAGTAGCTCCTCTCTGCTGGGTAATTAACACAGAGACCCTTACCTGGTCAATGAGAAGATAATAAGAGACTACGGAGAGCTCAGTCCTAAAGTAAGTCTATTTTCCTTTCCTCTCCTTCACCGAGTCACGCGGGGGCTGTTTCTAACCCTCAAGATGAGTTTTAATCTTGTGTCTAACAGTAATTCTTTCCCCTGGGGTCATTCTGGCCACTTCCTTTGGCTTATCTCTGAGTCTCAACTGCAGTGTGAGAAACGTGCTTCCCTCCTCACTGCCATTCCATTCACGCCCAGGATCCACATCTGTTATTAACTGGTCCTGTGGGCAAAACTTCCCCAGCCAAGTACGGCGTGCCCTTACAGCTCCTTTAGCCTCTGTTCTCGCAAACTCTCCTCATTTCTAGCTACTAGGGTTAGCAGTTTTTCTTCTCCAGCCCCCTTGCTGAATTGTCCCCTACATGTGTAGTATGGGTTTTGTTGGTTTCCAGTCTGAATACGACCTCAGATCATCCTCCTCGCATTTCCCAAGTCATTTTTTTATTGTTATACATTAAATTGTCACTTTATAAATGTTAGGGTTTTTTTTGGGAGGGGGCAAACTCTTAAGGATACCTTAAGTATATCTACTGCACAGAAGCATACTGAACAGTTTTAACTGACTAAAAATTCCCTTTGCCTCGTTCATTTTTTTCTCTTTTCTTGCATTCCTGGCAACTGCTGATAGTTTTACTCTTCAGTCTTGCCCTCAAGCCAGAGTTAGGTAGGAGGATTCCCTTATCCCACAGGTTTAGGACCACCCTATCTATTTATATAGTTTATAGACAAAATGTGAAACCCTGCCTGCAAACCAAACAAAAATGTAAAATAAGCCAGCAAGCAAGCAAACTCCCACACTCGGAGGCATGTATTATAACCTTGCCCGTTCTATAACGTCCCAGAGCTGGAACCACACCCTATGTGCGCTTGTTAGACTGGTGTCTTTTTTTCATTACACGAATAAAAGGGCTTTCATGGCTCAGTGGCTGATTTTTTTTTCTCCCCAAATTACTGAATAATATTACTCTGTAAAGCAACTCTTCCTTTTGCTAATGCATTCACCTTTTAAGGGCTCTTTTCCAGGCTGGGGCACTTGTGAATGGAGCCTCTATAAACATCTGTGTTCATGCTTTTGGCTAGATGTATTTTCAAGTCAATTTCAAAAATCTCTAGCTGCGTAGTTTGTGCATCAAATCTTAGCTTCTGTTCTAATTAGCTTTGCATTGCTGTGATAAACACCGAGACCAAAAGCACCTTGGGGACGGGAAATGATTTATTTGGATTATATATCCAAGGTCTTATTCCATCACTGAGGGAAGACAGGGTGGGAATTCAAGGCAGGAACCTGGAGGCAGAAACTGAAGCAGGGAGCATGGAGGAGTGCTGCTTACTGATTTGCTCTCCATGGCTTGCTCAGCCTGCTTCCTTACATAACTGAGAACCACCTGCCCTGTGCTAGCACAACTCACCCTGGTCTGTGTCTCCCACATAAATCAAGAAAGTGCCCTACAGACGTGCCTACAGGCTACTCTGATGAATCAGTTTCTCCACTGAGGTTCCTCTGCTCCGAGCTAACATCCGCACACACCAACAGAAAGTAAAACAAACCACAACAAAAATCCAACCAGTACAGCTTCGTAAGCAGTGGCCCAACTATCTTCTAAGTTCACTCTGCCATTTTGTGTGTCCATTAGCCGGGACACACATTTAGCTCTCGCGTCCTGGTAAGCACGTGGGACTCCGTTATTTTTTCTTTTAACTATCTTAGCAGATGTGCAGTTGCTCTGTGAATTCATAATTCTCTACCAGTCAGCAATGCTACGCATATTTCCATATAGTTAATTGCTGTCTCTGCCTTCCTCGGTGTCATAGAGTCAAGTTTGCCCAATTTACAGTAAGTGGGGGCAGTTTTGGTTTCTTATCAGTGAGTCAAGAATTTTCCATGTATCTTGGATAAATTTCCTTTATTAAACCACTGTTGCATAAGATCCCGTCCAGTCCTCATGGGACTTGTCTCTAATATGCTGTTAATTTATTACCAAACCAAAGAGCGCACTGTCAGGACTGAAAAGATGGCTCTGTGGTTAAGGGTACTTGCTGCTAAACTCATTAACAAAATGAGCAGTTTGCTCTTGTTGGGCGAGAGCCACTGTGGAAGGGGGTGTAGATTCTGGACCACTGCAGAAATGCTAGTTAAAATAGGACCTAAATAACCTGCTTTCCAGTGAGACCCTGGTGTAGTTTTAATGAAAACCTGTTCTCCAAAATGACCTCGCCACATACCGTTAGGTACATGGGAACCATAAGAAAGGAAGGCTGCTGAAGCAAGACATGGATCTCAGGAGCAGATGCTCTAAGTACAGATGGGATACGATGGGCTCGGGTAATTTTCAAGGATATATACCCCACTCTCTTGAATCGAGGCACTGCTAGTCAGTAGCACATATTGAGGGTTAACATAGACAGTCCAAACATAGTCATCTTCTCCAAAAGTCCCATAAATGACCACATTGCCAAGGGCTGTGACTGACAGCCAGAGGTCTGGTTAAACCTTTCGTCTTGTAGGCAATCTTATAGGACGTGGCTAATGAGAGGGTTCTTAGAAGTTATCTTCCTTCAAACCAGGTGTGTGCCTCCAGGACAGGTCGATCGGCACCTCATGTCGCCCCTTCAGAAGTGCAGTGTTCTTTAGAACACTGGAGTTCACCAGTCAAAGGGGAGTTCTATCCTGAAACCAGGGGGGTAGAGATTTATTACATACTGGAAAAGGTCCATCCAACCGGGTAATCTGCGAGTGATTAGAGACTTGAAAACTCAAGTAATGATGAATTGTTCATGTCCAAAGAACCTGTATATCATACCACTCTCAGACCCCAAAGTTGTAGGTTTTATGGGTCATTCAGATGACAGGAACACACCTGTTTTGACCCTGTATGGAAGATGATATCCCAGTTAAAAAGAGGACAAATAGGACACCTAAAAGACCAGTTTCACTAGACTGATACTTTAAACTTATGTAATACATTTAACAACCAGATAGTTTAAAATAAACTTTGACATAATTAGCCAGTTTGTTTTGTAATTACTAATCCTAGACCTTAGAAACTTTAATATCATGTATAATATCTTTAAGTCTCATTCTCTATACACTTTAAATAACTGACTCAGACCTTTATAACTTGTAAAAGCTTTCTAGTTTATTATATATCCATGTTGATCTATATCTAGTCTATGTATTATTTTTATCATTTATCCTTGTAACATTTTTTAAAATACCATGAGATTTTACAGTCATACAGAAAGATCTCCTCTTCTGTTTTTTATGTAACATTGACTGGGATGGCCTGTATTGACATTTCATTTTTTAATATTTATTTGTGATTGTTTAAGCCAGATAGTAGACAGTAGGAAGGTTGCTGCTGTTAACATAGAGGAGATATGCAAAGGTATACACATAAGTTATTCTTATCTAAAGGGAGGGCAATTCTCTCAGAGGAAATATGTATTCTGGAGGGGAAGCAATCAACTCGTTAAGACCTAGCCGTGCTGACCCAAGCTCTTCAGTGGCGGCAGCTATAATTATCCTTTGATTTTCTGTGAAATCTCTCTATCTCAGAGCGTTAGCTCTCTTTGTTAGTGTGAGTGCAATGTATAGTGTAAAAACTGTATCAGAATCAAAACAAACATTAAAATGTAAACATTTTTTTTAGCTCAAAGAAGCAGAGCCCATAAGTAAATAAACAAACAAAAGACAGATAATCAAAAAATAATGGCTGTTCTTAAAGAGGACCTGAGTTCCTTTCCTAGCATCTACACGGCAGTTCACAAGCCTCTATAACTCCAGTTATGGCGTCCTGTGACCAGATACTGCACACATCTGGTGCACACACATATATGCGAACAAGACACTCACATGTGTAAAGTATAATTAAGTAATCTTTGGGTTAGGGACACTGGCTACTCTTCTAGAGGACCCAGGCTCAATTCTAAAAACCCACATGGAGGGTAACTATCTGTAACTCCAATTCCAGGGGATTTGAAGCCCTCTTCTAGTCTCTGGGGACCCCAGGCATATGTATAGTACACAGGCATACGTGCTGATAAAATGTACGTACATAAACATACCATTATATCTTTCTTTTTTAGATAGATCATTGTGTTTCCTAGGAGACCTACAATTTTATATTTTCATTTAGGTCTCTGACTGATTTTGAAGCTATTTTTGTCCCCATTACACTTTGTATTTCCTGCAGTCAATCCAGTTCTTCCTTTCTTTAAGTCAATGTTAGTCACTGTCACTGCTGACAATGTAAGAAGAAACTTCTTGGACACTTGAGATCTTTTTGAATTTATCAGTCCATACTCAGTTTCCTATACACTCACCTACATTCACACACGTGAACACACATGGCAAACACACAGTAAAGCAATCACTTCACTGAGCCAGCTCCTAAAACCTTTTTTCTAACATTTACTTTTATTTATGAAAAACAGAATTAGCAAACAGGCACATAATTCGTATTAATGACATGAGCTTTAAGGGCTTATATGTAATATAATGAATAATGTATTTAAGCTAAGTAATATTAAAAAATCACTTTAGTTATTTTGAAAGGATGTATAAATCTTTTCATATTAGCTTTTGAAATTTCTACTATGAATAAAATGTATGCCAATGATCTCTTACCTATCACCCACATTCAATGGCTTTCAAAATTTTGCCATATTTAGCCTATACATTGGTTTCTTTTACCAAAATATTTTAGAGCAAAATACAGATATAGCATTTTTGCCTCTCTAAAAGTTATGAAACTATTCTTACATAACCTCAGTCCCGTGATATCAGTTAATACAATTAGCAATTATTCTTCGACATTGTATAATAACCACTCCATAAGTAAATTTTTCTAATTGTCATTAATTGTAGTTTTAAGGGCTGGGGAGACGGCCGAGTGGATAAAGTGCTGGCTGAGCAAACATGAAGACCTGAGTTTGGATTCCCAGCACCAGGCTTGGGGTGGACATATATAACACTAACACGTGTTGGGTGGATAGAGGCGCATAGGTCTTTGGAGCTCTCGGGGCCACTAGTCAAGCCAATCAGTGAGCTCCAGGTTCAATGAGAGATCCTGACTCAAAAGCAATAAGGTGGGGCTGGAAAGATGGCTTCCCTGATAAAGTATAAGGGCGAGGCCCTGGGGCTAATCCCCAGAACCCATGCAAAACCTAGATCTATTTCTTGAGCATCTGTAATCCAGGCCCTTATAGGGTAATGAAGCCTGGCAAAGCCTGGAAGCTAGAAATCCTGCTAGCCTAGTGGGCCAGCTGTCCCATGAAAGGAAAAATCACAAAGAGGTGCTGGCTCCAAAAAAGGGGAAAGGCAAGAGCTAGCACCAGAGGCTGTTTCTGACTTACACATGTGTGGTAAGGCACGTGTGTACCTGCATTCACACACTTAAATGCAGGTGGTAAGCACACACACACACACACACACACACACGAGAGAGAGAGAGAGAGAGAGAGAGAGAGAGAGAGAGAGAGAGAGAGAGAGAGGAGAGAGGAGAGAGAATCAGGTGGAGCACTCTAGAGAAAGGTACCCAGCATGGACCTCTGACCTCCACTTGCCTGTCACACACAAACACAAATGCATGGCACACATATATCTCCATAATTGATTATGAGAATAGGGATCCAAAGAAAGCCTGCCCGAGGTGCACAGCTCACCTCTACGTCTTTTCAAGGCTTGCAGTTGTCTGTCCTTTCTCCCACTACTTACTAATTGCGGCAGAAACTGGCTTGAGTGTCCATGACAACCATCTCACATCCTAGGCTTGTCACTTGCTTCCCTGATATGTCATTTAACTTGGCACTTTATCCTATGTAAACCGAATTTGCCTCTAGAGCTCCAATTACAACCAGCTTCAGCTCTTGAGGAATATTAGTTATGCTGTCATTTACATCTTGAAGATCCTCCACATGTCCAAGTGAAAGATCCAGTCTATGGGGTGGCACCATTAGGAGGCAGTGGAACTTTTATTTCAAATATCAAATCAGTGGAAGAGAAAAACAAACTTAGAGGTATGCTCACATAGCTTCAGCTGTGCAAGTTTTGGCAAAGACTGTGTAAAAAACATAACTGGGTATTTACAGATAGAATAAAATTGGATTCATAACACAAAATCAATCAAAAATAGATCAAAGACTTCAACTAAATATTGAAAATTCTAGAATGTAGATTAAATACTTGAAGGTATAGGTAAGATGTCTCTGGAAAGAACTCTAACAGCACGAAATAATCTTATAAATTCACAAATAGGATCACATGAAATTGAAAAGCTGCTTCTGTACAGTAAAAGAAACAACCACCAGAGAGAGAAGCAGCCTGTGGAATAGCGTGGAGTAGGGGAAATCTCTCAACCACTCATCAGAGGGAGAAAGAATTTTTTTAAACATTTAAAACCCAAATAACTTTGATCAGCTAGCCTGAATAGCCTAAAGAACTGAATAGACAGTTCTTAGAAGAAGAACTACAAATGGCTGATAAATACTTGAGAAGTATTCAACATCTTAGCCATCAGGAATATGCAAAATACCATAGTCTTTGTTGGGGTGGGGGAACATACATGGACGCTAACGCATGAACATGGAACTCAGAGGAAAACCTGCAAAAGCTGGTTTTCTCCTTCCACCATGCGTGTCCCAGGGATTGAACTCAGGTCTTTAAGCTTGGTGGCAAACACCTTTGCCCGCTGAACCGTCTTGCTCACCCAAGTTTTGGTTATTGAAACAGGATCTCCCTGGGTTGCCTATGGAATTAATATGGAATTCGTTACGCGCTCTAGGCTGGCCTGACTTTGCAAACTTCCTGTGCTCCGTCATGAACTGACACTTTCTGCCTCAGCCTCCCATGCTAGGATCACAGATATGTCCCATCATGCCTGGCTTACAAATACATTCTTTACAAGATTGTTTGTCTCATGAATTTCCACTTGACCCAAAATAAAGCTAGGTATTAAACAGTGAATATGGGACACTAAAAAACCCCTAAGCAGCGTATGCTGTGGTTGCGTACCTATAGTCTCCATCACACCACTCCTGCAGAAAAGAGATTGGAAGAGTATCTGAGCCCAGGGTTTAAAAAACAGCCTAAGCAACATGGAAAGGCCCAGTCAGAAAAATTCACGAATAATCAACTAAGTACAGAAGCACAGGAGCAGACGATCTAGTTTAACCTGACATTGTTCCTGAAGCCCCCACTATTCAGAGTTCAGAACTGCGGAATCGTTTACCCAGCCTAGTTCACAGAGAATGGAAGCCTCTGCCTGGCCTCTTGTGTCCGGGTTGTTTGTGTGCATAATACCCAGACTGCAGGCTTAGTAAAAAAGCTAACACATTTAGTCAGCCATAGTCTGTGTAGGAGGAAACCAGTGTATGGAAGGCAGGAGTACTGCAGCGCTCCCCCTTTCTAAAAGGGTGGCCATTGCATATGACCTGTGTTAGAAGCAAATAAGCCCCAGAAGCCTCTAGGAAAGGGGCAGGAGCTAGTGTGCTGGGAAGGGGTAAAGGAGACCCAAGTGTACATGTAATTTTCAAGAGTATTGCTCCATTAGCCTGAGTTTCAGTCCTATTTATTCATCTCTTTTGCCCTGTGAAACTGTCACACTAATAGTTATGTCTCAAATCCAATTATTTTAAAAATAGAACATGACTTCACACAGAATTGCCGGTGGTTTCCTGTTTGAGGAAGGAGCGAGACAGCTCTCCTGCTACACACACATTTGGCTTAAGTCTCGGGACTTCAGTCCACAAAGGAAAGAGCTCAGATTTCCAAAACGGGATTCACAACGAAGGCTCATACACACTAATGAGCTGAGACGCCAGATTGGTGAAGCTGCATTTTATTTGTTGATATTTAACTTATTTTATACTGTACTCGTCCTGTTGGCATAGTATGTAATTTGCCTTGAGTCATTTGTGCTGTCACTGGAATCTGTGCACAGTGTTCAACTTCTTACCACAACTCTTTGACCAGGGACAACTAAATAAAATAAAAATAGACACAAGGCTGGGGCTGTAGCTCAGTGGTAGGACATTTGCCTAGCATGATTGATAATCCAAGATCCAGCCCAAAAATGGAAAGATGAGGAGGAGCAGGGGGCGGAGGAGAAGGGGGAGGGGGAGGAGGAGGGGGAAGGGGAGGAGGAGGAGGAGGAGGAGGAGAAGGAGGAGGAGGAGGGGGGGAGGAGGAGAGAAAAATTAACAACTTAGTTGGAAATTATTTTTTGATGGGATCCGAGAAGCCGTGCCTTTGAAGCAAGCTTCTGGCTTTCATAATGACACCTGATGACATTTTTTACTCTTGAGGTACTTACTGTAAGACCAAGAGCAGTGAGCTCGTATACTTAATATTTTTCTCCACAAATTTTTCTTTTAGTAAGACACATTATTAGTTTTACAAAAACCTAAGTACCACACCAAAAGACATTACCTGGGGAGTGCCTGCAATTCTAAGTCAATCGCTACACCTTAAACTGCTGACCTAACCATCACTGATGTGATTTGTTGCCATGGAGCTGAGCAGCATTGACCCAACCCTAGGGGGAGGATGTCTATGGACAAGCTTTTTTGCTTTTTGGTTTTTAAGAATAAATAAACCCCATTATTATACAAGCTAAAGGAAGGGAGGCGAATTCACCTGCCTTTCTGAACCTTTTTCTTGATTTTCCCAAGTGGATACCTTGTAGGTTTTGATGTGTATTGTTTTTTAAGATGTATTTATTTCACATTGTGAGTGTTTTGCTTGCCTGTACGGCTGTGTACTGTGTGCACACTTGGTACTGATGGAGGCCAGGCCAGAGGAGCCCTTTTGAGTCCCTGTAACCAGAGTTACAGATAGTGGTTACAGCTGCCATGTGGGTACTGGGGTCAAACTTAGATCTCCTGTAAGAGCAGCACCTCTGGTAACCACTGAACCATCTCTTTGTTACTCCTCACCTTGTAGGCTTTATAAGAACACTGCCCAATCATGGAGAAACACACTCATGTGATTAGTTTAAATGAACAAAGCATTCCTTGGTTGACACTATGTGCTGGAAAGCTTGTTAGTAAAATACAAAGACACACAACGTTTCTACTGAAGAAGTAATGACTGAAAATCAGATATTGATTTGAGCCTTTGCTCCTAACCTTCCTGTATTAAATAATAATACTTATTTAATATGAACTTGGTCACTAAAATAGAGAAAATAATTATCTGGGAGAGGAAAATGCTAAGGTGAAGACACACAATACAAAATCTAACAACAAACAAACAAACAAACAAACAACAACAACAAAACTAGGAGTTTTTTTCCCTCTTTTACTTTTTGAGACAAGGCCTCATGTGTAGCCTTGAACTCACTGTGTCACTGAGCTACTTTGAACTTCTCATCCTCCTGGCTGGGCCTTCTGAGTGCTTGCTGTGCAGGCATTGTCTCCCATGCCTTGACTGTATGTGGAGCTGTACAAGGCTGGACCGGCACTCTTCCAGCACAGCCAATGTTCCAACCCCTCCTTTCCCCTTAAGAGCCAACCAAGTGCACTTTCTCTTTTAAAACCTGAAGTCCCACGCACTTTTTGTTTGTTTTGCGACAGCTGGCTATGTCCTGGAACTCTAAAGATCTACCTGTCTCAGCCTACCAAGTTCTGGGATTTAAGCTATACACCACCACATTCGACCTTCCTAAGTATTTTTAATGGGCAAAGGAATGGGGAAAAAAAACCAAACCCTAAGATGATCTAAGCTACTGGTTTTATGTCCTCCATGTGACTTCGATTCCTGCAAGCCTACAAGCCCAGCTGTAGCCAGGCTTCCAGTGGTGCCTCTGGTCTCCTCTCAGGGTTCACACAGAGTAGAGTACAGGGGACTCAAACAATCCCAGTTCGCTGTACACCTACTATGTGACCTTGGACAGGATGTTATGTCCTGCAGCACCAGTTATCATCTGCAATAAGGTCCTGAGCTAATCGTGCTAGCACGTGCTGAGCTCTGAGTACATGTTGACTTGTCTATCATCTGACACGTATCACTAGTGACTCACGTGAGCACCTGACTATCAGGCCCGAAGATAGATGATTTGTGATGCTGTTAGGGACTTCACAAATACATTCCTTACCATATGATTGCAAGAAGATGGAAGGAAAACAGACTCCATTAAAATATCTTAGGAAAGAAAGGCAGGCTTTAGACTCTTGGTTGATGGAAATCCTCCCGTCTTCTAGTCGGGAAGAATACGGCGATGTCTTTAGGGTGTTCAGGGTGAGATGACATCTCCTATAGGCAACATCTTGCCTCCACTCTGGATCCATTTCCTTTCTTTCTTTTCTTCCGGGGATAAAACCAACACATGCAGAACCCTATGTGCTGCCCGTAATCCCAGTCAATTTCAGTCACAGTGAGGGATAAGGAATAAAACATCTTGTCTTGCTAGCCCCAGTTTCTGGAAATTATCTCAAGACAGGTAGATCCTTTCCCCACACCTATTAAAAGTGTCAAAAAGGCTTTATTGACCACAGTTAATGCCTTTTCAAAAAGCATACCCCATGGATCATCTGTCAGGGATAGACTGCTGACATTTTCAAGAATATTGGCACTGAAGGAGATGTCAAATCAGTGAAGTGTTTAGATCATTTATTTGGGGTAACACTTTCCAAAGTAAAGATAATTTGTGGGTAAGCACACAGTAGCAGGAATTAAAGTAGCAATGTACCATGGTTGAGGACCAAGGGCATATGAACTTTATTGGTTTTTTTTTCCAGTGTAATCTCTTAAATAAAATTATAAACTTTATTGGAGGTCAAAATGCAGATGTTGGCCCAGCAGAGCATCACAGAGGACAAAGGCACTTTGTGAAGCCTGAGGGTGTGAATTCCATCCCAGGAATGCAGATGGTAGAAAGAGAGGCCCTATCTCCACAAGCTGTCCTCTGATCTCCTTGCATAGGCACACACACGTGTGCGCGCGCGCACACACACACACACACACACACACACACACACACACACACACACACGAGTGAACAGATGTAAGAAAAATAGGAACAGCAGTATTATCTCCCTGTGAGTTAATATAAAAAGGATTAATTTGACTCTTGCAGCCTGGGGTTTGATCTTATTAGTCTATAATCCTGTCCATTTTACCCTAGGAACCGATTAATCATTTATTTACTAAAAAGTAAATGTGTGTATGTATGTGTGTCATATATATATATATATATATATATATATATATATATATATATATAGAGAGAGAGAGAGAGAGAGAGAGAGAGAGGAGAGAGGAGAGAGAACACAGATATGTTTTAAGAACTGTCAAAACTGGACGCAGGAGAGATGGATCAGCAGTTAAATGTACTGGCTGTTGTGCAGAGGACTAGGACCTGTTTTCCATCACCACACGGAGGCTTATATCTATCTATAACTCCAATTCCAGAGGATCCGGAACCCTTTTCTGGCTTCCACGGGCACCAGATGCACCTACACACAGTACCCGTGTGTAAATGCAGCTGAAACACTCATACATAAAATAAAAATGAATGAACCATGTTTAGAAACACTGGGGTTGTACGTGTGGCTGTTGTAAGTGACTTAAATATGACTATCTGTAATAAGCTCAGACCCACGCCTGCACTTGCACTACCTTTTCCTAAGGGCCACTCTCCCCTTCCACAATGTTAAATGTACTCTGCTGTGTGCTGACCCATCCGGAAAGCTGCTTCTGCTCCTGTGACAAACAGGATATATGGGCAGATAAAAAAGTTCATTGAGAGGGGTTGGCTCATGTGATGGCAGATGTTGAGAAGTCTTGTGACTTGTGGTCCATCTGAAAGTAGGAAAACCAAGAAAGCCGGTGTTCGTGACCAAACTAGGAAGGCAGCTGCTGGAGGGCCCCAGCAGGGAGCAAGCACGCCTGTACACAGCATTG
Organism: Rattus rattus; assembly: GCF_011064425.1. NCBI lineage: Eukaryota > Metazoa > Chordata > Mammalia > Rodentia > Muridae > Rattus > Rattus rattus. The sequence goes on along the minus strand of NC_046156.1, from coordinate 74,036,495 downwards.
GTTCTCTTGGGGCCCTCACACTGGAGGGTGTCTTCTTTGTTCAGTCTACCAATTCAAGTGCTAGTCTTTTGCAGACACCCTCACAGACATGCCAAGGAATAATGTCTACCAGCGATTGGAGCATCCTTCTCCCCCAGTCGAGATAGCATGCACGAGATCTCTGCAACAGACTCAGCTAACTGACATTAGAGCCATGCTTCTGCCATATGTGCACATGGTGGGAAACAAAGTTGCCCCAAGAACAATAGGGACTCTCCAAACTCTGCTACCTGAAGAGCACATAGGGGCCAACTCTATCACTCCTTAAAGTCTGCCTTATCTGTAACCAGAAGACCAGAAGGCTTGATTGACCTACAGTCCTTTGGGGTGGGGTGGGGGCTAGGGAGGAGTTTTGCCACATTGTCTCAGTTGGTCTTTAACTACTGACCTCAAGTGATTCCCTAATCTTAGCTGTTGTCTGTTTGAACTACACACAAGACTCCACTGTACCTGGCTCTCAACAGTTAATTTAAAAAGTAATCTAAAAATCCCATGATCTTTTTATTTTTCATATTTTTTGGGGTTTTCGAGATAGGATTTCTTTGTATAGCCTTGACTGTAGGGGCTGGACTCAAACTCAGATATCTATCTGCCTCTGCCCCTGCCCCTGCCCCTGCCCCTGCCCCTGCCTCTGCCCCTGCCTCTGCCCCTGCTCCTGCTCCTGCTCCTGCCCCTGCCCCTGCCCCTGCCCCTGCCCCTGCCCCTGCCCCTGCCCCCTGCCCCTCTGTCCCCCTGCCCCTCTGTCCCTCGGCCCCTCTGTCCCTCTGTCCCTCTGCCCCTCTGCCCCCCTGCCTCTCTGCCCCTCCCCCCCTCTGCCCCTCCGCCCCCCTCCCCCCGCCTCTGCCTCTGCCTCTGCCTCTGCCTCTGCCTCTGCCTCTGCCTCTGCCTCTGCCTCCCGGGTGCTGGGTTTAAAGGCAGACATGAGCCACCACGCCTGATCCACATTTTTTTAAAGAAAGAAATGGGAGCATTTTGCATAATTCAAATTAATGTTCATTATACTATTCTGTAAGTGGTTACATAAAAATGAGATCTACTTCTCAGCCCAAGGAACGATGATGCCAGTGACAGGATAAATAGGAATCTAAGTTGTCAAAACTTAGGCAAACAAAGCAAAGTGAAGAAAGGGAGATTAGTAAACGACTGCTGACAGCATTCCGGCACCATGGATTCTTTGTTCCTGGAAAGGAAATGATTCTGCCCACATCTCTTTTTGTTAAGATTTCTAGATTCTCAAGAGTTCAACTTACAAGCTAAGAAGCTATTAATGCCACTTTTGCACACACACACACAAAGTAGATAAGCTCATCGTACGAGCTAAATTAAAAAAGGAGAAAACAAAAACAAAAACAAAATTAACCCCCCTCCCTTCCCAAACAGGTGATCCCATGATCCTTGGCCCATAGCATTCATTTCATTTTCTGAGGATTTGGTGGCCCTGTGGAAGTCAGGCGACTCCCACTGCTGAGCTGCACCCACCCTTCCGTCACTAGTGTGTGGGCCCTGTGTGCATGCACTCTTTGAGAGGCCCATGTGTCTCCTGGAGAGCTGCCACGGCTTGTTTGCTTGGATACAAAACAAACAGCTGACACAAAACCCAGAGATTGCCTTTTCTCCTTCCCTCTAAGAAGGGGAGTATCCTAGACTCCCTGGGGTGGACCCAAAGTAAATCATAGCATATCATCGCGTTCAAGCCTCTAAGATAAAGATTGGAATGAGTTTGTGGGAAAGTCGTAGAAGATTTGTAAATTCCATCTCCTCTTTGGGGGAGTTGAGATCTGGCCAAATTGTGGACTGTATGTGTGTGTGGCTTTGTGTGAAGAAACGTAAGAAGCTGTTAGTGTTGATGTATGTTTTGTTCAGGAACCCCCATTATCATTGTTCCATGAATGAGTTTCTGCCACATGCATCTGCTGACCCTGGGAGGCCTGAGCCCTGGCTTCAAGAAGCTTCAGTTCACAGAGCAGTACCAGGGAGTGTGGATCTGCCTGTATGGTTTAGAGCTCAGGGATGGAGATGTCTTGGCCCACAAATCTTCGTGTGGAAGGCTTTCTTCTTTGCTCCCTTGTTGTAATTTTCTTTTAATGATCTCAGACGTCAACTCCAGCAGACTAAGAGGCTTACACATAACCTCCACCCTTTAATCCCTGCCCTGGAGAGGCAGAGGCAGGTGAATTTCTTCCAGCCTTATGTAGATAACAGATCTTAGGTCGGCGGGGCTACAGAGTAAGAACCTGTCTCAAAACAAAACAAAGCAAGCAAACAACACCAAAACTAAAAATACCCAAAACACCACCAGAGAAAAACATTATTTCCAAATTAGAGTAGGAATTTGTTCAGTTGTTTCCCTATAATGATATGACAGCAATTAGAACTACACATACAAAATAGCCACATGGTCACTATGCATCCCCTTCCATCACAGAGTGCCTTAATGAAGAGTGTTGGCAGGCTGAACCAGACATGATGTTGTGATTGTGCCCACAGGAAAATTATATATTGTGGGGAAAGTAAGAGCCATCTATTAATCTCTATCTCACAGTTCAGAGAACAGTTCCAGAAAAGAACTAAAGGGAAAAAAAAACCAAACCGCTTACCCCAACATGGCTCAAGGCAGGGGTCCACTCTCCAGAATCTAAACTCTATACCAGGTGAGTGGATAATATTTTGAACAAGTGACTCAAATGCAAAGCCTCTTTAAAAATGGTTTCTAAGCAGCGAGTCCAGCATCCTGCTCATCCTAGCAACCTAGAGAGAATCTTCTGCGTTCAGCAGGTGACTGGTGCTTTCTCAGCCCTCGTCTATCACTGCCCATGCTCATTTCTCCACCTCCTTTCTCTCCTGCAGTTCCAAAGGATGGAAGGACAAGGGTAAAGCTGCAATGAGAATCTCAACCCTTTGCTGGTCTCTGCTTCATTCCCATTGTTACTCAAGAGTACTTAGGGAATCTTAGAGATAGCTTTGAATTCAGTATCAGAACACAGCTGATTAACACACACACACACACAGAGACACACACACACACACACACACACACACACACACACACACACACTCGCCTTTGCAAGCAATGCAGGCCAGATTGCTACCAAAGACACATATGTTGTGATCTAAGTTGACCAACATTCCTGATTGGCTTCTGATGAAGTGAGTTTAGATCATTGACTTTTAAGAGTTAAAACGGGGGTTGGGGATTTAGCTCAGTGGTAGAGCACTTGCCTAGCAAAGAGAAAAAAAAAAGAGTTAAAACAGGAGTAAGTTGGCCACGTTAACACTGACCTTTGTTGCTACCCTGGCCAGGCCAGCCTCTTTGGCTTCAATGCTTCCTCTGGAAACCACTGAGATGAACCCAAGCAGGATGGGCTGGGATGGCCTTCCTTGGTGGTCAATAGGACTAATCTAGACCTAACTAACAACCCAAGTCACTGAGCACACTTGTGAGAGGTTGTATTAATTGCATCATTTGAGGTGGGAATACACACCTCAAATCCAGATCACTTAAAGTGTGAAGACTCAATTTAAATCCGAACCATTTAAGGTAGGAATACACCCTAAGTACCTTCTCACGTCAGCATATATAAAGGACAAGGAAGAAAGAGGATTTTGTTCTTTGTCCTTGTTCTCACTTCATTGGCCTTAGAGCCTACTTCTTCCAGATTCTGACGTCCAGCCTCATGGACTACACTGTTGCTGGATTCTTGGACTTTCTGTTGGTAGACAGTCATTGCTGGATTGGCTGGACTACAGCTGGTAAACCTCAATCCATACATGTATGTATGTTCTGATTATATTTATTATTTGGTTTACTTTCCTCATCTCAGCATCTCTTTTGGAGCTGCTAGTCCTCTTGATTGAAGACAATGTGTGTCAGCCCATCTATCCTTTTCACTGTAACTCCAAGGAAGGAACTGAAGGTACCCCAAACTGTCCAGAAATTCCAGCATAGCTTCATTGTTTTTAAGGTATCATGAGCTATTAAACTTAGAGACAAAACCCCCAATTTGTATTTTAATTTTTCTTTATTGTACTTTAATTGTTTCTGTCATGGGTTTGTCCAGTTTCTAGAACTAATAAATATAACACCTAAAAATGTCCGGTTCTGAATGTTTAGCTAAGAGGCATAACATGTCACAGGAGAGAACTTTTCACCCTGACCCAAACCTAGGAGGCTTGGCCTGTGGGGTGGACTAGGGTACCCTTCTCTGAATAGTATTGGCAAGTTAAAAACTGGGGTCATTCCATGGGAGCTGAAGGCAGGATGGAACGGTGTACTTACTATTCCTACGTTTAGAGGGTTGGTGCTGGCTGACCCAGGCTGCCCATGTGCGTTGCTTCTGCACCTGTGCTACCCCACCCTCATGGATTTCCAGCCCAGGTGGTACTCAGCACTCCAGCCTCTTAAGTCATCAAATCTGAAGGCTTGGCATGTAAGAAACTTAAGTTAGACCAGCTACCCTGTGAGTTTCAGTTTCTGGTACAACACACATACACACTCCTGGATTCTGACTATGAGAGACTCCGTACTTATGTTTCTCAATCTGGTTTATTTTGCCTTACAGTGTGATCTCCAATTCTATCAATTCTCCCCCAAATGACAGCAGTGCGTGCTAGTAACAATTCAATTGCGTTGCGTTTGTTTCCCATGTTTTCTTTAGATGTCTCTGTGTTGACGAACAGAGCCAGATCTTGGCTACTGTGCTCAGTGCAGCAGTGAGCGCAGGCATGCAGGTATGTCTGCGGTCTAACTTCCACTTCTGCAGCTAGAGCAAACGGTGGTTCTAGTTTTTGTTTCTGAAGAGCCTCTGTATTTATTTCCACAGTGACCACACCAGGCTGCATTCCCACCAGCACGAGCGAGGCCTAGCCTTTCCTCCTCACCAGAACTTGCCCCCAACGTTTAATGGAAGCCATTCTGACTAGATGCCAAGGATGCTCTGCCATACACTTATTAGCCCTCTGTATTTCTTCTCTTAAGAACTATCTATGTGTTCTTTTGCCTATTTTTGGTTAGGTGATTGGGGGAGGACAATTATTTAAGTTTTTAAATTGTCTATGAATTTTAGATATTAATTCTCTAGTGCACAGTTGGGAAAGGGTCTCTCCCTGTCTGCCTTCTGTCTCTTCACTCTGATAATTATTTCTTCTGCTGTGTAGAGATTCTACAGTTTCATGTCACCCCATTTTTCAGTCCCCAAGAGCCTTCCCCATGCTGTTAGAATCCTTTCAGAAAGTCCTTGCCAGCCTGCATCTTAAAGTGTGCTGCCTTTGGTTTTCCTCTGTTGCTTTCAGATCTGGTTGTTACGAGCTCCCTAGGAGATGGGCCGTATCTGACCCTCTTTTCTTCTCCCCATCAAACAATGTATATATAATAAACATAATTCAAAATGTAAACATCCTATGGCTTTGGGTTTTTTTTTTTAAAGATTTATTTAGTATATATAAGTACACTGTAACTGTCTTCAGACACACCAGAAGAGGGCATCAGATCCCATTACAGATGGTTGTGAGCCACCATGTGGTTGCTGGGAATTGAACTCAGGACCTCTGGAAGAGCAGTCAGTGCTCTAACCACTGAGCCATCTCTCCAGCCCGGTTTCTGCTTTTTTTGAGATGATATCTCTGGTAGCCCACTGGCTAGCTTTGAACTTGCTGTAGCAACTCAGCCTGGATTTGAACTTCTGATCCTCCTGCCTCCACCTCACAACAGGCTGTGCCCAATTTATTAGCTGCTCAAGTCATATAGTAACTGCTCCAAATCTTAAGTTTCTAATCTTCTGTCATGACTGTTTAGTGTACATTACTCCTGTTTGTGTCTAAGCTCCACGGCAAAGCACTGGAGAAGCCCTGTTTCTTTGTTGTAGTTCTCTTTCTTCTAGCCAGATGAACCAACTGCCTTCTAGCAGGCTTGACATCTGTCCCTGCCAACGCATTCAGGCAGATGTGCAGAAGTCACACCCAGGTTTCTTTTCCCTGCCTTGCCAAGGGAATAAATGGCATTGAGTTAAATTTCATTTCCAAATGTTCTGCGACACTTGAAAAATGTTGCCGTCTACGTGAGAATGCATGAAGCTGCATTTATAAAAAGAATTATCCCTGCAATAATGTCAGGCTCTCAAGAAATGTGTCGCCTACAGGTCTTCCTGACAGCGGGTTGCCTGGGAGTCAGGATTCCTCCTGTCCTTCGTTATGGCAAATCTTCCTGTGATATGCACATACATACATGGATTAATTTATCAACAAATATCTGTTAGGTTATGACTGCTGCTGCATTTGACATCAGCCAGGGAAGACAAAGAAATAGGAGGCACACTCACCCGGGACTTTCCTGTTCTCTTATTTTAGCATCAGTTCACCTTTGACAGGGTTGTTTAATTATTTATATTCTTGCAAAATTTGGAAGTCCCCGGACTGATTTTTCCCCATAATCCAGTAACTATATAAATTATCATCATCATGATGATAATACTTGGGAATGACTGTTACAATCCAGCTGAGGATTTAGATCTTATAGAAAGATAAATGATGGGGTACTCTGATCAGAAAAAACACGTCTACGTGTTTCTCACAAATGCACACACACACAGAGACATTAAATCATTGGTGGGTAGGTGACAGGGTAGGTGCACATCACAGTGACAGGGAAAGTGGATGGGCCCACAGTTGTTTGGAGCAGCGGATTTAGCCCAAGTGAATTCCCTTTGTAAATATCAGACTGAAATTAGAACGCTGTAATCTAAGAGCGCTTTGCTAGGTCGTATTGTTTTGTTACAGAATCATAGTAAACAGCACAAAATTTATAGTTCCCACCATTTTTATGCTTGCAGCAGTAAGCACATTTCACACTGTCGTGCAACTGCCATCACATTCTGTCTCCAGAACGCTTTCCCTGTGGAAAACTGAACCTCCGTCCCCTTCAACACTAACGATCCTTCCTCCCCCATGGCTCTGTGACTTTGGTTGCACTAAGAGCTTCATCTAACTGGAACCCTGCATCAGTGCCCTTAGTGATCAGGTTATCTTACTTAGCACTGTCCACAGAGGTCACCTGTATCATACAGCATGTGTCAGAATTTTCTTGTGTGTGGTGGTGGTGGTGTATGTATGTGCACATACTTGTGCATGTGTGTGCTTGTGTATGTGAGTGTGTGGGCCTGTGTGTGGAGACCAGAGGTCAATAGTGGGTGTCTTCCTCTATGTCCACCTTGTTTCCTGAGATAAAATCTGAGCATAGAGAATATTGATTTGACTAGGCTGGGCAGTAAACCCATGGGTCCTTCTGTCTGTCTGCTTCCCCAGGAATGAGATACATACAGGAATGGGGTACATACAACCATACTTAGCTTGTTACATGGTTGCTGGAAATTAAAATTCAGGCCTTCATGCTTGAACAGCAAGCACTTTACCCACTGAGCCTTCTCATCAGAACAGAAAATTTCTACCTTTTTAAGGCTGAATAGTACTCCATTGCATACTGTTATGGATTGAATTGTTCAACCCCAACCAGATTCTTATAGTCATACCCCGACTGAGATGTCTGTATTTGAGGCTTAGATCTTACAGTGTTTTTCTCAGGAATTACATTCCTTTTGCCACAGCAATTTAATATTCTTTTTCTTTTTCTTTTTTTTTTTTCCGGTTCTTTTTTTCGGAGCTGGGGACCGAACCCAGGGCCTTGCGCTTCCTAGGCAAGCGCTCTACCACTGAGCTAAATCCCCAACCCCCGCAATTTAATATTCTAATACCTCATCAGCAATGTCCTAGGCTGCAGCTTTGTTCTCCCCACAATACCTTCTCTACAATTCTTCTCATAACTCCATGTCTCTTCCACCTCCTCCCGTCCCCCCACCTCCTCCTCTTCCTCTTTGATAGCCCACTGTGTCTCGTTAGTACTTCCCATATGGGCATGAATATGAGGCCGTTCACTGGAGCAGAGGTAATCTCTCAGCAGTCACACACCCCAGAGAAAAATGACTCCTTCTCCATCGGAAGACATCAACTGCCTATTGCTTCTCAGCTGGGATGGCCCTCCCCTCCCCATGCTGGGATTTTGACTGGCTTGAGCTTGTTCAGATAACTGCAGTCCTTGTGAGTTTTTTAGTACATTAGCCTTTCCAAACCCAGAAGACAGTGTTTCACAGCATTTTCTAGCTATATTTATGCTATTCTCATCCCCTCTTCAATGGTAGGGGAAGTTGATAAGTCCGTCATCATTCCTTTTGAATGTCAACTTAGAATCACCTGAGAAGAAAGCATCAATTGGATTGTCTAGATCAAATTAACTTGTTGGTATGTCTAATGGCTTGTGTTGATTGTTAATTGAGGTGGGGAAGACTCAGCTTGTATGCAGGAAGTACCATTTCATGGGCTGGGCCCAGAACTATGTACGACTGAGTATAAGCATCAAGCAAGCCAGGAAAGATGCATTTGCTCTCTTCATGCTTGACTGTGGATGTGGTATGAGCAACTCTTGGAGCTCCTGCCTTGACTTCCTAAAGCATTGGACTTGTAACCTGGAATTGTAACCCTTTCTTCCCTAGGTTGCTTTTTCTCAGAGAATTTTATTACAGCAACAGAATGAAACCAGAACTGAGAATGGTACCAGGGAAGCAGGGCTGCTGCTGCGATGAATTCAGCCATGTTATTTTCTGGAAGAATGAGGAAAACTTTTTGGAACCTTGGGCTGGAAAATCAGTTGAATGTTGTGGGCAGAGCTTAATGACCTGTTCTTATAGAAGCTGGGAAGATAGGAAGTGCTGACAGTAGAGACCCAGATTATGTTCCAGAAGGGAACAAGGGCTTTGTTGTCAACTGGACTAGGGAATATTCATGTGGTGTTTGGCCTTAGAGATCAGTTACATGCTTATTCTGCTGGGGGTGATTGTGAAAGAGATCAACATCACTGAAATGAGGCCTTCCAGGATTCATCTGGACAAGAGGAAACTTTCCTCAGTGTAGGCACATAGAAGCCGATATAGCCATGCCCAAGGGCCAGGCTACACCTCAGGAGACCTTGGAAATATAACAGTCATCTAAGCAGTACTTGTTTTGAGGTCATGAAGAGTGCAAGACCAAGGGAGTCATAGAGAGTAACTGAGGCTTGCCACCTTGGTATGATTGGAGTCCGTGCAAAGGCCCCAAGAGGCCACTTGTTTGCATTGGAGCTCTCAGAATATTGAAGAGGCAAGAATTGTGGGTCATCTAGCAAAGATAGCTGCAGGTAGGAAATGGACCATGACCTCAGAGGGAAAGTGTATGCTATGGATGGCAGAGCTGGGTAGGCGAGGCTTCCCAAGCCATTTATGGCTCAGAAGATGAGCTCTAGATGCTGGACTTTAAATCACAGATTTGGTATTTACACTACTAGACATTGGGTTTTGCTTAATTGATAGTTTAGTGCTATGCCCCATTTCCCCCTTTTTGGAACAAGTATGTGACTTGTTTCTTATTTACAGGAGCTCACAGTTAAAAGACTTTTTAAAGTGTTATAGAATGAGCATGAGAGCTTGGGGTGGAAAATTACAATTTAAAGTGATGTGTCTACTCGTGTGTCCAGTTGTCCCTGGATATATTATGTACTTAGTTAACTTAAAACAACCCACAATGACCTGGAAAGAGAAACTCAGTTGAGGAATTATCTAGATTAGGTTGGCCTATAGGCATGTCTGTGGGAAATCGTCTTGATTGTTAACTGATGTAGACTCAGTCCACTGTGGGTGACTCAGTTTCATCAGCTGGACCCCGAAGCAAGCTGAAAGGAAGCTTTCATCGGTCTCTTCCTGCTCTTGACTATTAATACATCGTGACCAGCTGTCTCGGGTCCCTGCCTCTGTGACTTCCCTCCAATAATTGACTTAGAGCTCGGAATTGGGAACTAAAGCAACCTTTTCCTCCCTGAAGTGCTTTTTGTCAAGCTGTTTTATCACGGTAGAAATGAAACTAGGATAATGTCCCATTTAGGGCTGAGCAGCTGCAGTCACTCATTCTGAGCACTTAGACCAGTTAGGTCGCTTCATTAACCACTGTCTTCTGCAAAAAGAATCTTCCTTGACTAGTGTTGAAAGCAGTATGAATCTATGGCTATACAAAATGCTTAGGAAGCCATTTGACATAATTCCCACTTAGAAAAATGACAGTAGTTTATCTCATGTAGGTTTTATTTTAGTAGGAAATATGTGTCTAGAAATCAATTTCTTTTAGATTTTCTAATGTGGTAAAATACTTTTTTAATATAAGCCCTGATTCTCTGATTTTCCTTGGTATCCATTCTAATGATTGTCTTTTGCCTCTTATTTTATTATTTAGGTCTTCTGTCACTTCTGCTGGTTAGCTTGGTTAAGGGTTTTTCTTATCATGTTTATCCTTGGAAAGAACCAACATTGTTTTTTTTTTTTTTTTCAACATTGTTTTATTAGTTTTTTTGTGTTATAGTTTTTTGCTCCCTGATCTTCATGATTTCTTTCCTGTGTTGATGTGGGATTTGGCCAGTTCCTTTTCCAGACCTATAAGGTGTATCATTACATTATTTACTTGGGATCTCTCTGGTTTGAGCAGACACTTAGAGCTATAAACTTCCCTCCTAGGAACTGGTTTCATCACATCCCAAGGGGTTGGTATCTTGCTTCTTCATTTTCATTTGATTCTAAGGAATATTTTTATTTCCCCCTTGATGTCTCCACAGACCCATTCATTGTTCAATGGTGTTTTACTGTTAAATAAGAACACTGGCATTTATGTCTGCTCTAGGGCTTCTCTTGTTAACTATTAGTCTTATTTCATTGTTACTAATTATTTTGTGTCCTAATATGTGGTCTACTTAGGAGAAAGATCCCTGAGATGCTGAGAATATGTAATATTCTGCAGCGTTTAGATGAATTGTTCTGTTAGATTGATTTAATCTATGATGTCAATGAATTCAGATCTTTGTTTTGTGTTGTTGTTGGGTTGTGTTTTGTTTTGTTTTGTTTTTTGGAGGGGGATTATTAGAGTGGCTGTAAATTAGGGGGAGCAGAGTATTGAAATCACTCACTACTATTGTGCTAGGGTTAAGCTGTGACTTTACATCTAAATTAGTTTGATAAAATCAGATGTTCTTCAAAACCACATGATCATTTCATTAGATGCTGAGAAAGCATTTGACAAAATTCAACACCCCTTCATGATAAAAGTCCTGGAAAGAATAGGAATTCAAGGCCCATACCTAAACATAGTAAAAGCCATATACAGCAAACCAGTGGCTAACATTAAACTAAATGGAGAGAAACTTGAAACAATCCCACTAAAATCAGGGACTAGACAAGGCTGCCCCTCTCTCCCTACTTATTCAATATAGTTCTTGAAGTTCTAGCCAGAGCAATCAGACAACAAAAAGGAGGTCAAGGGATACAGATCGGAAAAGAAGAAGTCAAAATATCACTATTTGCAGATGATATGATAGTATATTTAAGTGATCCCAAAAGTTCCACCAGAGAACTACTAAAGCTGATAAACAACTTCAGCAAAGTGGCTGGGTATAAAATTAACTCAAATAAATCAGTAGCCTTCCTCTACACAAAAGAGAAACAAGCGAGAAAGAAATTAGGGAAACGACACCCTTCATAATAGACCCAAATAATATAAAGTACCTCGGTGTGACTTTAACCAAGCAAGTAAAAGATCTGTACAATAAGAACTTCAAGACACTGAAGAAAGAAATTGAAGAAGACCTCAGAAGGTGGAAAGATCTCCCATGCTCATGGATTGGCAGGATTAATATAGTAAAAATGGCCATTTACCAAAAGCGATCTACAGATTCAATGCAATCCCCATCAAAATACCAATCCAATTCTTCAAAGAGTTAGACAGAACAATTTGCAAATTCATCTGGAATAACAAAAAACCCAGGATAGCTAAAACTATCCTCATCAATAAAAAGGACTTCAGGGGAATCACTATCCCTGAACTCAAGCAGTATTACAGAGCAATAGTGATAAAACTGCATGGTATTGGTACAGAGACAGACAGATAGACCAATGGAACAGAATTGAAGACCCAGAAATGAACCCACACACCTATGGTCACTTGATTTTTGACAAAGGAGCCAAATCCATCCAATGGAAAAAGATAGCATTTTCAGCAAATGGTGCTGGTTCAACTGGAGGTCAACATGTATAAGAATGCAGATCTATCCATGCTTATCACCCTGTACAAAGCTTAAGTCCAAGTGGATCAAGGACCTCCACATCAAACCAGACACACTCAAACTAATAGAAGAAAAACTAGGAAGCATCTGGAACACATGGGCACTGGAAAAAATTTCCTGAACAAAACACCAATGGCTTATGCTCTAAGATCAAGAATCGACAAATGGGATCTCATAAAACTGCAAAGCTTCTGTAAGGCAAAGGACACTGTGGTTAGGACAAAGCGGCAACCAACAGATTGGGAAAAGATCTTTACCAATCCTACAACAGATAGAGGCCTTATATCCAAAATATACAAAGAACTCAAGAAGTTAGACCAATGGGGAGACAAATAACCCTATTAAAAAATGGGGTTCAGAGCTAAACAAAGAATTCACAGCTGAGGAATACTGAATGGCCGAGAAACACCTAAAGAAATGTTCAACATCTTTAGTCATAAGGGAAATGCAAATCAAAACAACCCTGAGATTTCACCTCACACCAGTGAGAATGGCTAAGATCAAAAACTCAGGTGACAGCAAATGCTGGCGAGGATGTGGAGAAAGAGGAACACTCCTCCATTGTTGGTGGGGTTGCAGACTGATACAACCATTCTGGAAATCAGTCTGGAGGTTCCTCAGAAAATTGGACATTGAACTGCCTGAGGACCCAGCTATACCTCTCTTGGGCATATACCCAAAAGATGCCCCAACATATAAAAAAGACACGTGCTCCACTATGTTCATAGCAGCCTTATTTATAATAGCCAGAAGCTGGAAAGAACCCAGATGCCCTTCAACAGAGGAATGGATACAGAAAATGTGGTACATCTACACAATGGAATATTACTCAGCTATAAAAAACAACGACTTTATGAAAGTCGTAGGCAAATGGTTGGAACTGGAAAATATCATCCTGAGTGAGCTAACCCAATCACAGAAAGACATACATGGTATGCACTCATTGATAAGTGGCTATTAGCCCAAATGCCTGAATTACCCTAGATGCCTAGAACAAATGAAACTCAAGACGGATGATCAAAATGTGAATGCTTCACTCCTTCTTTAAAAGGGGAACAAGAATACCCTTGGCAGGGAAGAGAGAGGCAAAGATTAAAACAGAGACTGAAGGGACACCCAGTCAGAGCCTGCCCCACATGTGGCCCATATATATACAGCCACCCAATTAGACAAGATGGATGAAGCAAAGAAGTGCAGAAGTGTAGATCGCTCCTGAGAGACACAGCCAGAATACAGCAAATACAGAGGCGAATGTCAGCAGCAAACCACTGAACTGAGAATAGGACCCCCGTTGAAGGAATCAGAGAAAGAACTGGAAGAGCTTGAAGGGGCTCGAGACCCCATATGTACAACAATGCCAAGCAACCAGAGCTTCCAGGGACTAAGCCACTACCTAAAGACTATACATGGACTGACCCTGGACTCTGACCTCATAGGTAGCAATGAATATCCTAGTAAGAGCACCAGTGGAAGAGGAAGCCCTGGGTCCTGCTAAGACTGAACCCCCAGTGAACTAGACAGTTGGGGGGAGGGCGGCAATAGGGGGAGGGTGGGGAGGGGAACACCCATAAGGAAGGGGAGGGGGGAGGGGGATGTTTGCCCGGAAACTGGGAAAGGGAATAACACTCGAAATGTATATAAGAAATATTCAAGTTAATAAAAAAAAAATATATATATATATATAAAAAAAATCAGATGTTCTTGTGTTCAAGGAATTTATGTTTTAACATACTCTTTTTGCGTTGTTCCCTAAATCAGTAGGAAACTGCTTTACCATTTCTCACTAGTTTTGGGTTTAAAGCCTATCTTTTTAGATACTAGAACAACGACACATGCATATTTCTTGATCCATCTATTTGGAACTCCATTTTCCACCCTTTTACCTTAAGATAATGTCAGCCTTTTGTGGTGAGCTAAGTTTCCCAGAAATGGCATACAGAGGTCCTGCCTTTGAATCCAGTCTCTTAATCTATTTTTGATTGGAGAATTGTGACCATTAAAAGACAGTTATTATTGAAAGGTATATATTGACTTCTGCCTTTCTGTTAATTTTGCTGTACTTTTTCCCTTTTGCCCCTTGTTTATTTATTAATCTAGTGTGATTTATTTCTGCCAAGGGCCTTATAGATGGATTTGTTTTTCTCTCCAGAATAAAGGTTTCATCAACTATTCTCTGTAGAATTGGTTTAGTGGTTATAAAACACTTTAATCTATTTTATCTCAAAAAATGTTTTATTTTCCCTCCATGTTTGACAGATTACTGAGTAGAGAAGTTCTGGGCTTGCACTTATTTCCCAAGGGCCCTCCTAGAGTTTAAACTTTTAGTTGACACATCTGCTGTTCTTCGATGGATCCACCTTTGTAAGTGACTTGGTGTTTCATACTGAAGCTTGCTGCTTTCAGTGTGCTTTTCTTGTTAAAAATTATTTCAGGGTCTGGGGACACAGCTCAGTGGCAGAGCCCTTACCTACCACACATGGGACCAGGGATTCTATGTCCAGCTCTGAAACAGGTTAGGAGCTTAGGGTATGTAGACTAAGCTCTATATGTTCCCTGGGTGGGATATTCACTGAGAGGGCAACTACAGCTGCTTGATAACCACTATGCATAAGCCAAAGTAGCCCACGAATGACGGTGGCCCTTTTGGCTTCAATAACTGTTGGAGGATAAACAACCAAGGATCGTAAGGCATCGGTTCAGATTTTAGTCATTCAGACTGAGGATAGGAGGGATGGAGGGTGGATGAGGATAAAGATGAAGTATTAGATCAACACTGAACTTTTTTAAAAGGTGGATAAAATATCTAGGAACGGAAAGTTGGGGTGGTGGTAGGGTATGAAGATTGTAGAGATTGCGGAATCTATGGAAAGTTAAGTTAAAAAGGGGCTAACAGTGGGAGAAAGAAGCAAAGCTCTAAGAATAAGGGGCAGAGTATGTGAGAGGTGAGCGGAGAGTACAGGGAAGTGCTGTACAGTGGCCGCACAATTATATCCTCATCAGCACCCTCACCAGCATTTGTGGCCATTTGTCTCCTTAGCCATTCTGACTGGGATGAGATGGAATCTAGAAGCCGTTTCCATCTGTGTTGCCCTGAAGGCTAAGGACACTACCACTGTTCAAACATTATTGGTCGTTTGTGTTTTCCCTTTTCATGACTGTTCATTCTGTTTATTAGCCCATTTATTGATTGGATTTTCTTCCTTTCTATTGGACTTAGCGTTTGCAGTTCTAGAAAGTAATACACACAGGTGTCTAAGGTGTAGTTAGCAGAGATGTTTGTTGTCTTTGTTTCTGATTTCTATGGCTGTTTCTTCACTCTGGTGATTATTTCCTTTGTGGTGTGGAAGCATCTTAATTTCATGTAATCCTATTTGTTAATTCTGGTGCTATTGGAGTCCTTTCCAGGTTTACATGAATGTCTTTAATCCACTTTGAATTGATTTTTGTGCAGGGAGAGAGACACATACTTAATTTCATTCTACAAGTAGATCAAGTAGATACAGCCGAGGGTATACATTTAAAAAAAAAAATCTCTGTCTCTGTCTCTCAGTGTGTGTTTGCGTGCGTGCGTGTGTGCATGTGTCTGTGTGTATGTGTGTGTATGTGTGTGTGTGCATGTGTGTGCTCTGTGTGTGTGTGTGTGTGTGTGTGTGTGTGTGTGTGTGTTCCTATCAGTAAGTGTGGAAGTCAGAGAAGAACCTCAGGTGTCCACTTTGTTGGAGACAGGCTCTCTTGTTTGGCGCTGTGCATCCAGGCTAGCTGGCCCAACATCATCCTGTCTCTGCCTCTCATCTCACCACTAGAGTGCTGTGCTTACAAACATGAACTATGTATGTCTGCCTTTATGTGGCACAGGGAGATCTGAACTCAAGTTCTCACCTCCGCTGTCTGAACTGAACCGTGGGATTTGTGGCCATGTTATTTTCTTCAGCCCTCTAGCTGACGCAGCCACACAACCACACAGTTCTAGGTAGACTTGCCTGTGAGTAGGTGTGTGTGTCTCCACAGTGTGAAACTCAGCTGGCGCTCTGGGCTAAGCAGGATGTCTCCCAGAAGTGTTCTACCATTTATATTCTTGTATGTTTAAAAAACCATGTGAGGAAGATGTTTGATAAGCATAAGCCTCGGGGAAAATTGCAAAACAAATTTTCTAACAGTGGTTTTTGGTACATTGTGAATCTCAAAATCCAATTAATTAAAAAAAAATGTACTAAAGGCTCTTCATTGGACTGTTCTTAAATTCCCATTTGTACATACCCAAGGAATCTATATTTCAAATTCTTGGTTCCTATTAGGCATTCTAATCATTTCCTAGGATTATTTACTGTCACTGTGAGTTCTGTTTCCCATCAGAGAGACACATTGGAGAAATGGCAGCTGGCAGTCAATGTTTAACTGTCCAGGTTTACTCCACCTGGACATTCCATTCTTTTTGGGTTTTTTTTTTTTAATCTTTGGTCTTCAATAATTGATTAGAGGAGAAAGGAAGGAAGTAGCTTTGTCTTGTCCAATGGTATTTTGAGTGATTTTATGCAGAAAGACAAGGCATGCTGTTAGCTAACGAAAGCACAAACCCAGGAAAAAAAGAGAAAGTGGGAAGCTAGATGACAAATTGTAAAAGAACTTTACTGTTTTGGGGATCCAAACAAACAGGGTCATGATGCAATAGGAATAAATATGAACTTTGCACATGGAGCTAGTTATCAATCGAAGTGGAAAGGTAGGGATGATGTCATTGGCCTGGAGACAGTAAACTCAAAAGGGACATAGAGAGTGACACGCTTCTGACAAAGCTGAAAATCACGGCAGTCAGGGCTTCAAGAGACTGTCTTGAATGGACCACATTATTTAATGTGGGGTGTGTGTGTGTGTGTGTGTGTGTGTGTGTGTGTGTGTGTGTGTGTGTGTGTATGTGTATGTGTGGTGGGAGGTGTCAGAGGACAACTTGGAGTTAGTTCTTCCCTTCTACCATACAGGTTCTGGGGGTTGAAGACACTGTACCCTGTGCTATCCCCCTGGCCCTGTATGACTATACTTCAACCCACAGGGTGCAGCAGGTGTGGCGGGACACAGCCTAAGGCTTGGGAAGCTGAGGGAGAAGAATAACAGTTTAAAGATGGCCTGGACTACATAGCCGACCCTGTGTCATCAAATAAACAAGGGAATGACAACATGGCACCAAGCCTGAGAATCATATTATGTGTATCCTGTGAGCCTTCCCATACGTGAAAGTCGGGGCAGAGAGAGGTGGGGGAGGAAAGAGAGAGAGGAATGAGAGACACAGAGACACAGAGACAGAATCAGAGAGGAGGAGGAGAGGGGGAGGAAAAAAGAGGAATCGGGAAAGAGGAGGAGTTCTCACTAGAATTCAAGCCAGACTGTGGCTGCTGTAGGAAGGCAGATCTTACCCCATGCATTGAAGAAAATGGAATGTTCCCCAAACAGAAAATGTTTCTGTTACTGAAAAATTACTTTGTAATTGGATGAGTATGTGCCAGGAGCAAGACCCCCACCAGGATACAAGGTTGTATCTTCTGACCTCTACGGCTCTCACCAAGCTCTCTCAGCATGCTGCAAAAATGTGCATTCTCTGCCAATAGTTCTCTGGTATACCTGAAGTTAGGGCTGCATTGATGTAATTTCTAAACAAACAAACAAAGAGCAATCCAAGAAGCTTCATAAGGCCATCAAAACAACAGGCATCTGTCTGTTTTAACCCAGGAATTTTGCCCATGATCTTTATTCTAGAAGTTTAAAAAAAAAAACAACCCATAATTAGTAGCTCCCAACTCCCCCTTCCCAGAGCTTCTCATAGCAAATAAATCACAGGAACACTGGTAGGAATGTTTGCTGTCCTGCTCCTGAGAGCAGTGACTTGGTACCCTTTCCTTCCTTTACTCTAAATTAAGTTTATTTTTAATATAACCTCCATTTGTTCACAACGGAGGATGTCGGAACACAATAGTTACTCTGTAAAACCGTAAGAAAATCTGTCCCTTCAGCTCTCTTGTCTTCCCATGTCTAGCCCTGGTTAAAATTCAGAATCCCATCCATCCCTGGTAGAATATCTTTCCAGAAATCTGTTATCCCTCAATGTAAACAGTTTAGAACAAAAAGGTAATTTCAAATTGAGGAAAATAAAAAATGAAACATTGATTTGTAACTCAAAAAAAAATAACCCCAAAATCTAGCCACCAGAGAGGGTAATATGCTAATTAAGTGGGAGTTCTACCCAATCCTTGGTTCAAAGCTTGAGTGGACCAAATGGAATTGTGGAGAAGCCACTTGGACAAACTACAACCAGCAGCATCTCAGGTCTGGGCTCCTATTCAGTCTTCAGTCACATTTCCTCTTGCCCCTGGGTGGACACTGAACAAATCAACTGTCTGCACTGACCAATGGTCCCATCAGCTATTGACCATTGAGTCCTTCCATGGCAGCCCAGACCTATTGGAGTTTTATCCTTAAATAGACTATACCCCTTTGAGTATCCTGTACACTTGTAGATGATTTTTATTTCCCTGTTATAATTGAATTTGTCATAAGTGTCATCTTTAGTGGCTTCCTTGTGGATTCCAGTGACAGAGAATCCAGCCTTCCACAGAGCTTTCTGGTCCAGGTTTATTACTACCCTGTTCTGTACTGTCATAGCCCCCCCCCCCGAATCCTGTTGGTACCCTCTAAAGAGAGGAAGCCTGTGTCCTCACTTTCTTCACTCTCTCTTTCAGCTTGGGGACATTTTATTCCCATCCTTCTCCATGGCAAGATCCTCTTTTGGGCCTTGTGAAGTGGGGGTCAGCCATCTTGCCTTCCTGGGAGCCCTTGTCTGTCAATTAAATTTATTTTTAACAGAGACATAGAAACATAAAACTCTCCCACACCATGTGAAAAGCATGATGTTTCAACGCCTGTATACATTGTGTAGTGTTTAAATCAGGTGGCGCATGCCTGTTTACCTACTTATTCTTTCTTTGTAGTAAAGAATAGTTAAGAAACCTTTCTTTAAGCTATTCAAAATGTGTAGTGCATTACTATATGCAATCATCCTCTCGATGCTAATTGCTGCTTGGGCCAGTGAATTAACCTCTCCCCATCCTCTGCCTCAAATACTCTCTCTAACCTGCAGTAACCATGAAATCATGGAATTTCTTGAGGTAAAATATTTTGGATTCTAAATATGAACAGCATCATGGTTATCTTGTTCTGTGCCCGGCTGGCTTATTTTGTGTAGTGTAATCAACTCCAGTACCATTTATGATGTTGCACATGACAAAAACCCATCGTTTTGTGGCTGAATGGTATGAATGGACAGCATTGCCCTTATCCATCAGATGGTGGACATTCACTTTGTCTTCATGTCTTGCCTATTGTGCCTTAGTGCTCAAGTGAAACTGGGAGCATACATGTCTCTTTGGTTCTGGGATTGTACAAGCTACAATTTTAGAATCTATAATTAGAAATGTGAATCAGAAAACAACCCTATTGCTAATTAACACAGTAAAAGTGCCTTGGGGCTTCTGTCCCTTCAGAAGTAGCTGCACCAGTGGCCAGCAGTGATTCTCAAACACAACATCAGTATCCCTTCGCTGGTGAGTCTCAGACTGCCCGAGAAACATGAGCCGAAGATCTCGCCCTTAGTTCTTAGACGATGCTTATGCTATTGGTTGTGAGACCGCAATTTGAGACTCATTGGTAAAGCGAGCACATCAATTTGGTGCTACAGTCAGGACACTGGAGAGTGTTCGTGTAGCAATGAGAGGCAGTTTACTCCTGCTTTAGGAAGCCAATTATGAACAGCATCTCTTTCTGACTTTATATTCAGTGACATCACATTGATAGTATGAAATTGAATAGCGTCAGAGGGTTTTCCCCCAAAATATATAATTCTAGGGTGCTTAATCTAGTTGTTTTAGTTTAGTTTTTGTTTTTCTAAAAGAGCCATCTTGAGCCAGGAGTATAAAGACAGCATATTCCTTTAACCCCAGTACTCCAGATACAAAGATAGGTGGATTCCTGTGAGTTTGAAGCAGCCCGGTCTACATGGTGAGTTCCAGGCCAGCTGGAGCTCTATAATGAAATTCTGTCTAACAAAAGGTAGAATCTGATGGGAAACTTTGTCTATCATGTGTTTTTCTACTTGATAACGTGGCTGCAGGCTCTTTCCCAAGCTGCTCCATGGAGTCCTTCTTTTAACTGCTGCAGAGGCTCTAATGGGTACAGTATACTATATTTTGTTTCCTGTTTTTATCAATGTTTATTCATTGCAAAGTAATAGGTTTCATTGGGATATTTTGTAAGTGTGTATAAAATACTTTGATCAAATTCACCCCATCACTGTCTCCCAACCTCCTCTGCTCCACAATCTCCTTTATTTCTCTCAAGGGTTAAAAGTTGAAGCCTTTTCTCTTGATGGCTGCTTTTAAATATTTTATATTTATCCCATGTCTAACATAAGGGGCTCTCCAATGCATTTCATTCGTGTTTTAAAGAATATGTCTTGAGAACTGACTGTACAACATAGCAATATTTTTCCAATTATAGTGTGTTGAAAAGGCTTGAAAAGGGTGGAATTTGTAAAATAAAGTATATTCTTAGATTAAAGGAGACAATGAACTATGTTCATATACGAAATATCTGGACCAAGAAATAGCCAACATCGTACAAATGGGCATTAAAATAACACATGAAAATGGACATAGACCAGTGAGTCCTCAGTGTCTGCCCCTCATCTTTCTCACTGTGTAGCATCACTGGCTGCTTTTTATAATCAGCTCTATTAACCCTTCCCACGAGTTATTTCATTAGATACTCCAAAAGTCTGTAAGACAGGCATTATATCTCCATTTTATAAAGATACCAAGTCATAGTAACAGTGTAAGCATCTGATCGTAAGAATCCTTGTGAATATTGGACATCGGGTGGTCACGTGCGGGATGACCTCCCACAAGTCCTGAAACCTCAATAAACTTATAACAACTATATTATTATTATGTAATCATTCTCTTCTTAAATAAATTTGCACTAAGTATTAGGGGAAACCCTGCTGCTTCCTGGGATGGTACTAGGGGAAACGTTAAACTCTGGGTTTCCTGCTGTAACTGATGCTGAGCTGGCCAGGACTAACATTTTGGTTTTGAGCTGCACCCCAGATACACATACACCAGGCGAAACTCTGCCCTCTCAGGGAAGGTGGACACTGCCAAAGCTCGGCTCTCTGACCTCCAGTTTCTATGATTCCCAGCACTGTACCTCCCTATGTTTGACATATTTTTCATTTATCTGTTGTTATGTTGTGAGTATGATAGCTCCGGCATTAAGCTTCCCTTTTTTCTTGATTAGCATATAAAACGCTGGACTGTACATCATCATTGTATGCTGCTCATATCTCTACGCTGCCCTCCATTTCTATCTTATTCCTGCTCCACTCTCTTCCTTTCCCTCAGAGCAAAAATTTCTCCCTCAACTTCTGTATTATACATACATATATATACACACAAGTATAATATATTGGATAAATATTGCATATATATATATTTGAATCTGGATTCAGTGTATGAGAGAAAATATGACATTTACCTTCCTGCGTCTTGCATATTTTAACTAGCATGATGACCTCCCTTTATCTTCCTGCAGATGACACCATCCCATTTTTACTCACAGCTGAAGAAACTCCGTTTATAATGTATGCTGCCCGTTTTCTTTGCCCACTTTTGTTGATGCGCTCCTACGCTGATTCTATAACTTGCCTCTTGTGGATGGAGCTGCAGTAAACACTGTTGTGCAAACATCCCTGAGTTGCAGGCGTCGAATCCTCCAGATGTTTTACTCATTCCAAGGAGTGGCACGTCAAGGTTTCTACTTTCTATATGGTAGTTCTACTTTAATTTTTTTGAGGACCCACCAAACTGTTTTTCATAATGGAAAAAGTTTCTGTCTTTGAGTGGTTTTTAAAAATGTAAACGTTTCATCAGATCTAGAACAAACCCTGACCATTCCACTGATCACCTCCTAGTGAAGTCCATCACTCCCCATTCCTGGCCAGTGTTTTGTTCAAAGCTAAGACAGGAGTAAAGACGAAAATTAGGTTGAGTGAGAAAGTAGATGTTCTCAAGATGTCAGCATGTGCAACATATCCTGGAGGGAGTGTAATCTCACTTTAAAAGGGACCCACTGTGAGCCTTTAGTGACAGAACCCTTGGGGACAGCTTTCAGGGAAGAGTAACACTGAATGGGAAGTTGTGTTGGCTGGGTGTGGCGTCTGTGTCCACAGATTAGGCCAACAGCTTTTCCTCTGCAGAAATGTGGGCACTCGGATTTGTTTTCTTGTGAATGAGCCTTCTGTACAGGTAGCTTAGGCAATCATGAGTGCACTAAACACCTCCATCTCACTAACGACATTACGACACCTTTGTTAAACCCTAATGAGCCACAGTTATTCTTAGCCACCGGCTCTATGTATCACTGTATTCACACGTTTCTAAGCTGTAGACCAGCAGCACTGCTCGATGGAAAGGCAGTGGGAATCACACACAGACAATAAAAAATAAACTACATTTTAAAAGGTTTTTTTAAATACGTTTTTATGTGTGTGGATGTGTGCCTGCATGTATGTCTGTGTACCAAGTGCATGTCTGGTACCCATAAAGTCCAGAAGAAGCACTGGGATCCCCTGGGATTGGAGCTAAAGATGGTTGTGATCCACTATGTTGATGCTGGGAATCAAACCCTAGTCTTCTGGGAATCAAACAGCCAGTGTTTTAAACCTCTCTTTAAAGTATCTCTCTAGGTCCGTGACCTACATTTAAGAAAGAAAAAAGCAATTAAGAATAACTATTATCATGTGTTTAATCCAGTATTTCCAAAACGTTATCATTTCACTAATTGGGAACCTAGTAACAGGCACTTTACAGTCTTTCTTTGGGACCCTTTAAAATGGGGTACCCTTTTCTTCTCTGTCACACATAGCAAGTCACACATGGCTAGTGGCTCTTTCACTGGCAAGTGCAGCTAAACATTTGTTCAATTAAGTTTGGGTTAATGTTAGCTTGGAGCATCCAAAGGGCCAAACAACCCCGTCGATGGCTTTTTAAGTAAGTTTCTAGAAGCATTAATTAAACATTCTTGCCCTAGTAGCCTCAATTAGCTATGATTGAGTGCCTACAAGCTTTTTGAGAGTTTTTTTCTTCTTCCTTTTGCTATACAAAATATAAATTTAGGCCCTTGTGCAGTGTAAAGAACTCTTACCACTGAAGTATTTTGCCACCCCTCTCTTCCCATTTATCTTGCAACAAAATCTGACTAAATTTCACAAGCTAGTCTTGAATGTACTTAGAACTTGGTCTTCCTACTTCACTCTCCTGAGTGTCTGGGATTACTGGCCTGACCCACTAGCTCATCTTAGAAGTTTGCTTTGTACACATAAAAATTAATTTGGGCTGGGATATCTCTGTGGCTGAGCACTTGTGTAGCATGTGCAAAGCCCTGGGTTCCATCCCCAGGGCTCCAAAAGCAAAACAAAACAAAACAAATCATGAAAATTGTGATACAGCTACAAAATACTAGCATCAAGTTAAAGGCTGGAATTTCTGTGGTCTAGGTTTTGGCAACATTTGCTATGCTAGTAATCTCGGGATTCAGAATACAACTCTTGGTTGTTTTAATATCTAATGAATTAAAAGCAAGACAAATCTAGAGTAAATTAAGGTAGTCTCTGAATCCCATTTTTGGTACCCAACATCTTCTATTTTATTCTAAATTAAAATATTCCTGCACTGTCAGTCGTCTTAGCATGCTAGGTTTTGGCAAGCAGGTCCTGGAGAATGGTGGATTAGACTACACTCTGTCTGCTTAGGCCAAATGGCTAGTGTTTCTAATAGCTGCAATATATTTAGAATATGTAATTCCATTTAGATATGTAATAGAATTATCAGTGGCACTAGACATCTATTATATGCTGGGCATAGGAGAAGACATGAAGAGCATATACTAACAATAATATATCCTCCTCCATGCTGACAACAGACTGGGAGAGTTGGCAGTATAGTTTAGTTTGTTTTGTTTTGTTTGGATGAAGAGACCAAGCCCCAGACTGCATTTGAAGCAGGTTATAGACTAAGGGGGAGCAGAGTTCAGATGGTGGCTCAGTTCCCTCCACATCATCACACTGCCAATGAACCAAAACAAACGAAAAGGGGAATGGTTGACTGCAAACCACAAGAAACCCCAGGTGAAAGGGCAGAGTGTGAATTACACATCGAGAGTGACATAAATGCAGGCAGAAATAAAATGCCTCGCAATTTCCTTAGTAGAGATGAGAGGAAAATTGAAGAACCATCAAAGGCAATGGTTCCCTGCAGTGACCATAAATACATGCTGCAGAAGGTGAGAGTTTTTAAGGAAAGAGTGGAAATTGAGAAAGTGCGAGAGAGCAAATGTGTAGATGTGACAGATGAGAACGATTAAGAGAACAGAGGAGAGAAAGTTACAGTAACGCGGGTGTCCGTTAGGGGAGTCAAACTGTCCACAGTCAGAAACACACGTTATGCAGGGATCCAGGCAACAAACAGTGTGTGTATGTGAATTAATGCATACAGTTGAAGCAAATGTACGATGTCCTATGGACAAAGTAGAGTTTACAAGCGATGCTATACTTACATACAAGTAAAAAAAAAAAAACCTTAAATCTGTATCTTTCACAATATGTTAAAAAAAATTAACCTGAATAGGAAAGTGTCATATGCAAAAAAACAAAACAAAACAAAAGCAAACCCCCCAAAACAAAACAAAACAATCCTAACTGACTTGTGTATTGACTTCTACATAAAACATACAACTAAGGCCAGGTATGGTGACATATGCCTACAATTCCAGCACTCTGAAAGCTGAAGCAAGAGACTCATCAGTGGAACTCCAGCCTGGGCTACATAGTTGTCTCAAAAAACAAAAACAAAACAAAAACAAAAAACAAAACAAAACCTATCACCAACGAAAAATAATAAACTCTAAAATTATGAAATTTTTAGGAAGAAATCTTTGTAAGCTTGGGTCAAGCAACGGTTTATAAGATGTGGCATCTACTATAATTCATTAAACCAATATTCATACAAAAAGGGGCAAACTTTTCTTCTCCATGAGAGAGTGTTAGGAAGAAAATAAAAGTGCAGAATAGAAGAAACTCCTTTCAAAGTACCCACTGAAAGACTCGAAGTCTAGGTCTTTAAGGAGCTCAAAAAGCTCTTGGTCGACTTCCCCACTGCCATGGAAGCCAGAGGCTCCCCTATTCTGTGCTCAGAAGTTGACGGTGTTACAAGGTGACAAGAGAGAGACCACTGTGACCACTTACTTGCCTTCTACCATTAGCTGCTTCTCAGTAATGCAAACCCCAGGGTCATATGTTTTTTAGTAGGGTACTTTTGGCCATTTATTTTGTTTATTCCATAATTCAAAAGACTGAGAAATGCCGCTCCCTGTCTAAATTGCCCTCCCTGACTTACATCACTCACTGCCATTAGAAACTGACAAGCCTTTCTTTTTACAGGCATTGTTTATCCTGGGATTCAGAGAGAGGATTGCTGTATTCTTTTTTTTTTTTTTTTCAGGCTAATTAGTGCCATTTTAATAAATTATACTTTTAACTTGCCAGTGATCCTCTTTAGGTCGAGACCTACGTCGACAGCGGTAGATTTCTTTTTTCTTGTTGCAGCCAAGCTTATATTAAGTCAGTGGTGCACTCACTGCTCCAGTAGCGCAGAGTGCAGAGCTGGGAGGCCGTGTGCGCACGCACAGCCGGAACTGTCTTCCCTGGACTGGGTGGTAATTGCAGGTCCTACTCAGAGTGTGATGGAGCATCACGCCCCACTGTCTCCATGGTTTCCAGTTCCTACCTGATGGGAGTATTTCCACAGACAATTTGGTACACACACCGTTTTGTTCTTCATTCCCCGCCCCTGGAAATTTAATTTTAAATTTGCATGTTCTCATTGGTCATATATGCAACTCTAATAAAATTGAAACCAGTTGTCACAGAGTTAAATAAAGGTTTAGCAGTTAAGAGCATGAAGTACTCTTGCAGAGGAAGTTAACTCAGTTCCCAACACCCAAGAAGCTGGCTCATAACCTCTTGTAACTCCAGTGCCAGGGCATTGGATGCCCTCTTTTGTCCTCCAAGGGCACCAGTACTCACATTTATATACCCATACACACAAATTAAAATAAATCTACTGGGCACAGTGGTACTTGACTTTAATCCCAGCTCTCAGAAGGTAGAGGCAGGCAGATCTCTGTGAGTTCAAAGCCAGCCTGATCTAGTGACTTTCAGGACAATCTGGGCTATAGAAAGAGATCCAGTCTCAAAAATAACTAAATACAATCAAACAAATAAAAAAGGTAATATATCTTAAAAAAAAAGCAGAGTCAAATGTGATGGGTCCTAACTTGAAATAGGATTCATTATTCTCATTATTGGTTAAGTGAAAAATGTAGTCTTCAGCTACGTGTGGAGCTCCGTAGTAGAATAAGTTCTTAGTGAATACCTGAGGTTTAATCTTTGTAACAACAAACCGCAAAAAAATGATTTAAAAATGCAGATTTGTAAAAATGTAGTCACTTGTCAGACAGTAAGACTACATTTAAACGAAATACCTATTTCTGCCGTGATAGATGTGACTAATTGAAAAACCTTGCTAATCAAAATATGCACAGAGGTGGCAGGAAATAAAAGTAAGTAGGATGAGTCCTTTAGATCAGAGGTCAGTAAATGGTGGCTTGTGAGACAAATCTAGGCTTCTTTTTTTGTATACATGAAGATGATCATTCAGCTCAGAGACTATTGTTACAATGTAACAGAAAGAATGTAAGAACCAGAGGAAGGCGAAGCGTGTTATGAAACTCTGGCGTGCAGGCAGGAGATGAGCTCTGTAGGCTTGAACGCACAGCAGCTGTGATTGCCTGTGCAAGACCTGAATAAGTTGGGTAGATCAGCATCCAGGTACGGAGATGGAGGAACTCACGAGGCTCCACCCATCCTCCCTGAAGATCTATATGCAACATTTTCTTCAGCGGTATAGCTGCTGACAAGGTGGCCTCACTCCTTAAACTTCTCCCACAAGCTTCTGGTAAGTATCCTAGTAGAATTCATTGGGTCACCAAAGACATGAAAGTGGAAGGGAGATAACTCAAGAGAGGAAGGGGATTAACAGAGGTGGGAAGGAAATGAGGGGTGGGCAGAATGACTATGATCCAAATTCATTATGTATATACAAAATGACATCATGAGGTCCACTCTACTTGTTTTAGTTTGGGTTACTATGGCTATGATGAAACACCATGACCAAAGCAATTTGGGGAGAAAAGGGTTTATTTGGACTACACTTCCACAGCACTGTTCATCACTAACAGTCAGGATGGGAACTCTCAAAACAAGGCAGGAACCTGGATGCAAGAGCTGATACAGAGACTGTTTAGGATGCTTTTCTGTAGTCATCTCCGTTGTTAAATAAAGTCCTAGACTTGACCTGAAACCCTTCTCCACATTTACATTACACTTAGAGATGCAGGCAGTATTCCCTGTAGTGCCCACCCTACAGAGGATGGGAGTGCTTGTTCTAAACCTGTTCTTTATGTAGGCAACTGCAGTTCAAATGAGAAAATTCTCATCCACAACCACCAACCAGAAGGAAGTGGAACAATTTTTTTTATGTTTTTATTCTCTTAAGAACTAGCAACCAAGAATTCTATACCCAGCTAAACTGCTTTCTGACAGATTAAGAAAAATGGAAGCTATTTTCAGATAACGTAACATAGATGAAAATATTTTCTCTCTAGCAGTTACCTTTCTAAAGACTGATTACTGTAAATCCTGAAACAGAAAGGAAATGTTCCAGAGAAAATCTGTGCCAACAAAGAAGGCATTTCATTTTAAAAGAAGAGAGAAGGACAAGAGATCATGGGGAAATGCCATCATTGTATCATAGTGCCTCAGGAGGCCAGTCCTTAAGTTCAGTATCAAAATGGAATAAACCACAGAAATAAATAAGAAGAAATCCAGAGAAATTCAGAGATGAAAATTCTAATAAGGTTTTATGATAATCAAATGAAAATACAGGCATAATTTGGAATTACAGTGGTGTCTCCAGTGAAAGCAAGGGTCAGGCTGGATGTGAAGTGAATTCTAATGGACACGATAATGCTTGCTAACAGTGACTAGCAATTAAACTAGCCAAGCAAATGTCAGGCAGAAACCTTTTGCTGTACACTAGAGTTCTCTCAGACAATGAACCTTCTTGAGGATCCTTAGGTTAAGCAGCTACTGACCAAAGCACTTCTATAGGAAAGCCAATGTGAGAAGCGTACACAGAATTATAGGTTGAAACTCTGAGTACAAAGCTTCCGAGATGCCATGTGATGGTTTTGCCTGTTTCAAACAGCATTGAGAACACATTACAACGTACCTGGTCCCAGTCAATGTGAACAAAATTTAATAAGGCATAACTTCTACTTTTCTGGGTTTTCATTAAAAAGACCATGTTATACCCTACTGGAAATGTTTACTGTTCTTCAGAAGAGATAGAAGTAGCCTTGATACCAGGCTACATTCAGGGCAGGGCCCTCACTATAAAAAAGATGTTATGCACTATTGTTAATTCCAAAGAAGGGAGGAGAAAGACCACTGACTTAAAACATCATGGGCAAATTAATTAAAGCAAGCAGTATATTAAAGCAAGCTTTTTTATTTGTGTACACAGGCTGCCTTGCCCTAAGATGGGGTTAGAGAAGTCACTAAAGGATGTGAGGAAGACAAGCTTTAATAGCTGAGGGTAGGGGGCTTTCAAATGGGGATTTGACAAAACAGGTGGGGTTGCAGGAGCAGAACAAGCAAGTTCATCCTAACAGCCTCTTGAAACAAAGACACGGTTGCACAGTGGGTATAACATGGTAGTCATGGGTGGTCATACAACCTTTCAAAACCAAGAGGGTTGCAAGATGGTATGAAGAATCTTTTGAAACAAAGTCGTGATTGACATTCCTGGAACAGGTGGTGCAGTAGTGCAGAACCATTTGTAGTTAGGGTTACAAGTGGGGGGACGTAGCCCAATCCTTGAGAAGCAGAGGTTTAACCATAGACAGGAATGAGCTTAGTCTGTCTTAACTGTAAGATAGCTTTCAAGCCTAAGGTGGAGGCAGGCAGGCTTTTCATTGTGAAAGTACTCTATCCCTCAGCCACACCCTGCTCCTGTGTGTCTGCTTTTAATCAGCAAGGATGTCCTTTCTAGGTAAATTCCTCTCTATTGTCTTCTCCATGGTTGAGTTATTCATCTCTTTCTAAAATCAAGTACAGACAGGAACATAGGAATCTTGATGACAGGCCTGGTGTGAGTCAGGATTAACCCTGAGGCCTGTGAGGTAAAGGCAAACACCCAACTCGAACGAGGTTATCTAACAGTTGAAAAGAGGGCACTGGCCTCTAGGTAGTCAGCTACAAGATGTAGAGGGAAATACTCCTGACGCACACAAGCAGACTTCACCACCGCCCTTACCATTGCCTCCTACGAATGCACAAAGTTGGATGACGTCAGTACCTCGCCCCTTTGGTTCTTTGTTGTAATTATGCTGGTTGTATGGTTATACTTGAGGACATCACTTTATAATGAAAGAATATATGCAGTAACCCTCTCTACAAAATGCAAGGGAGAGAACAAGAGTTGGTGTTCCCCAGGGCTTACAGTGTTTGTTTTTAAGCAGAGATGCACACACTGCTGTAAGGCACACATAGCAACCATTTTAGGTCTGGAGGCCAGATCATTTCTATGCAACTATAGCCCCAGAATAGCCATGCACAATGACAAAGTCATTCAGAGCTCAGCAGGGCTGCCTTCCAGTGAAACCTAACTTCTTACATATGCTGGAATCAATACTTACTCTAATGTTGGAGGAAGAACCCAGGACTTCATACAGGCTCTGCCTCTGAACCACACCCTGTCCTAGAAATCAGAATATATATATATATATCTCACAGATCTTTTATGTGTCACCGAATGTTCTTTTGTTTCTTAAGTCACTTACACAGAATGAGAGCCTTCATTGGCAATTGCATCCGTGGATATAATGTATTTGATTGTGCTCCCTCTCATCACTTTCTGTTGTCCCCAATCCCTTTTCACTTAACCCCTTCTTTCCCCCAACTAGTTCCCGTCTCCTTTCCTATCTTTGTGTGTGTGTGTGTGTGTGTGTGTGTGTGTGATTTGCTGATTTAATCAGGCTGCTCACATGAGCATAGGTGTGGGGTTATTTACTGAAACATGGACAAGTTACTCATAGCTGCAAGGCTGAGAATAAAAAATGTTCCCCCTCCCCCAACAATGGACTGCCAGTAGCTCCTCAGGGAGAGGCGGGGCCTCCCAAGGTGCTCTCCTATCCACAGTGGAATGCTGATGAGCCCACTCTCCTGCAGGTCCTGTGAGGTAGTCAGTTTCTGTGAGTCATGCATGCAGTGTCAATGTCATGTCTGGAAGACGTCATTCCACAGCTGTCATTCTCACTGTCTTGTCAACTAAATCCCCAGAATCCCCAGAATCCCCGAGCCTGAGAGGAGGCTGGTGAACACGTCTCATGTAGTACCGAGCAAGCAGTCATCACTTACTTTCCACTGTTTCTCTGACCAAGGCTGGGGTCTGCCTGAGCAACAATAGTTGCCAAGGGTGGGTACATGGTCTCTTCAGACTAATATTAAAATGCTTGTTAGTGTATATCAATTATACATCATTGTGCTGGATTATTTTATGTCAACTTGATACAAGCTAAGGTCATTTGAGAGGAGGGAACTTCAATTAAGAAAATGCCTCTATACATGGGGCTGTGAGTTCCCTAGAGGGCATTTTCTTAATTAGTGATCAATGCGGGAAGGCGCAAACCCATTGTAGGTGGTGCTATTCCTGATGGTCCTGGGTTCTATAAGAAAGCTATGAGAGAGAACAACCTTCCCTCATAAATCTCACATGGAGTTGCAGTGTGGGTCTGTGAGGTGGAGCAGACACTCAAACTCAGAGAGAGAAAGAGAGAGAGAGAGAGAGAGAGAGAGAGAGAGAGAGAGAGAGAGAGAGAGAGAGAGAACATGGCTCAAGTACAAGCAAGTTTTTTTTTTTTTATTGGATTTTTTAATTTACATTTCAAATGTTATTTCCTTCCTGGTTTCCCGAAATAAGCCCCCATCCCATCCTCCTCCCCTTCTTCTATGAGGGTGTTCCCCTCCCCATCCACCCCCTTCCCCCCATATTCCCCTACACTGGGGGGTCCAGCCTTGGCAGGACCAAGGGCTTCTCCTTCCAGTGGTGCCCAAGAAGGCCATCCTCTGCTACATATGCAGCTGGAGTCCATGTGTAGTCTTTGGATAGTGGTTTAATCTCTGGGAGCTCTGGTTGGTTGGCATTGTTGTTCTTATGGTGTTGTAAGCCCCTTCAGCTCTTTTAATCCTTTAATTCCCCCAACGGATATCCCGTTCTCAGTTCAATGGTTTGCTGCTAGCATTCACCTCAGGCAAGTTTCATAATAGGAAAACACAATGTCCAGCAGATGGCAAGTCCAAGTGTGTAGATAAATTGCTTATTTGCAAAACAAACAAACAAACAAAAAACCCCACAAAAACATTCTATGTTCTAGATATAGAAGAAATTTATATGCATTCATTTCTAATTATTTTTACTGTGATTTCCCTGAATACCAGCCACCTCTCCTCATTTAATATTTCTCAAATCACTTCTAGGACTTGCTGGTTGTGTGTATGTGTATGTGTATGTGTATGTGTATATGCGTTCATGCATGCATGCGTGCATGCACGCGTGCGAGTAAGAGTGTTCGTGTGGGTATGGATGTGATACTCCCCCCACCCCCCAGTGGTGAGGTTTAAAGCCAAAGCCTGCTTCAGACTAGATAAGGGCTTTATCTCTACATTTCTACAGGCATTGATTCTACAGTTAACAGCCTAAGCTCCAACTTGTTAGAACTGGTTGGATTGCATTCTAGACCTTTTTGACTCCAAAGCCAGTTCTCTGAATGCCTATGCAGTGCTACACCCCCCTATCTTCTTGCTTTGGAAAAGCACTACAGCCTACAGCCTACAGCCAGTATCTCTAACTAACAACAATGTTCTCTTTGAATAGCACCTTGTGTTGTCTCCTGCATTAGTTTCAAGTAGGGGTTCTCAGCCATGCCTGTGCCACTTGGGGCCAGCTGATTCTGCCGGGGGACAACTTCCCATGCATCCTAGCACATTTTACCTCCTCTTGGTGTTTACCCACTGGACCACGGCAGCATCTCTGACTCACGTGTAACAGCCCCACGCTGTCTCCAGATGTTACCAGAGCTCCTAGAGGGAGCAGGTGACTCCACTTGATAACCCTAGACCTAGAGTAATGAAGATCATGGGTTACATATTTTAAAAATATAAAGTGGCATTTTAAGAGTATGTAAGCTGACAGTGCTTGTATTATTCATTCAACCACCAAATGAGATTCATTACATGTAACTTGCTTTCACACATTTCAGAGCACAATTGCAAGATCTAAAGTTATGTGAACCAGGTGTGGTGGTCCATGCCTTTAAACCTAGACTTGGGAGGCAGAGACTGGAGAGCCCTGTGAGTTCAAGGTCAGCCTGGTTTACATAGGAGTTCCAGAACAGCCAGGACTACATAATCAGACCCCACCTCAAATGAAAGGGGGAGAGAAAAAGAAAGTTACATATTTTTAAAGAGTGAATATTGCAATGTATTAATGATATCAAACAAGAGCTAATTATAAATATATGAATCCATGAATGCATGTAATTAAAAACATTCTTTTGACTTTATCCTTCAATGCCTTATCAGAATAGGAAAGTTTAAGGCCGTTCTTGAAGTTAGATTATTCATTGTGCATTTAAAGAAGCATTTATTTTTCTTGTGGCATTTGTCTTCAGTCTCAATAGAAAGCAAAACACCATTAAGAATGATCAATGACTGTCGGGGGGAGGGCGGCAATGGGGGGAGGGTGGGGAGGGGAACACCCATAAGGAAGGGGGGAGGGAAGGGATGTTTGCCAAATGTACATAAGAAATACTCAAGTTAATAAAAAAAAATAAAAAAAAAAAAAAAAAAAAGAGAAACTAAAAAAAAAAAAAAAAGAATGATCAATGACACAGCTAGGCACGGTAACCTGCCTATAGTCCCAGTTAGCTGAGAGGTGGAGGCTACAACATCGCTTGAACCCAAGAATCTGAAGCCAGTCTGGATACATATCTAAAGGGGACGAAGTTCACAGCGATAAATTAGACGCAGCTGTTACCTTCAGACGCTTACACAGCAAGACGGTCGGTCTGCTGAATCCAACTTGGACTCTGGAAGTTTGGAGACTTTTTACAGAAAAGAAAGCAGCATTAACCAAGCTCCTGCTGCTATAACAAATACTCGAGACAAATGAACTTAAAGAGAGGAAGGGAAATAGTACTTCAGAGGCTGAGAAAGGAGGGTCGTGAGTTCAAAGTCAGCCTGGGTCATAGAGTGAGGGGAGAGACCGAGAGAAACATTGTTCTGGCTCAGAGAAGCTTTGAACCTGCTGTGACACGGTACATTTGTGACGGGGATGTGTCCCGAGCAGGATGCTCACATCTTGCCACTCAGAAGCAAAGAAAGTCAAGGGGCCAACATTCCCCAGTGGCATTTTTCTTTCGTTTTTTTGGGGGGGAGGTAGGAGGGGTGGTTCGAGACAGGTTTCTCTGTGTAACGGCCCTGGCTATCCTGGAATTTGCTTTGTAGAACGGGCTGGCCTCGAACTCACAGAGATCCACCTGCTTCTGCCTCCTGAGTGCAGAGATGAAAATAGCTTCTTTAAAAGAATTAAAAGTAAAATACTTATCTGAATGTGGTGACACATGCTTTTATTCCCAGCACTCGGGGAACAAAGGCCTCTGTGAGCAGCTCTGTTACAGAGAGAAAAACCCTGTCTGGAAACAATCATCATCATCAACAACATCACCATCAACATCATCATCAACATCAACAACAACAACAACAACAACAACAACAACATTTCTGAAATACAGCAAAAGGAAAAAAAGGTCATCAGAGGGGTCAAAAAAAAAAAAAAAACCCAAATAGTGCAGTACTATAAACGTTTCTTTCTGAATCCTTGAAAACTGGAAACTTGCAGGTATGTGGGTATCAGTCATATGGACGATGGCATCTGACTTTGTGATGATTTATACTGAGCCTGTACCGGACAAGTATCTGCTGTCTGTCAGAGCAGTCTTCGCTTGATGGTCCCCCTTCTTTGTGTATCAGGAGCTCTGCTGTCCAGTTATTTCTAAAGTCTTGGGCTAAGCAGGTTCTCCCACCTTCCAGAGACTTTCAGTTGAAGCCTCTGGGGTAGAGAATGTTCCAACAAGAAGCCATCTCCCAAATGGGGTTGCCAGGGAAGGAAGCAACCACCGCCACAATAGGATACGACTGGTGGGTCAGCAGTCGTCAGACTGAAGTACAGCGATGCAGACAGGAGGCTGTAGAGGTTGTCCACTGGCTGACCTCAGGGCCAGGGGCTAGCAAACACAATAATGGTTCTCAGTTAATAACATTGACCCCAAGCTACCAAGAGAATGGCTACCTATCCCTATGCAAGCTTTCTACTGCCTACACTGTGGAGCTTGGCAGCACTGGGTTTTTCTCACCTGGCATAACTGTTCCATGAGGACTGACTGCGATCCTGCCTCTCTGACTGGCCCCTGCTCTCTCAGGTCTTCCTGGTAGTCCAGGGTCCTTGTAAAGATGGCTACTGGCCACATCTGAGCCTCTAGAGCATCTCTGCCAGTGACCCATCCAAGAGGGGAAGCCACTGTTTCTGCAAGATTTCTAACTGGAACTGAGACTGGGGGAAACCATGAGCTTGTCCCTTGCATAGGACTGACAGACTTCATGGGAGCTATGTGACTTATCTTTTGCATAAGCTTCTGTCTCTCTTCCCCTGCCAGGCACCCCAGGGCTGTCCGCCTTCTCGTCTGTGCACCATCCCTCTGTTTCTTTGCAATTTCCAGCTGTCCTGTTACCTCCGTTCAGGGATTTCTAAAGCTCTTCTCTTCCTCAGGAACAGTGCCTATTTTTTATGTAACTTGACACTTTCTTTACCAACCCACAGAGCCAAAACTTACCAAGAAGTCCGGGATTGTTTTGCTTTCTTTTAAATGGCTGTGAGAAAACGAAAAATAATTCATCGAAGCAAATGAAATTTATATACAGCTATAATCTCGTTACCCTAAAAAGTTCTAGACTCCATGGCTTTTAAATCTAGCATAGGGTATAAATAACACTGAATTAATTGATTTAAGTTTCTGCATGCCAGCCCGCTTTTCACAAACAGCTTAATCTGATAAAGTTTGACCACAATCATGTTGACGTTCCTTAGGAAGTTGGTGAAATCAGAAGAAAAATGAATGTTTCACCAAAAACACTGACTATGTTTTTTATAGAAAACAGAAAATAAAACAAACAAAAACAGCAACAACAAAAAAACCAAGGTTCCTTCTGGGTACTGGAGAAATGGAACAGCAGCTAAGAGCACTTATTGCCCTTACAGAAGACCTGGGTTCAGTTCCAGGAACCCATGTGATGATTCATAACCACCTCTGTCACTCCAGCTCCAGGGCTTCCTTCTTCTGGCCTCCCAGAGCATCAGACATGCACATGATGTGCACACATACATGCAGGTAAGACTCTCACACAAAATAAAATAAAATAAATAACACTTTAGAAAAGAAAAAGGGAAACCTGTGATCTTCAGAAATAAAGGTCCTAAATGAATTTAAGATTCATTTAAATAAAAAAAATAAAACAACATGCCATCTAAAACAGTGAGTTTACAAACTAATACAGAAGAATGTAAGGTGGGTCAGTATACTATAAATAAATGTTCATCCATGGTGGGGAGGGAATAAAAAACATAATAACCCTTTATAAAACGCTGAAACAATCCTTTTAATTTACCGTTGGCTATTTCACAAATGTTCCTAGAGAAATTAGACACGGTAAAGACACATTTCTTTCTTTTTTTTTTTTTAATGGAAACAAGAGTAGGCTGGCTCCGTGGTTAAGGCTGTGTGCTACTCTCCCAGAGGACCTGAGTTTGGTTCCCAGCACCCACCCCTGTAACTCTAAGGGATCCAACATCCTCTTCTGTACTCCATGAGTACCTGAAGGTGGATGGCACTTGCACATGACTGGCACACACACACACAGAGATAAAACTACACTAACAAACAATATAATACATTACCCAGCACCACTGTTATAGTTCAGAGTAGATTCAAATGTATTAAAGACATGAAGGTTAAAGGGAATAAAAGAAAACAAGAGTATCTTCTTTTGACTCCTCTGCAACTTTTCCTGTGTTGACCTGTCCTGGAATTTGGGTTGGGCGAGCAGATTACGATTGGACTTTCCAGGTAAGAGGTCCTGGAAGAGACGGTCCTATCGCTAGCTCTGTGACATTGCTAGTGGGGACCAGCTTCTTATTTCACGTGCTTGTGGATGCAATGAGGTGCATCTTGTGAGGTGCAAAGCCTCCCTGCGAGTGTACTGGGCACATTGCTGAAGGGTTTGTCTTAGTAAAATGCTGTCACAGTGGGAATCCAGAGCCAGTCAGGTTGCTTTTGCTTATCAATTGTCCTGACAAACTTCTCCCCCATCCATTTGGCATGGATGAACAAGTTGTGCATTGTGTAGCTTAGCTCATCTCCAGATGCTTCTACTTGGAAAGCTGAGAGCACCATAAAGTGTGTATGTGCACCAGTGCATGATTTACATGTGACTCTGTGTGTATGCATGCGTGCGTGCATGTGCGTGTGTGCGTGCGTGTGTGTGTGTGTGTGTGTGTGTGTGTGTATTGTTACAAGGTATTTTTCATGTAGCCAAGCTAATCTCCAATTCCCTATGCAGCCAAGGATGACTTTGAACTTCTGTTCCTCCTGGTTCCACCTCAGTACCCGGGATTTTATGTGCATTTTACATCAGGCCGGGTTTCCATGCTGAGTGTGGGACCCAGTACTGCATGCATGATAGACAAGCACTCTACCAACTGGGCTCATTCCCAGCCCCTCTCGTAATACTTTATTGGAGCATGGAAATAGCTATTGTTTACCTGTTTCCCCATGGCTGCTTTTGAACTACGAGGGCAGAATTGAGTTGAAGAAATAGGTTTTAATAAGCAGAGAAACCAAAACAATTTCCTTTGAGGACTTTACAGAAAATCTTTGATGGCCTTTAATCTCAAAGAGTTTGGAAGGATTTGAAATTTATTCAGAATAAGAAAATCACACAGACACACAGACACACACACACACACACACACACACACACACAAAATCATTCATTAGTAATTCCATAAATTCCCAAGATACAAAGCTGCAATACGTAAGACAGAGCCTCAAGCTGAAAGGCCACCAATCAAGAGAATATTAGGGGCATGTGAGCAGATTCTCAGCTACACACTGTGTTCAGTAGGACTCACTCTCCCTCTCTGGGAGGGGGCGACACTACAGATACAAAGCCTAAGACTGCACAAATGGTGTGACTTTCCCTGAGTCACACGGCCAGCTGTGGACAAAGCCACCTACTGCAGTTAAACTCAGTGGTGTATTCTCAACTGAGTGTAGCTTTGTGGTAGAATGTGTGTGGCCCTGGGTTCCATCCCAAGCACCAGAAACCAAACCAAACCTCACAACCACAGTCCTTTTTGTCTTTTTTTTTTTGTTAATGGTGCAGGGGATGAACCCTGGGTCTTGTCTATGCTAAGTAAATGCTCTTCCACTCAGCCACACCTAAAGCCCCACTTTTCTTCTCTTTTTTCTTTTTTTTTTTTAACCATAACGGAAATTCACAGCTATTTATTTCCCTAAACCTCTCAGCAGCTGCGGGATGGATGAAAGTGACCTCTACAAAACAAACAAACAACAAAAACAAACAAAAAACTCAACTCCGATGTTATAATTAGAAGCGTGTTTGCTTATCGTGAGCTATTCCAGTCCTGGGAGCAGCATTTAATAAAACATTTGGGAGAGACTGGTCTGCAATCCAACAAAGCGCTCAGTTCTTTAGTATCTGACTCTCTTCAGAGATGGCGAAATGCTTCCTGTGACAATTACTGAGAGGAGACCTCAGCAGCTGTCAGAAGGAAGATGGAGGGTCTATATTTTACCAGTGAAATCCCAAAGCAGATAAAATTGAGGCTACACCGTGTTCACTGGGGAAATTAATTCCTGGGTGAGTGTGCGTGCCTCATGGCGAGTTATGGCGATGAGGGAATGAAAACACCTGCCAAACTTGGTTCTCCAGAGTTCTCTTCAGACCTTGAAGGGCACCGGAACGCCTCCAGAGATGCCTAAGCCCCGTTCTTCCGTTGGTTATTGGTTTCCGTGGCTGTGACAGAACCCTCGATAAAAACAACCTAAGAGAGGATGGGTTTCTCTTTGTTAAGTTTAAAAAGGGTCACCGCCCATCTTGGCAGGGAAAACATGGCTGCCAAAGCTGGTTAAGGTGTGTCCTCCACAGCCCAGACAGCAGACAGCAAGGGGAGCAGGGCTCTGGGGCTTCAACCACTGCCTTCAGTGTGCCTGCACCTCCAAAGTGCCAGAGCCTTCCAAAATAACCCTACTACCTGAGAACCAAGTGTTTAAACACTGGAGCTTTGTGTGTGTGTGTGTGTGTGTGTGTGTGTGTGTGTGTGTGTGTGTGTGTAAGCGGGGTGGGGGGAGGGTGTCCCACACTTAACCCACAGTAACAGGGGCACCCGGCCCAAAGCCTTAGCTTCCTCATTCTCTGCAAACATCAAGCTCTGGATGAGCCTCAGCCTTCGGCTACAGTGTCTCCAGTCAAGTGTTGTTGTGCTAACAGAAATGAAGTACTTTGTGTCTCCAAATACACCCCTAATCTTACACCCGTTACGACCCTGGAACTTTAAAGCTCCTCCCCAGACCGTGGCAGCCTCTTGTTCTTCCGTCAACTGCGGCATCCTTCTAGAAAGATGCCTCTTCCTTTGAGACTTTCATTCACATCATCAACTTCCAAGCGCAAACCCGAGTGCTCTTTGCCTGGACGTGGGATTTTTGTTTGTGTTTCTCATTACACTGATTGGTTTTATTGTGTTACATCTAAAATGCTACTGTTAACTGCCCCTTCCCAGAGTCAACATGTCTGGTATAACTGTCCTATCAAGTCACAATCTCAACTTTCCAATTGTTTCTAAAACATTTGAGGGGCTCAAACTCTCATGAAGAAGTCCTATCTAGAGGAAACCCCCCAGTGTCTGAAGGCTAGCCCTGGCCAATGTGGCATGGATGAGGGATTTTAGAGTTGAGATGTATCTAAAACTAATTACAACCGAAACAGTTTAGTGGGGCCAACGAGAGCCCAGCTTTGAAGGCGGCCTTGCCAGTGTGGAGAGCTTCTTTGCTTTGTCTGAACAAAGAACCGATCTTTATATGCCTCCCTTTCCTCGATCTTAAACTGGGATGAGGGGTTAGTGTCTGTCTTCCGCAGCTGCTAATAAGGAGTCATGGAGTTAACCTGTAAAGGGCTTCTAATCAGTCACACCGTGGAACAGGAAGAAGAGCCATGTTGTTGATTCCACAATTGAAATAAAGACATTGTAGAAAAGAACGGGAAAGGGGTTCATTCCCAGGATCTTGTAAACTGGGCTGAGATACCTGAAACCACACACACGCATGGGTGCGAGCTCACAATCACACACACACACACACACACACACACACACACACACACACACACACACGGCAGGGGCCGGGGAGGGAAGGAGAGAGAGAAATGTGGAGGTTTTAAACATGTTTTTCTTTGTCTCCTTAAGGTCCAGACTACATAAAAGACCACTTGCCTAAAGTTCACCAGCATATCGCCTATATAGGAGAAAAGCGTCCAGCATTAGAGAAAACTGGAGATCTCAGATATTTATGGAGGTCTGCTTCGAACAGAAGCCTGCCGGCAAAGTATAAACACGAGTACAGTGGTGGAATTGGTTGGGGGATACCACAGTACAGTTTCTTCAACAGATCAAGAGTGGAAAGTGGCTTTCATATCCAGGTACCACTCCTAGCTTCATGCTCTCCGTCGGCTCCTTGTGTTCTGATTTGAATTCACTGTGAGTTTGCATCATAGACAGTGCCAGCTCCTGAGTCACGCTAAGAAGTAGTGACATTTAAGGTTTGCAGGACGGTAAGTGTTGAGGTAACAAACTTACTAGCAACTTGTCCTTTTAGCCCTTTTAATAGACGAGAGGAGAGATAGAAAGTGAAGCCCTGTGCTGGGGTAGGGAATGCACCAGAGTCATGTGAGTGCGGAGGCATTTGCACATGTCCCCCGTGCTCTGCTCTGTGAGTGGGCTGCGGGAAGAAGGTGGTGCCGAGTTTCATTCTGCAAAGCAAACCAAAAAAAAAAAAAAAAAGTCCCAAACAAACCAGTGTCAGATCTTGAATGTCACTTTGCTGAGCACGCTGTGTGGGTGATTGGGGCTCTATAGTCTGGAACCCTTAACTTGTTACCTTGGAGAGTGTGGACCAAGGCCCACACACTCATCTTGAAAACAGAAAGAAGTGACAGTGATTTTAGAAGCTGTGTCTGAGAATTCGAATGTATTTATTACAGACAGACTTTAGCACCTTCCACACACTGACGATATATTACACAATGGCAGAACTTCCAGAGTTCCTCACATTGACTTTTGAAATTTGTTGCATGTGCATGTATGGTGTGCATGTGAAGTGTGGGGCAGATGGTGTGGAGTGTGTGTGTGTGTGTGTGTGTGTGTGCATGTATGTACATGTAAGGTATATGTATGTTGTAAGGGGACTGTGTGTGTGCATGTGTGGTATTTGTGTGTTGTGGGTGTGTGTGTGTGCATGTGTGGTATAAATGTGTTGTGTGTGGGTTCTGTGTGTATGCATGTGTAGTGTATGTGCATGTATTGTGTGTATGTGGGTGTGGAGTGTGCCTGTGTGGTGTATGGTGTGTGGTGTGTGGTATGTGGTGTGTGTGTGTGCCTGTGTGTGTACCTGTATGGTGTATGTGTGTTGTATGAGGACTGTGGTGTGTGGTGTATGTGTGTGCATGTGTGGTATATATGTATTGTGTGAGGGTTGTGTGTATATGCATGTGTGGTCTGTGTGCATGTATCATGTATGTGTGGGTGTGGAGTGTGCTTGTCTGCTGTGTGGTGTGTGTGCCTGTGTGTGTGTTTGTGTGTGTGTGTTGCACAGAAACTGGTATTGCTCAGCTGTAATCCATGAAGCTTTCTGTAAGTTCTGCCATCTTAACAGCAATTCCTACCTGTCTTGTAACAATGTCAGACAGCTGCTTCTTCTTCTTTTCAGTGTTTTCATATTTTGTCTTTATTTTTTATTTTTAAAAAGGGGTGAGGAAGCCAATAGTTAACACAATTCTCACACAAGTGACACAAGCGCCTTGGGATCAACCAACCCAGCAATGCCATGGGAGACCAGGCAAAGCAGAGCACGTCCACGACCCTCAGGAGCTGCTGCTACTAGGGTTTGGAAAAAATTATAAAACAACAAAGACCATCACCATACAAACTATACAATAAAACATGCATATCATGACACATTATATAAATAATTACCAAACACTCTTTGAAGCATGTTGTAACTGACAGACTGCCTCAGCCACAGAAAACCACAAGTCTAGCTGAGGCCGTCTTGCTGCTACTGCCCAGCAGTTATAAGTCAGCCACACGGGTATCTCAAAAGGGACTTTTCTGAGGCAAGCAGTTTCTCAAGTTAGGCTACTTTGCTTGGCCAAGCAGTTCCAGAATAGGGGAGCTGTATGTCTCTGAAAAATGTTTTGCTGTGCAAGTACCCTCCACAGCTGCATCAACTTTACCAAGCCAAAGGCCCCGCCCACCCCTGTTAGAGCCTGACCAGCTCCTCCTCTTCATACACTTCCACCCCAAAAGTGGGTTGAGGTCAGACTCTGTTCTCTTTCTTGATTTCGTCTTCTTACCCTATGCTCCGAAACCTAATGGTAACTCTTAAGTGAAAAAGTTCAACAGCCAACTTTATATAGTAAATGAATAAAAATTGTAATAATAAATGTTTAATAACAATTTCCTTCCCATACATTCTCTAGAACTGCTAACTAGAAAACAAAAATAATTTTATTTTTTATTAAATTATTTTATTTATTTACATTCCAAATGTTGCTCCCCCTTCCTGGGCACCCTCTCCCAGTCCTTCAACCCTTACCCCCCTTTGATTCTGAGAGGGTGCTCCCCCACCCATTCACCCCCACCTCACACACCCCCAACCCCCATCCCCTTCCCTGGGGCATCAAGTGTCTGTAGGATTAGGCACATCCTTTCCACTGAGGCCAGACTAGGCAGTCCTCTGTTATACATGTGCTGGGGGCCACAGACCTGCCCATGTATGCTCTTGGGTTGGTGCCTTAATCTCTGACAGCTTGGAGGGGTCTGGGTTAGTTGATACTGTTGTTCTTCCTATGGGGTTGCAATACAACAATAATAATTTTAAAATGACTTATTTTGACATGGTTTCTGAGCATTTTTTCTTTTCATTAAAATAGAACTATATCATGTTCCTCCCTTTTCCCTCATACAGCGCCCTCCCTCTCCCCAACCCCCCCCCCAACTCATTCGCAAATCCTGGCCTCCTTTTCTTTAATCTTAGACAATTCCTTAAAGGAACCACTGGACTTAGATTTTTAGACTAAGGAGAGATTCTGGGAATGACAGCATTGTGCTAACTGAAAAAGATTGCACCTATTAACAAAGGCCCACTTACAACTGACCTACCCATTAAGAATTGTGTCACTGGGGCTGCTAATCTTCCCCCTGCAAATCCCAGCCCTGATTTCCTGTGCATGGAACATGAAATTTTAAGTCTGGACTCAGATTTCAATTCCTTGTTAACCCATTTACTTTCATCCACTCATATCCAGCACATGAATTTACATTTGAAGATAAGCACACCAGTCCCATGTACACAGACCTGCTGAAAGCACACGAGGTATAAGGAATCAGATCTAGTGTTGCAGGCCTGTAATCCCACTGTTTGGGAGGCCGAGGCAGGGGAATCACAAGTTCAAGGCCATAGGTAGATCTTGCCTCAACATAAGAGAATGGGAGGGCAGAGAAAGGGAGGGAATTGAGAGGGAGAGG
Source organism: Rattus rattus (assembly GCF_011064425.1). Taxonomy (NCBI): domain Eukaryota; kingdom Metazoa; phylum Chordata; class Mammalia; order Rodentia; family Muridae; genus Rattus; species Rattus rattus. Next base: position 73,993,064 of record NC_046156.1, on the reverse strand, counting down.
CAGGGACAAGGAAGAGAGAGAAGGTTGGGGAGGAGACAAAGGAGGGGAAAGGGAGAGAAGAGAAAGGAGAAAGAATAGAAGTGCGTGGGAGAGAGAGATTGGAGGGACAGGAAATAATAAGAGAAGAGAGTGATAGTGTCAACTAAGGTCACCTTATAGAGGATAGAGAGTGTCATTTAGGCAATGCCTTGTTTCCCTGGGACTTTGTGCACATCTGTAGCCATTTCTTGCCCATCCTATTCTACATCAAAATGGCCACTTTTCATTTCTGACTACAGACTTCTCAGCATATTGTGTATCATAGCTCAGAGCTGCAGCTTTAACACCGACCTTTTCCGGATGTGTAGAGCTCCAACAGCCATGCTTCTTAAGTCTCTGGTCACTCTGAGACCTGCAGCCAGGATGCTCAGGCGCTTCCGAGGGACTTCCTCAACAGTGCCTGGGGGCGGCTGCCTCCTACCTGGGGCCAGCTCTCTTGTTTGGGGCAAAAGGAGGGTTCCACAGATCATGTGATAAATTATCTGGCTTGAGCAGGGAGATAATATCCTTCATGATGGGTGACACCTGAACACTTACCCCACAGTGGCGGTCAGAACAACTCTTCTGTCTCTGTCTCTTTGTCTGTCTGTGTGTGATTGTGCCTCTGTGTGTGTGTGTGTGTGTGTGTGTGTGTGTGTCTGTCTGTATCTTTCTCTCTCTCGTCTCTCTTTCTCTGTGTGTGTTATAGCTATTTCTACACACACACACACACACACACACACACACACACATATATATATGTATATATATATATTCTCTTAGATTTAAGAGCAGTGCATTCTTCTTGTTTAAATGGATTTGGTCTCTGCCAAATCACATATTTCATTTCTATAGGAATAAAATGAAGCCAATTGAGGCAATGCCTGTGGCCTTCTGACTCCCTCTCCAGTGCCTGCCTCCCCACCCCCCGGCCTTGCTTTAACCCAAACGTCAGTAAGGTCAGCTGGCTTCCTGATGCCCGTTTTCTGCTCCTGCACTCTGACCTCATGACAAATTGATTTAGGTCAGTGGCTTTCCCCACAGAAATGATGTCATATTGGACTTGGTGAGCCATTCTTTATTGGTATGATCCCCAAGACAACATTAAATCAATTCCCTGCAATACGTATTACAACCATTGTGTTTTACAACACAGAAATCCACCTGTAAACTCGTATGTGATGTGGTTAACAAAAATTTTCTAAGCTTTCCTAGTTCTGTCACAGTTTTAGCCACCATGAATTCTATGGCATCTTCTAGTGGTTTCTTTTGACAGTTTAATGACATTTGAACGAATTTCAGATAAGATACTAAAGTTTTTCATGGTCGATGGATTCAGTATATCCTAATTGGTTGGCTTGTTGGACATTTTCCTCACTAGTGAATAATTTAGGAAAGATAACTAAGAAAACACGTGTGTTAATGGGACACGTGTGATCCCCTCTATGACAGCTGATTGTGGTATGGACAGGCAAGCTCTTTACATGAGACCACAGCTAATAACTGACAGAGCCAGGACTTCACCTCAGGCACGTGAAGCCACAGTAAGAGAATAAGGTGCAGACTGAAGCGAAAGGCTGGGCTTGCTGCCTTTGTGTGCACATCCCTGTGGCCGGTGTCCCGCTGGGTCAGTTCTAGTTTCCTGTCTCTTTCTCCATGCTCTGCCAGCATTCTCCCAACTTCCCACTCCACACCACCGCGCACAGCACGCCTCCTCTGTAAGTTGTTCTTAGGTACCAGCCAGAGAGTGGATGGAATAATAATTTTGTCATGATTACTTTTGAAGTTTCAATCGAAGAAGTATTTTATAGCTCCTCAAAATAAATCAAATATTGTCAGTAGTATTATAGAAGCTAGAAAGACACTCTCAGCAGATGACCCGTCTCTCATTGTTCCTGTGCAGTAAGATATCATTCTCCTCCCCTTTACCAAATCCAACTACAAAAAATAAGAATAATAATTAATAATAATATTATTAATAATAATAACAACAACAACAAACGTTGCCACTGTGGAGCTATCAATATGCAGAACATTAAAATTCCGAACTAGGGGGTATTCTTCTCACTCCAACATTTTTCACTTACCTTTGAGTTTATTTAGAATGATTCTTAAAGCCGCCACCAGTCTTGAGTCTCGTGTGGTAGTACTGGAAATTGAAACTAGGGCTTCATGCGTTCTAGGCAAGTGCACAACCTCAGCCAGAGATTTCTTTTAAAAGCATAATAAAGCTTCCCTCCTTCCAACCAAGTTATAAAAGACAAATAACAAAGTGTTTTTTCTAAAACAGCTATGCATGGGCTGAGCAGTGGGGTCTGTACTGCTATTGCAGTTCCCAACGCCCACAAGAGACAAGTAACAACTGTCTGGGACCCGGCCCCAGGGCACCTGACCCTCCTATTCCCATGGACACTCTCTCTCTCTCTCTCTCTCTCTCTCTCTCTCTCTCTCACACACACACACACACACACACACACACACACACACACACACAATTATAAGCAAGAAAAAATATAAATCTTCAAACAGCTATGTCTTTGAAGTACTTTGTTCTGAGATGTGTAGTGTTTAGTTCTCAACTTTACACCATCCAATTATTTGCATCTAATAGTTTCTGGTTTAACAGAAAAGCAATTGCACCGGCACCTTTCATTTCTGAGTGCGGGCTACAGTAACATTCTTTCATGGTGTCCCAGGAAGCCTTAGTGAGCATGGCACATGCTGACTGCCTGTGAGGGAGGACAAACCCTCCTCCTTCCTTGAATGTAATATAGTAACGCCCCCTTTAACCTTCATGTTTTATTTTCTGCTGTTTTACAATGCTTGCGTTTATGGGATTCCTCAAATTGAAGAAAGTAATTTTCATATAAAGTCTTGCAAGAATCTGAATCTCCAGAAAAATAAATCTATGGCTGAGCCTGTGTAGCTGGTGTGCCTGCCCCGTCCTATGTTTGGGGCAGGTTTATGAAGAAAATCATCACAGTGTCAGCCAGGCAGAGAGACATGTGATCTCTCTCACATCCGGAATCTCTAAGGGTTGAGCTCATAGAAGATGATAAAGGGTGGTTACCAGAGGCCTAGGGAGAGGGGACTGGAGTGGGTCGATCAGTGAGGACTGAGCTGGAGTTGAATAGCAGTAAATTAAATAGCTAACGCAAATCTCCCAGAAAGGGATTCTGAAAGCGTTCACCACGCAGAGATGAGAAATGTTTGAAGAGCTAGGTCTGTCTCAAATGACTTAACTCTTCTATGCAGTATATGCATGTATTAAAGCATCATTTTTAAATATCAGCTAAAACAAAATTTTAAAATATAACCGATGGTTTAAAAATGCAGTCCATTTGAAAATGAGTGTCTCTCTGGGTATCACAGCAGCCAGTGGCCTGTCTCGCAGATAAACCTGGCACCTTTCTTCACTCACTGATAGACTTTGCAGGGAGTTGTTGGTGACTTGGAAAATAAATACCCCCTTGCTTTCCACCATTTTTATTATGATGTAGATATATTGGAAGGAAAAATAAACAAAGGAAAAGAGACCTATATTATTATATGAAGCTGGTAAGGAACTTTTATCCCTCAGTTGTAAGGACAGCTTAAAGTACTGTGCAATGCCTGATGTAACATCTTGAGTGCATTTCTAATGTGGGTAGGGGCTTTTCCATTAATCATTAAATTTAAGCTTTAAATTGAAGACAGAAATTAAGCACATCCCCTAGACTTTCGACTGGTATCATTGGATAATGACAAGAAGCTCAGAAAAGATTGATGGGCTTGGAATACGGTCCAGTAAACCTGGTCTGACTCCACAGATACGTTTTGAGAGTTTATTGCCGAAGAATTCTGCAATTTGTGCATGGTCTAATACCACAAGCACAGATGGATAAAAGGCCAGGACATCTGTTTTCTAAATCTGGCCTCGATGCTCTCCTCTTAAGGTCGCTGGAGGAAATCCTTAAAGTGTTATAAATTTGCAGTGATCGCTTCCTCTATTACTCACACAGTCCTTGCAGAGGGCCTCGGCTATGCTGACAAAAATGCATAGAATGTGGAGCAGACAACACCAGACGTGTGGCACTCTCTGTGCTTCCCCGCTATTGAAGCTCACAAGCCAAGAAACCTCAGCCAAGCGAGTTAGGAAGAATCCAAGGATCCAGTAAGTGTAGAGGGCCTTCTGCATGTGGTCCCAGCCCTGTGTTTGGAGACAGACAGACAGACAGACAGACACACACACACACACACACACACACACACACTACTACTACTACAAATGAACGCTTCAGGACCTCCCTCAAATACGGAAGAGTTGAGGGCAGGCGGAGTGGGGCTTTGCTTTGTGGTATTGATGTGGAAAAGCCGAGGTTAAGTTTTAGTTCCTGTGCCTAAGAGGTCCATGAAACAAGACCGCTCTAACCTGTAAGCCCCTTGATCAGATCTGGACAGATACTCTCTGAAATGCAGGAGGCTTCTGTTTATGTTTTCACTCCCCTAAACAAGTTCCTGTGACCTAGTTGTTCCCCGTGTGCTTGATCACATATAGGTGAGAGGTACCCCGGCAGGAAGTCTGTCAGGATATATGCGTGCCCTAATTATACCTGATAGGACATATGGAGGCCTTATGGGAGTGCCTTTCTAAGTCTCTGCAAAATGTACCTCATCACATTTTCCTGGGAATCCTGGAATGGTCCTGACCAGAGCCCACCCTCTTGGCATATTTAAGCTCTCTTCAAATTTGGCTCGAAAATTGTGGAACTGGTCTTTGTCTTGTGCATCTTGGGTTTAACAGTTGTCCTCGAAGTTTATAGAGTGGTTCTTGCCAGGCACTGTGGTCCCGAGCCCACGCAGGGCTTTTAGTAGTCCATTTGGCTTTGACTTTCTGACTTTCTACTAACAATATCAGTACTGCACGCTTCTCCATCCTGGTGCTTAGCACGGGGTAGATGCTGATCCAGAATGATGAGACATAAAACATGAAATTGCTTTTGTTCTCGTGCACAGCCTTTGTCATTCACACAGAAAACAAATTAAGCATGCATTAGAGTAGCTTAGGAATCATTCTCTTCCCAGCAAGTGCAATACAGTTGTTGGAAAACTATTTACCTTCCCCCCACCCCCTGCCCCCTTGATGTGAAAAATACTTTTCACAGTGAGGGACACTCTAGCACTAGAAGTAGAGCTAATTGGACAACAAAATGGGGAAACTCACCTTTTAACTCCAGAACCAACAGCAGTAGCAAGCACGTTAGACAAATCCAAGAGTGAGGACAATTGCAAAGGAGGCACTTGGTTGGATCACAGTGATTTCACAAGGTGATCTGGGAAGCTCTCAGTAGCTTCAAAAGTAGAATCTCCTTAGGTCCAGGCCCTGATGGAACTCACCAAGAGGACGAGGCTATAGGGTTGATGTCAGAAGGCCAGCTATCCATTTAACCACTGAGAACCACTCTCGCAAAGATAGGTCTGGTCTTTCTCTGAAAGAAAGTCTTAGTGTGTTTTGAGGGACAGAATGCATTAGGAAGCCATTTGCCTCCCTAGAAGAGCACAAGGAAGAAATGACAGAAACATACAACTTCTGAGTCAAATTTATGTTTGTGGCTTTAACGTGCGACTAGGCATGGCAGGACATGCCTAAGATGATATCATTTGGAAGATGCAGCCAGGGTTTCAGAAGTTCTAAGCAAGCCTAGGTTACATAAAATGTTGTTTTTCAAAATAAACCAAAAACTGAATGTGGCTTACAAAGAATACAGGTGCTGCCACCTGAGGCCATGGTGATGTCCAGGGCCCCTACTGCTGCCAAGGGCTGTGACCAGGTCCGTGGTCCTACTACAACTGGGGTCTGAGTTAATGTCCATGGCCCATGTTACCAGTAAAGGCCATGTGATGTCTGTGCACTGTACTGCAGCCTGAAACCATGTTGACGTCCCTGGGACATGTTACTGCTAAGGGCCATACTAATCTAAGTGCCCTGCACTACCACTTGGTGGTAATGTCTGGACCTGTACAACCACTAAGGCCCTGGTCTCAGTCTGGGGTCCCACTGCAGCTGGGAGCCATGTTGGAGGTCTGAGCTGTCAGCAGAAACCGTCGGAGGCCGTGCTCCATGCTCCTGCTGACTGTGAGGAGCAAAGCGGCTGACTTTGCTGTGATATCGATGACTGCAGATGCACAGCGGAGAGGGGAGGACATGGAAAGCTTCTGTGGCAACCCTACTCCTATCCCAAGTACCTCCTCCTCCAAAAGTAACAGCCTAGACAGGAAGCCCCTGAACAGAACTCTTGTTATAGGAATGCTGAAGTGTGGCTCTCCACAGTGGATGGAATCTGCTGGGGGCGAGGGATGTGGAGAACACAAACTAGACGTGTTTTTAGTTCTTATCTTTACTATTACTTTTTTGGGAAAGAGGTCACAAGGCGGGCATGGGTGGACAAGAAAGGACAGGGACATGAGTATGATTGGGATGCATGTTGTGAAACTCCCAAAGAACAGTAAAACTGTTGTGTTAAATTAATTAATTTAAAAAAAAAAAAGACAGAGTTGGTGTATGCTTTTAATCCCAGCACTCAGGAGGCAGAGGCAGACAGATCTCTGAGCTCAAGGCCAGCCTTGTCTACAGACTGAGTTCCAGGAAATCCAGGGCTACACGGAGAAACCCTGTTTTGA